>NC_073392.1:12923735-13237306 GCF_028641065.1 Leucoraja erinaceus | reverse complement strand
TAGAGAGATCAAAGGTACAGCTTTACCTGCTGAGTTACTCCAGCACTTTATGTCCTGTAGAGCTGTAATAATGGTAACAATTTGTGCTTCGTTACCTTCACGAATCTTAAATCAAGGACAATAGGCCATATTAATTGGTTATGTACATATTGTTCCAAAGAACACACTGCACTTATAGGCTCTTACAAAAGCATAGGATGGAATTAAACCGAAGATAGACCCAAAAAGCTGGAGCAACTCAGCGGGTCAGGCAGCATCTCTGGAGAAAAGAAATGTTGACATTTTGGGATGAGACCCTTCTTCAGACTGAGAGTCAGGGTAAAGGGATATAGATGGTGATATATAGAGAGTGAGATATGGAACAAATGAAGGCAAAAAAGTATCAATGATCAAGTTAAGCCGGAACCTACAATAGTGCATTGTTGGCGGTGGGCTAGGTAGTAACGAGTTATG
Source organism: Leucoraja erinaceus (assembly GCF_028641065.1). Lineage (NCBI taxonomy): Eukaryota > Metazoa > Chordata > Chondrichthyes > Rajiformes > Rajidae > Leucoraja > Leucoraja erinaceus. The sequence goes on along the minus strand of NC_073392.1, from coordinate 13,236,853 downwards.
CAGACGATGTAAACTCAACAGGATGACGGTGAAACTAGTACGACAGCTAGAGTGGGAGAGGAGACTTAAGGGTTACTTGAAGTTCGCGAAAACAAAATTCATACCACTGGGTTGTTAGTTGCCTAAATGAAATATGAGGTACTGTTCCTCCAATTTGCATTAGGGTTCATTGTGACAATGGAAGAGGCCACAATTTACATTAGGGTTCACTCTGACATTGGAGGAGGCCCAGGACAGAAAAGTGGGAATGGGAAGGGGAATTAAATTGTTTGGCAACCAGCAGATCATGCAGGCCAAGGCAGACTGACGGAAGGTATTCAGCAAAAAACGATCGCCCAGTCTTCGCTTGGTCTCGCCGATACTTAAGGTTATAGGTGCTTATTCTATATATGTAATTCTAAATACCATACACTCTATTGTTATATGTTTGCCTGCTTTATTTCTGTCACAGAACGCAACTATTTTATTTTTGCACAATTACAGTTATTTTATGTTCGTAAAATCTTCAGCAAATTCTCAGCTTACCCTAAACATTAAATTATTGTGGAGGAAAAAAAGCAGATAAATATATTAATAACAATGCATTTTTAGGAAATGAATATGCGACCATGGGATGCCTTAAACCAATATTATCGCTTCTGAACATCTTCATTAAGAATATAGCAGGTGTTTTGTGCCATTGGAACAGAAAGCATATGCTACCATTTAAGAAGATGGCCAGATGAATACATAACCATGTATGATTCAAACCTGTCCAATTTGTTTGTCCAATTTGGTCAAGAGCGTTTTATTCTCATATGTACTGAAATGGAACAATGAAATTCTTACTAGCAGCAGCAGCAGCATTACGGGTTCATTCAACCATCCACTTACTCCCATTGTTTCCCTTGCAACACTTGGAAATCATTTTGTTTTTTAATATGTCAAGTCATTAAGGTATCATTCCGAGTGAGGTTTATTGGATATGGTCAGAATATTCCAGTTTTCTGCCAAAAGTACTAACATATTCTAAAAATGGGCACGAACGAGCAAATGTCATTATCAAGAACTCGGGTTACATAGAAACATGGAAACATAGAAAATAAGTGCAGGAGTAGACCATTCCGCCCTTCAACCATGTTCGTTCAATGAAAACACAGTGCAAATTTCAGTTTTAAGCTGGTAGAATAAAGCTTTAAGATATCAAATCATTCTTAATTCTAATATATCAATTATTCATTCACTAATGTGGATATTCATTCCATGAAAATGCAATCAATGAAACAAATTACAGAGCAGGTCTGAAACAATAATGTAAAACGAACACTTCAATGATTCAAGTTAAACACAAATAAAATGACTTTGTTTCCAACTGTGCTCAACACGCTCACCTTAATTTCTCGTACCTAATTTGAATAAATATTATTGCAGACAATAGTTTATCCTGGGGATGGAGTTGTAATAACAGGCTGAGATGTGGTTGGAAGCTGGGATTGATTGGTTGCATAAAAGAACAAGAAAATGAGGGCATAGTGTAAACAAACACTTAGTTCTATACTGGTAACACTCAGTAAGTTTGCTGTAAATGTGAAACAAGATTATTGATTCAACTCAATGAACTTCCATTGGGACTGATGAAAGATATAGGTGTTAATTGTTACACAACTGAAAATCATTATTCCAAACGTGTATCAAATCTGGCTATTTGCAAAATTTCTCAACATCGGACTTGACACCGTCAGTGTTTTGACATCATCAATGTACATTTCTTATTTAGAGCATTTCCTGAGGAAAATTAATATATTTTCTGCTTTGGATATAATCATCCACTCAGAGCAAAGCTTGTTTTCAAAGCATTTTACTGGTTAACTGATTTAAAGGGCGCTTCGTACAACATACCCACCCTTTTGCAAATCATTGTCTTGCACATTAGAGGCTACCAACCTATTGGGAGGCTGTCATTATTAAAACAACAACTCTGCTTGAGGTGTAGTGACATTTGTGCACATTACCTCCTTGCCATGAATGCTTGCATATTGGAGATAGACACAAAAAGCTGGAGTAACTCAGCAGGTCAGACAGCATCTCTGGAGAAAATGAATTGGTGATGTTTCGGGTCGAGCCCCTTCTTCAGACCATTCAGGTCTCGACCCTGGTTTTCTCCAGAGACGCTGGGTTACTCCAGCTTTTTGTGTCTATCTTTGGTTTAAACCAGCATCTGCAATTCCTTCCTACAATATTTTGTCTGCTTCCATGCTGGCCTTGTTTACCATGCTGCTCAAGATACCCATTCCCGGGTGGAAATGGCTGTGGGTTGAGGAAAGAGGGAAAGAATGTTTAATTCTGGTGGCTGTGGTTCTTCCAGGTCTCTGAGCTTTCACTGAGCCTAATCTGAGAGTGATTGTCAGCTTCCACAACTAAAGCTATAGCCACAGGCTGTGCCGAGATATCACCTTGAACTTTGCAGCCCCCAGGTTATTTCAGATTGTGTCAGCAATCTGGCCCATGTCTCTTTCAGTTTGCTGCACATTGCATTTGCTACACAGTTCAGGACAAGGTTATATACTTAATCCCCCACTCTTACCACAACTTTGCCATCAGGATACAACCTAACTCTGTAGCAGGAGGAGGAGGAACAGATGAAACGGGTTGAAATGCTGGGTGCCATGGCAGACTGAAGAAACAAGGAAGCTAATTTCTGGACATGCTGCTCCGTTGTCTTAGGTTTCTCAAGAAGCTTATTAGGCTCAAGAACCCAGGTCTGCAACCCAGGGAGGGAGATAACAAGCATGTAAATGTTGAGTCCACTTGTAAGACCTTATGTTATATTCAACTGCAATGTTCAGATATTGCTGCCTGAATCTCACTCTTTACACGCTGCAATTGACAATAGCTCTGATCGTTTCCTGAAGTCTCAAACCTTGCCTGCTTGTTGCACAGGTCAGCTCCCTGTAGTTGTTCAATCTCCATTCTCAGACTGGATATTTCCTATGATTATGTGAATGAAGCCACCAAATGAAAACTTTCTTCTCTTCAAAATAATTTGTTTTGTCTCAAACTGGTAATCAATCCCCAATGGTTCATCATTACTGAGAGGTGCAATAATCATGCTGTTATCATCAAAAAATGTGCTCTTTAGAACTTCTCAACATACAAAGAGCAATTAGTTAGAACCATCGGGTAGATGCATCTTAGCGATGAGTGGTGTTATTTGAGCTCTGCAGTCTATGAACTCACGACCAATTGATTGCTTTTATCACTCCCAGTGAAGTCTGGAAGATCTCATTCTGTGATTGTAAAGCTTGATATCTCTGCTGTTAGAATAGTTATTGAACAAAAGTTTTCTATCCAGAGGTAGAGAACAGTGATGGGGGGTTTGGTGATAATCAGTCACCTTTTAATATATTTATTTACTGGGATACAGGCGTCACTGACAAGAGTCGCATCGATCCCACAGCCAAGATACATCCAAGCTCAGTGGCTTGCTGCTCATTTCAGAAAACTTTTAAAGATCAACTTCATGGATGGGTCAAAAGTTACATTTTGGTTAAACGAGTTTTGTAAGTTTGCTGATAATTTTAGACCCTCAGTGATTGAAAGGATGTAGGATCAGGAAAGAAAGTGCATGAGAAGGACAGTCTTAATAAATGCAATGCAGTCTTGAAGGGAAATGTGCCCTACTCCTAATTCTTAAATTCTGAAAGACCGCAGTGAAAAAAAAGTGTTAACTATGTACAGAGAGTGTGGACAAATTACAAAAGGAAAGATACCTAATGATGTATGCTTGGGACACAGGAAATAAAACATGAGAACAATATCAAAGGGAATGAAATTGACAGGGAATCAGTCATAAGGAACAAGGAGAGTGATGGTGTTTGAAGGGAAGACACAAAGCCTCAATGAAAAATGGAAGTCAAATATAGTGGTAAATAAAGGGGGTTTAAGGGAGTGGAGTTATGAAAGTCAAGACATTAGTTGAAGAAATGAAGGAGGACGAAGAAATATTTGAGGGGAATCCCACATTAAAAAAAATACAATTGACTATGCGGACAGTTTTATAAATGTGATGGGTTTCAAAATGTCCAGTCTTCATGGAATTATTGTGAATACTACTGAGCCTAAAACATGTAATTTATTTTAAAGCTTCAATCCTTTGTTAAAATATGTTTAATTTGTAATTATTTTTGTCTGAAACCTTGCAATGTGTTTTGGCTGATACAAGAACAATACAGGGTTACGTGGTGAAATTCTGCACACTTGCGCCTGTGACTAACCAAGTGTATTTTAAGTAATTTCTAGGAGTCTTAAACACTTTAAGATTCATGCTATTACTGTGAATACACTTACAGTCAGTGGCATGGATCCACTCAGACGCGTAAAGATTAAAGAGAAATTGTAAAAGCCTCAGCCATTTATATCAGGAAGCATCAATCATATATTTGCCATGTAACTTTATTACTTTTCAGATAACGCAAATGTTAGTCCTGGTAACAAATCCTCTGCTTTCCAAGGACATATATATCATAGTAATGGTTTCACTACTCAACATATGGGTGACTGATTGATTGGTGGAGTGCAAGACATAAGTTATGGCTAAGTAACTGCAAAATTAACAGGAACCAACCTAACTCAGTTTCCTTAATTTCTTGATATGCTATAATAGGAATTAATATATACAGTTATTAATATCTTGCTGATAGCTCTCAAACAGTACTTCATATTTCAAATCTTTATTGGTATATGGGAAATCACTTAGTTCTGTGGTGTCAAATCAAATTCACACAAATATTGACTGTGGTGCATGAGCTGAAATTCTGAGTTGCATTAGAGTTGCAAGCTTTCCTAAGTGTCATCATATCAGTGTTTCGGAGATAATATTGGCAACAGACTTCACGCTGCACCCATCCAAATGGGGTAAAACTAATTACGGTTCACAAACCAGAACATCCCATTTACCAAGGCACTTTGTACTGAGCAAATGCCACCAAGAATTTACTCCCATTAACTCTTTAGAAGGATGAGGGGAACCTCGTTGAAACTTACTGAATAGTGAAAGCCCTGGTTGGAGTGGTGTGGAAAGGGTGTTTCAACCAGTGGGAGAGTCTGGGACCAGAGATTGTTGCCTCAGACTAAAAGGATGTACAGGTGCACAACCTTTTATCCGGTGTTCCAGAAACCGAAAAGCTCCGAAAACCGGCCATTTTTTCCAGATGTCGTCTGCGCACCAAAGCTCGCGTTTGGCGCCAAACTTGACCCAAAACGACCCACGGTCAACCCAGGTCTGTACTACTGTAGCGGCTGCCTCCTCCCTGGAGACCGGGAGACGCTTAAACATCTGTAAATCATTGCTTAAATGTTAGTCAGTTAGTTTGGAGGGCTTTTATGTGAAGGGGGGTGAAGGGGTAAACTTTAATTCTTAGTCCCCTACCTGGTCGGAGAGGCGGGGAGCGGTCAATGCATTACCGGGTCGCCGTGCAGTAAGCTCCGCAGCGCTGTGGCCGGTGGGGCTGCGGGCGACGCCGGTTGTAGCTCCGACCCCGGCAACTCTACCCCTGGCTGCGTGGCGCTCCAAATCCAGCGCGCCCCAGCTCCACGAATGTTGGGAGTCGGCGGCATCGCAGCGCTGGGATACCAGCGGGGAGCGGGCAATGCCTAACCGGGTCGCCGTGCGGCAAGCTCCGGAGCGCTGTGGCCGCCGACACACAACATCGCGGAGCGTCGCTGGATTTGGAGCCGCGCAGCCAGGGGTAGAGTTGCCGGGGTTGGAGCTCCAACCGGCGCCGCCCGCGGCCGGACGGAGCCCCCAGCTCCGCGGCTCCAAATCCAGCGACGCTCCGCGATGTTGTGTGTCGGCGGCCACAGCGTTCCGGAGCTTGCCGCACGGCGACCCGGTAAGGCATTGCCCGCTCCCCGCTGGTATCCCAGCGCGCGACGCCGCCGACTCCCGACATTCCCGGAGCTGGGACGTCCGACCGCGGGCGGCGCTGGATTTGGAGCGCCTCGCAGCCAGGGGTAGAGTTGCCGGGGTCGGAGCTACAACCGGCGCCGCCCGCGGCCGGACGGAGCCCCCAGCTCCGCGAGGTTGGGAGTCGCCGACCAGGTAGGGGACTAAGAATTAAAGTTTCCCCCTTCACCCCGACTCCACCACCACCACATAAAATCCCTCCAAACTAACTGACTAACATTTATGCAATGATTCTCCCGGTCACCGGGGAGGAGGCAGCAGCTCCAGACTTTTCAAGCCGCCCGCGCTACCTACCTAATCTACGCTAAAAATCTTCCATTCTGAAATCCGAAAATGTCCGAAATCCGACAAGTGTCTGGTCCCAAGGCTTTCGGATAAAAGGTTGTACCATTAAAAAGGAGACGAAGAGGAGTTTCTTTAGTCAGAGGGTAGTGAATCTGTGGAATTCATTGCTTGCTACAGAAGTCTGTGGAGGCCAAGTCATTGGATATTTTTAAGGTGGAGATTGACAGATTCTTGATTTGTATGGGTGTCAGGAGTTATGGGGACAAGGCAGGAGAATGGGGCTGAGAGAAAGATGTCAGCCATGATTTAATGACTGTGTCAACTGAATGGGCCAAATGGCCTAATTCTGCTCTTATAACGTGATCTCATGAACTTAACATCTATTTGATTCTGTTCAAATTATAAACTTCGTCTGCATTTCCTTGACATAATCCTTAAGTTTTGCTGCATGAAGGCACAGGAAACTGCAGATGCTGGAGTCTTCCTGGAGGAACTCACTAGGGTCAGGCAACATCTGTGGAGGTTTTGAGTAAGGGCCTCAACCTGAAAGATTGTCTGTCCATTCGTTCCACAGATGCTGCCTGACCAACTGAATTCCTTGTTGTGTGTGTTTTGTTGAATTATTTTGTCCATTGTTCAATGTGGAACAGCTTCCAGCAAAGTCCTCCCTAAGATCCCTGTTTGTATAATTCATGAGTCACATCTAAAACAATTTGAATGACAGAACAAAAATGCTTTGGTGAGGAAAAGGCCAAAACTTACAAGAATTAAACAGAATCCTCAAGTTTCTCAGTTACCTTGCATTGTCAGGCATTCAGCAAGAATGTATGATCCATGGTGATTCTGCCTCAGCCTCTTCCACACCAAGGATAACAAACCCAGCTCTACACAACCAATATGCTCCATCCCAGATAATATCCTAGTGAATCCGCACTGTGCGCCTTCTCCAGTCGAGTGTTTTATTAAACATACATTCCAAAATGAAAAATGAAATTGTGACTTGCAGCAGCACAACACATATGTAAACATTGTACTCAGCAGACTAAAATGAACGACAAAAATTTCAATATATAAAAACAAACAATATAGTGCAAAGACAAAGGCAAGCCCCAAGTCCCTAACGCAGAGTTGTGCCAGTGTGGAGTACTTCAGGTATTGCATGAGAGAAAATATAAATAGAGTACTGAAGAAAGGGTTACACCTCCACAGTGTGGATAAAAAATAAATGGCTAGGCCACAAAGAGGTAGGTTGGAAGATCGGGTAATTCATCCCTTGCATATGAGAAGTTTGTTGAAGAGTCAGTTAACAACAGGGAAGAAGTTAATCTTTAATCTGGTGGTAGTCACAAAAATCTGGAGTAACTCAGCGGGACAGGCAACATCTCTGGAGAGAAGGAATGGGTGACGTTTCGGGTCATGACCCTTCTTCAGACTGGTTAGGGATAAGGAAAACAAGATATATAGACAATGATGTACAGAGGTAAAGAACAATGAATAGAAATGCTAAAAAGTTACAATGATAAAGGAAACGGGCCATTGTTAGCTGTTTGTAAGGTGAAAACGAGAAGCTAGTGTGACTTGGGTGGTGGAGGGATAGAGAGACCAGCGAATGCTACCTGAAGTGGGAGAAATCAAGATTCATACCACTGGGCTGTAAGCTGCCCAAGCGAAATATGAGATGCTGTTCCTCCCCCATTTTCAAGCTTTTGCATCTTTTTGCCCAACAGAAAACATACATATTTCTTAAAGGATTGGGCTGGCTAGATGCAGGAAAAAAAATCCCCATGTTGGGGGAGTCCAGAACCAGGGGTCACAGTTTAAGAATAAGGGGTAGGCCATTTAGGACTGAGATGAGGAAAAACATCTTCACCCAGAGAGTTGTGAATCTGTGGAATTCTCTGCCACAGAAGGCAGTGGAGGCCAATTCATTGGATGTTTTCCAGAAAGTAAATTTAGCTCTTAGGGCTAAAGGAATCAAGGGATATGGGGAAAAAAACAGGAACGGGTTACTGATTTTTGATGATCAGCCATGATCATATTGAATGGCGGTGCTGGCTTGAAGGGCCGAATGGCCTACTTCTGCATCTATTTTTCTATGTTTAGATATTTCTATGGAATAGAAAGCTGGAAGAGAGATGGGGCAGGACAAAATGCTAGTAATGCCGATTAATTTAATGGATAGATTGATGGAGATAGTCATTGCTGGCACTCCTGTTAAACAAATGATACTTGCCAATTATCAGCCTATGAAGATATATTACCTGCATTTTGTTGGTGTGACGGGACATCAAGTAAAAGTGTTAACATTGTGCTGAATCATTTGTCTATTTGCTTGAAACACTTGACAGTCAGTTTATTGTCTGATAATACTTTAATATGAAAGATAGACACAAAGTGCTGGAGTAACTCTGTGGGTCAGGCAGTGGAGTGGCCATTTGGCTTAATTTTGTGTGTCACAGTTATGGCATTTGCCTTTAAATTTGGTCTGCCTGTAATTATGTGGGTGGAATTTATTACGTAGTCGTAGGTGTGTCTCTGGAGAAAAAGTGTGAATGACGTTTCGGGTCAGGACCCATCTTCAGACCTGAACTAGGGCTTCGACCGGAAAGGTCACCAATCCTTTACCTCCTGAGATGCTGCTGTTGAGTTACTCCAGCACTTTGTGTCTATCTTTGGTATAAACTAGCATCTCCAGGACTTTGTTTTTACAATATTTTTATATGTAGGGCAGATGGACTTTGCTACTATTTGCTCTCCTAGGTTTTGATTACAGATTTTTAAAGATGGCAGTGGCTACATCCCAAGACAGAGTGATATGTAAGAGGAAAATAATCAGTTAGATTGCACTTCTAGAGTGTTGCCTCATTCCTTCCAAGTACCAGTTGGAGAATTGGTTTGATCCTGCAGAATTTCAAATACATTCTGCTGATTAACAAGACTCCATGGAGGGAGTGCATTTTTGCTGAACTTACACTGAGTTTGTGTGCACAATTATGGGACTTTCAAAGGTACGTTCCATCATCAGAGAGGCTCGTATCAAATCACTGAACATTTGATCAAACAAAAATATATTCATAGGTGAACAATATAAGTTCAAGTGAGTTTATTGTCCTGTGTCCCTGATAGGACAATGAAATTCTTGCTTTGCTTCAACACACAGAACATAGTAGGCATTTACTACAAAATGAAGCAACATAAGCAACAATTCATGAATAATAAAACTTTGTTGTAAAATAAACCACTGAAATAAAGTGTAATTATAATTGAGGAAACAAGGAACTGCAGATGCTGGTGTACAAACAGAGACACAAAGTGCTGGAGTAACTCAGAGATTACGGATTTCTTAGTAATCTCTGGAGAACACCACCTCCAGTTTAAATTCCATTTGGAATATTTTGGAGGACCAAGAAACCAAGAACCAAGAACCAAGAACATGGATTGGTGATGCCTTGGGTCGGGTCAAAGAAGGGTCCCGACGCGAAACGTCACCCAGCTATGTTCTCCAGAGATGCTGCCTGTTCCACTGAGTTATTCCAGCACTGTGCATCTTTAGTTATAATTGAGATGATTGATAGACATGTTTGTAATCTTGTATTTTCTATAAATGATGTTGGAGGCACAGGTGCTCAGCCCAGGTATCACCTGTGGGAAGTTAACTCATAAGTAGCCTTGAAAACAAATGATCAGCAAATAAACATCTCCATTGCTCTTCCAATTCAAAATCTTGCTTTATTTCTTCATTTTGAAAAAAAATGGCCAGACAGACAGCAGCACTCTGACATTCAGATAGTTAAATGTATTAAAGTGAAGCAATAAGTAGAATTGAAAACAAAATGTGAAGTTAACTAAAATGCCAAATGCAGAAATAAGTAAAGCAATTTTATTTGAACATGTTCATTTTTAATTTGTGGATTAAGTTTTGTAATGTCCTCTGAAGTCATTTAAGTCTTAGATTCTGTCCCTCTTCAAATATATTACAAGATTTGAGAGGTGATTTCCATGGTATTATGCTTATTTCATTTCCTGCCAATAAATGCATCCTGCCAGAACCACCATCAACAGCCAGCATAATGCAGCTCCATTAAGATTGTAATTCTGCAAATTGAGTTTGGCAGGTAAATTGCATAAAGTATTTACTTTGGATAACTGCGCAATTCCACACATAATTTTCATCCAGATTACTGATTATACCCAAATGTGAAATTCCAATTTCCTTCACTTTTTTAATTACTGATCTGGAATGCCTGCTGGAAATGAACATTTGATCTTGATTTTTGATACCTAGATTTGCTGAAGTTGTCCTTTCTTTATTGCAAGTAACTTGCTGTTTTAAAGCCTTTTCCTCAATCCAAATATCAACACTTTGAAACATGTTTCCTCAATTTTAACCATTTCCCGCTGTGTTTCTCTTCAAGCTTTGGATAAAAACACCAGGGGGTTTGTTGATAAAAACTAAAGGAGGTCATTCGAATCTGGGCAAATTGATGAATTCTCATAATGTTTGGCCAAATATTCTGCTTTGTGAAATTTAAAAGTTTGTTTCCTCTGGTGAGGAAGATGGTGAATGTTTCCAGCTGATACCAATTGATTTAATATTACAAGATCAGCAGTAAAGGAATTACTGATAGGTGTTTCATATATGCATATCTATTGACGTGCGAGAATGTAATTTTTTTTTAATACACTGGAACATCTGAATCATGTAGAAATGTTGGATGTAAAATCCCCAAATCCCAGAATAATCGAAAAAGACAGTGAACATGTGAATCTCTACATCATGCAATGAAGAAAAGCCTTAATTATTTTTGTGTAATTTGTGTCAGCTATATTCACTGATAACGTAACTACTTTGCTTGTGGTTGATTTAGAAACTATTGTGGATGGGGCATGTTAGTTGATCTGTTTCAGAAGATCTATAAGCTATCTCGAATCATGCTTTCAAGTTATAATGTAATTTACAAATTTTAAAATAAGAGGGTACTTACATATGTGAGTTTAATTAGTAATGTATGATTGAAAGCACATTGACAGGAATGGGGTACTGATTGGGGATGATCAGCCATGATCACATTGAATGGCGGTGCTGGCTCAAAGGGCCGAATGGCCTACTCCTGCACCTATTGTCTATTGACTCAACCTGTGCAGTGCAGTGCACCTGGTAATTAGAAACGTGTTTGTAATGAGGAGAATTAAGAATCATGCCTTCAGTTTGCATTAAATTTTAGTTGCTCTTGATTTACTTACACTTAGCTAGTGTTGTGGCCCCAGAGCCCCATTTCCTGAACGTAAGCCATAATGACACCATTTGAGCTCTATCTCGACTACGCATGCTACATTAAAGGTGGCCTGCCCTGAAGTCACCAACTCTTTCTGCTCAGTTGGCCACCACACGGACCGCTGGTTAAGAGAGTGGCGAGAAAAACTAAATGCAGACTGTTCCCCATGCTGTAAACTAAGCTGAGCAGTTTCCCATTTTGCTGTTATGAAAGCCATCTACAATCGTATTCATTCAGAAGCTTCTTTTTATCTGCTACCCGTGGTCGGATGCTTTAACCTATTTCGAGTAGATGTATTCATCTGTGTCAGTATTTTAACGTCCTTTAAAAGCAATTCACAGCAGTGTAACTTTGATCTTTGTTTGTTGCTGACAAAGAAGCACTTCTGACAGTTACTTCATAAAATATTCATATAACATTATTAGACACATGCAGTCATGCAGTCTGGGTTTAGGTAAAATATTTAATTTTGAGTAGAAATTGGATGGACAGGCCAACAGATAAGAAACAGATCCATCTGGCACAGGAGAAGGCATAATGACTTTAAAAGCTTTGGGTACATTAAATGATTTTCGCAATCACTGTCTTTTGAAGCATAGTTTATTTTTCAGTGGGTTTAAGATAACAAATTGCCTCAAATTATGTTTTAAGAGCAGTTCATGGAAAATTGAATGTAATTGGTAGGTGGCAATACTTGAAAAGAGAAAAGCTATTACTAGAAAACACGCATTTGCCTTTCCTTGCCAAGGAGCATTTTAATTTAAAAACACAACAGTAGTATATGATAAGTAAAAATGCTCTATTTATGAGTGTCAAATGCTCGATAACAACATAAGAAAATATATGCAGAGACCAGAAGCATTCATCACGAGGCTGTCCATGCTACTTACCTGGGTCCATAATAGCTTCAAAATTTGATTTGAAACTTGTCTGGGGGTTGGTGTCTCAATGTAAAATGTTGGTATTGATTTTTGTGGTTTTCAATCATTTTAGTCAGAGTTAAAATATTCAGATCCAAATAGCACGATGTTTGTGCTGCATTGCAATGACAGAAGCTGCAGTGATAAAATGATCAAGGAGGTATTTGGAAATTCAGAGGAAGGTGCTCAATAATGAAGATAAACCAGTTCAAAATTTAGAACGTGAAGAGATATTGGGAAGATTTCTACTCATGGTTATGAAATAGCTGCGCATGACAAACTACTTTTTCTCTGATTGATGAAGCGTAGTGCAGTTGGATTTCTGCTAATTTGAGCAAGTTTTAGCAACAGAACCTGTGGAATCACAAAACATTGCAAAATGAAATCAAGCCCATATGTGTAAATTAAATAAATTGTTTTAAAAATAATTTTACCTGCAGTCAATGCACCTTCAGAAAGGAGCAGAATGATGTGTTGTCAGCAATTTGTACCTATTAACAAGTCTTTGAAGAAGTTTTACAATTTGTCCTTAATTACAGCAGAATTAGTGGAGGCATTTTAAAAGTATTTACATATTTAAATATTTTTAATTACTTTAAAAAAAAAGGTGACCACAGTGAAATGAGATTAGTAAATGGTTCAGGGTAAGCTTTGAAGGTAGACAAAAATGCTGGAGAAAATCAGCAGGTGAGGCAGCATCTATGGAGTGAAGGAAATAGGCAATGTTTTGGGTCGAGACCCTTCTTCAAACTGATGTGAGGGTGGGGGGAGCGGGAAGAAGAAAGGAAGAGGCGGAGACAGTGGGCTGAGGGAGAGCTGAGAAGGGGAGGAGAAAGCAGGGACCTGAAATTAGATAAGTCAATGTTCATAGCGCTTTGAAGTCATTTTCAGTTATTTCAAAGTTGGGTTAGCAACTAGTAGACCAGGTCATTGAATAAAATGACATTGTTTACGATTTATAAACCCACTTTGAGCAAAATGTAAACTGGTATCAGGATTTTTTTTTTCTTCATTTGTTGAAGCTTTGTGTTATTTTTGCAAACATGTTTTAGGGGATATTTTTTTCCGTATTTTTCTATGTTCTCTCAACCTCCCTGTTGTGTCTAAACTAGAAACTCTATCCTGGTGGTTAACAACAATTTAATATTTTTGATTATTGTCAAAAATGTAACACAGGTAGTTTGTAAAAGAATAATTGTGTTGCAGAGGTAAAACGTCAAAATACTGTGGCATTACTTGCATGGTTGTCTGACTATCTTGCAAATCTATTAAAATACACCATGCCCATTTGTTAAAACATACTGAAATGAAAGAGAGAGGCAAAAATGTTTTGTGCCTTTCACATTCCTTTCAGAATGTTACAATGTGCTTGAAGGAACTGCAGATGCTGGTTTAAATCGACGATAGACACAAAATGCTGGAGTAACTCAGCATCTCAGTTTCAGGCAGCATCTCTGGAGAGAAGAAATGTGTGACGTTTCGGTTCGAGACTCTTCAGACTGATCTGTTCCAATATGCTTTATATACAATGCAGGACGTTTGAAGTGTGCTCACTGTTTCAAACTGGAAAATATAACAGGAAAAACAACCACAAACAGCAACTTAACGATGACCATATTGGAAGGATAAAGGTTAGCAAGGACACTGGGAACAATTACAATTCATTGAGTTCCATGACAACATTCAGGGGAATATCTGTGTGTATTTCTCTTGAGACTGACAGGTTTTGTTGCTGACTCAATTTTGGCAAAACAAGGAAAATATGCAGTGCAATAGATTGGAAAGTTCCATTTAATTTCTGACATACAGCATCTTATCTGTCCTTTATAAATGAAATAAAGATTTAATCATTGTTGTTGCTGTAAACTGCTTAACTGAAGCTGCTCGTGGATCAGGAGGAATTGTCACTCAATTGGTAATTCATTTAAGGAAATAGTAGGATGACTGATCGGTGGAATGGAAAGAGAATGTTTAACACTATTTGCGTGCATTTCCCAAGTGCTTTCAGTTCCAGCTCCTGTTAGTACACGACCCTTCAACTGACAAAGATGGCAGCTGGCTTTTTCTGTTTCTACATTTCTTTTGTCAGGTACTTTACAGTAAATGAAATGATTGGGTGAGAATCATAACACACTGCAGCTCGAACATGCATAGCATAATTTGTACAGTATAATAAAATACTAAGGTATATAATGGGTCAGAAGTACAAAAACATTGAATTATGCAACTGACCAAAGAGCTTGGCCAAAGAGCAGGATTATATATTGAGTGGTGAGAAATTTTGAAAGGTTTAAAAATGAAAAAATATATATACATTGTGTTAGATCTAGCTGGCTAATGGGACAGCCATTAGTTGTGGGGAAATGTGAAGGCAATTCTTTCAAAGAACAGAACATTTGGTGAGAAGTTATTACACTGCAGGTGTCATACAGGTTAACTTTAAATGAACATCTAATATTTAGATCTTTTAGATTAAAAGTTCTGAATTTCAGTGAGGACGGGCTAAGGGCAAATATCAACAAAGCTGCCCCTCAGTTTCCTATTAAATCTTTCCCATATTCAGCCTGGGAAGATGATTCTGTGGATTCACCCTATTGATCCCCCTCATTATTTTTTAATAGATCTCCATTTGGTCACCCCTCAGTGCTCCAAGGATTAAAGTTCTAACTTGCCCATCATCCCTGTTGCTCATGCCCACCAATCCTAACAACATCTTCATAAAAATTCTCTGCACTTTCCTGCTTAGTGGCATCTTTCCTGTGGCAAGGTAACCAAATTGAACACAATTCTCCAAATGCATCCTTATCAGCACCTTGAACAACTGTAACATAACATTCTAACTTCTACAGTCAATTCCCTGACTGAAGTTCGGTGTGCCAATGGTCGTCTTCACCATCCTACTACTTTCAGGAAACTATATACTGATGTTCCTAGATCCTTCTTTCTCCCCAGGGCCCTACCGTTCACAGTGGAGGTCCTGGCCTGGTTTCATTTCCCAAAAAGCACCATATCTCACTTAACTGAATTGTACAATTCCTTAGCCCATTTGCCCAGCTGATCAAGGTCATGCTGTAGTTCTTGACAACAATCTTCAGTGACTATGACATCATTATTTTACTGATAACTGCAAACTTACTAATCATGCCTTAAACATTCTCATCCAAATTGTTGACAAACAAAAATGGGGGGCAGCACCAATCCTCCACGCGCAGCACGCATAGGCCTCCAGTCCAAAAAAACAACCTTCCAGTATCATCCTCTGCTTCCTATCATGAAGCAAAACCAGTAAACAATTAATTAAATTTGCAAGACATGATCATCCATGCACAAAACCATTCTGACCATCCCTAATCAATCAAGTATCTCTTCAAATACATCTATATGTTATACCTCACAATCCTCTCCTGTAACTTTCCGACCACGGATGTTACACCTACTGGTCAATATTTCCCAGGGTAATCTTTGCAGCCCTTCATGGGCAGGCACAATGTTAGCCATCCTCCAATCTTCCAGGACCTTATTATGAACCTTCTCTGCCTCAGAGTGCGGTGGAGGCAGGTCTCTGGATGCTTTCAAGAGAGAGCTAGATAGGGCTCTTAAAAATAGCAGAGTCAGAGGATATGGGGAGAAGGCAGGAACGGGGTACTGATTGGGGATGATCAGCCATGATCACATTGAATGGCGGTGCTGGCTCGAAGAGCCGAATGGCCTACTCCTGCACCTATTGTCTATCGTCTACTGTCTATTAAATCTGATGATGATTCATATACAGTATCTCAGCCTGGGCTACTGCAGTTTCTTATTTAGCTTTCCACAGTGTCCTTGGATATAACTGGGATATTTATTTAACTTCGTATGCCTTCGAACATTCAGCATGTCCTCAACTCTATTAGGGACTGTCCTCAAAACATCTTCATTAACTTTCCCAAGTAAAAACCATCATATCTTTCTCTGTGGTAAAACATGGGAGAGATATTCATTATAAATTTTAAAATAGATAGTGACTGGATTTCGTTTAAAATACACAAATCACATGGATAACAAAGAGAGAAGTAATAAAACTAAGAATGTCTGATACCACAGCCCTATTGTCCCTGTCACATTTTGAGTAACATCACAATGAGATGTGGTTTAAATGGAACAATTTCTCCAACATCACAATCATTTACCACAATTATGGCGAAAGATAGATAGATAGATAGATAGATAGATAGATAGATAGATAGATAGATAGATAGATAGATAGATAGATAGATAGATAGATAGATAGATAGATAGATAGATAGATAGATAGATAGATAGATAGATAGATAGATAGATAGATAGATAGATAGATAGATAGACAGACAGACAGACAGACAGACAGATAGATAGATAGATAGATAGATAGCCAGCCTTTATTGTCATGGATCCTGCCTAATGTTTACTAATGGATTTGGTGCAACACATCTGCCAGTAAATCCAGAAGATAGACACAGAAAGGTGGAGTACCTTAGAGGGTCAGGCAGCATCTCTGGAGAAAATGAATAGGTGACGTTTCGGGCCAAGACCTTTCATCCTTTTGATCCAGAATGTCACCTATTCATTTTCTACAGAGATGCTGCCTGACCCGCTGAGTTACTCAAGCATTTTACGCCTATCTCTGGTGTAAGACAGCATCTGCAGTTCCTTCCTGCACAGTAAATCCAGAACCTGTGCTTGACAGAACAAATGTTGAAGGCCCAGCCACGCTGCGACTCATAATGACCATTCATAACATCTGACACATTTTTGTTTATTCCCTGTATATTCTCTTTTTGACATATCTATTTTTATGTGTGAAGGGAATAAAGGGATTACAGGGTTTGTGGAGGGAAGTGCATTTCAGGTAAAAGATCAGATCATTTACCTGCATGGTGAAAGCACTAGGACCAGAATGGTGTGCTAGCTGTTTCAATTCTATGCTGTTTTGCCATGATTCAATTTGGACGGCACAGTGGCGCAGCGGTAGAGTTACTATCTTACAGCTCTTACAACACCAGAGACCCAGGTTCGATCCTGACTACGGGTGCTTGTCCGTACGGAGTTTGTACGTGGGTTTTCTCCGAAATTTTTGGTTTCCTCCCACACTTCAAAAATGTACAGGTTTGTAGGTTAATTGGCTTGGTACAAGTGTTAATTGTCCCGAGTGTGTGTAGGATAGTGTCAATGTGCGGGGATCACCTGTCGGTACGCACTCGGTTGTCCAAAGCACCTGTTTCCCTGCTGTGTCTCTAAACTAAATTAAACGAAAGTTTCATAGCTAATGCAGTGCAGTATGAATATGTGTATGCCTGAAGGACCATGCAGCAAAATCGGTTTCAGCATTTTAACTTATTTCCCCATTAATAAAGATTTAATTAATAGACAATAGGTGCAGGAGTAGGCCATTCAGCCCTTCAAGCCAGCACAGCCATTCATTGTGATCATGGCTGATCATTCACATTCAGTACCCCGTTCCTGCCTTTTCATCATATTCCCTGACTCCGCTATATTTAAGAGCTCTACCTTTTGATTTTCTCATTGAAAATGATCCTTTTTGTAAAAATTGCATATTTTCTAAACATATTTCTGAATGAAAAAATAGCCAATGCACTTTGTGCTCTAGAAGTCAGACGGTACATGACTATTGTACAGGAGTTTTATTTTTGCAGCACTATACATGTCTGGGAGAGGAAAGTGAGTGATTGTCAAAGCGCCTTTATAAGATTACTCTGTAACCCTTATGTTGAGAAAATGCAGTGTCAGTTGCAGGAATGCATACTCGTTCAGGTAGTTTTGTTCATGAGTAATTTTGTAAGTACATAGTAGAACATGGTTATTTTATTACACTGTACTTCACTATTATTGATTCTGTAATAGAGTTCACATGAGTCAAATCTCAAAACATAAATTTTCCTTACTTCATTCCTTCACCATAATGCAAATTAATGCAAATTTATACTTGAACAGCAGTGAAAAATTTGAGTTATAGGCAGCGTATTATCAATGTATGAGGTCTGAAAAGGTGCAAATATACCAATGAACAAATTTAATGTTTCAATTATTTGATGACAGTCATCTCTTAAATGTTATAATTTTTTTGTGAGTACAGGTGCACAACCTTTTATCCGAAAGCCTTGGGACTAGACACTTTTCGTAATTCAGAATTTTTCGGCTTTCGGAATGGAAGATTTTTAGCGTAGATTTTAACGGCTGGCTCAGTGGTAAAGTGCTCGGCTCATATCCGCAAGGTCGCGAGTTTGCGCCTCGATCCCGGCAGTTACTCGATCGCGAGTTTGAGTCTTCAATGTAGTTTTTTCTTGCAGAATAGGAGAGAATAGGGAGGGTTAGGCTGGGATCATTCTCTGCGAGATGATCTTAGTGCGGGAGACAAGTGTAGGAGAGGTGTACTGACTGTGTGGGCAGAACTTTGGAAGTGATTGCCCACCATTCTCAAAAGCCGCTGTGTCTCCCTGTCCCTCCAACTCCAGAGGAATCCGCTGCCCGATGGGCCGCTACGGCGACAAGTGGCAGTTCGCCCACAGCCCGAGCTGCGCCCCTTCATCCGCAACCCGGGTTCCTCTGGAGTTGGAGCAGGGCTGGGCTAGAGTTGTTGCTGGCTGTGAGTCTCTGGGATCTCCGTGCTTGCAGTGGGCCTGGGGGTCGGTGTCCCGATGAGGGGGCGCAGCTCGGGCTGTGGGCGAACTGCCACTTGTCGCTGTAGCGGCGCATCGGGGAGCGGCTTCTGGTGGTCCTGACGTCTCTCAGCTCCTGTCCAGAGGGATGGCCGGAGACGTCAGGACCAACAGGAACCCACTCCCCGATGCGCCGCTACAGCGACAAGTGGCAGTTCGCCCACAGCCCGAGCTGCGCCCCCTCATCCGCAACCCGGGTTCCTATGGAGTTGGAGCGGGGCTGGGCTAGAGTTGCTGCTGGCTGTGAGTCTCTGGGATCTCCGTGCTTGCAGTCGGTGTCCCGTTGGTCCTGACGTCTCCGGTCACCCCTCTGGACTGGAGCTGAGACTGGGAACTGTACCGCCCTTGCCCCCTCCCTCTGCAACTGCAAACAACCCCACAGTTCCCAGTCTCAGCTCCTGTACAGGGGGGTGGCCGGAGATGTCACAGCCCGAGCTGCGCCCCCTCATCCGCAACCTCAAGACCAAGAAGCACCTTGCACACCATCAGCTTCGGTCCCTACGGGGAGCGTGTTCCTCTGGAATTGGAACGGGGCTGGGCTGCTGCTGGCTGTGGGTCTCTGGGATCTCCGTGCTTGCAGTGGGCCTGGGGGCCGGTGTCCCGTTGGTCCTGACGTCTCCGGTGATTGGCACTAGCTCCGACGTGAAGACAGTGCAAAGCCCCCGCGCCGGTGCAATGGGCGGGGAGCTGGAGAGGGGAGGGAAGGGGTCACACACATGGCCGGGAAGCAGAGGGGTGTAGGTGGGGTGAAACTTAAGGGAGCGACTATTTGCTGCTGCCTGCCCGCTTAGTTAAAAAGTTCTCATGCAAGACTCACGATACACTGTGTATCGTGAGTCTACCGTGGGAACCTTTTAACTGAGCGGGCAGGCAGCAGCAGATTGTCAATTATTAACCCTCCCGCGCAATATACCCTCACCTTCTCTTTTATGAATGGGGATTTAGTTCCCCTTTCTTCGAGGACCGACCGGAGGTTCCGCTGTCACCTCTGCGGGCCGCCCTCGGTGAACGTTTTCAAGGACCTTTCTTCAAGGACTGAAAAAATGTCGCTATTCGAAGGTTTTCGTTATTTGGAACTTCGGATAAAAGGTTGTGCACCTGTATCACATTTATTTGGTAATGGATTTCAGGATGGTTTAATTTTAGTTTAGTTGAGAGATACAGTGTGGAAACAGGCCCTTTGGCCCACTGAGTCCATACTGACTGGCGATCCCCACACATTAACACACACAAGGGACAATTTTACAATTATATCAAGCCAATTAACGTACAAACCTGTATGTACTTAGAGTTTGAGAGGAAACTGGAGATCCCAGAGAGAACCCACGCAGGGCACGGGGAGAACCTATAAACTCCATACAGGTAGCACCCCTAATCAGGATCAAACTCATGACTGGCGCTGTTAGGCAGCAACTCTACCTCTGCACCATCTTCTTGATGCATTCTTACTGTATCTTTCTGCATACAAAAGTTGGTAGTAAAATAAATACAGTATTTATTCTGGATTTCCATTTATCACATTAAAAGTATTTTATTGAGGCAGTATAAATAGTATATAAAGACTTTTATTTGATGTAATTCTTAAAATTTGACTGGTAAGGTATCTTCATTGCTTGTGTTTTTATCGAGGAACTGGTAAAGTAGTCCATATCAAGGACACCCAACCTCTTCACCAGTAATTCAAGTGGAATAAGAAAGGCAGGGAGCAGGACACCTAATTATGCTGAAAATGAAATTGTGCAATTATTTTATTGCTGGAACCTTCGATATTATGCTACATTATGATTAATATGTGTGCTTAGGTACAGAGGATTCGGTCTCCCAAAATAGTGGAAATTTAAATGGCTTTCTACTCATTATTTTTATGGCTGTTCAAATAACTGCTCTTTGGATAGGTTTCAGAGAAGTTTAATTTTTAGGTTATTATATGAATGAAAACTCATCACTGCAAATCATGGTGAATGATTATGATGTTTTTATTATACACCGTTTTTACATTTTTAAGAAATCTTAAGAGAAATTGCGATGAATAATGACGCGAAACACATCATATCGTACCTTTTGATAGTACATCTAAAATCTGTGCATTTCTTTTGTGAGGTCAGCATCCCTCTTCCCATCAGAACTGCCCCTCCATCGACTCCTAAAACTCATCTCTTCTGTCAAGCCTTTCTTGACGTCCTCTGAGCGAGGACAATATGTATGTATTTATGTATGTATTTAATCTATGAACCACTGTTGTATAACGTTAGTACCTCCACCAATGTAAAGCACTTTGGCCAACGAGAGTTGATTTTTAAATGTGCTATTTAAATAAAAGTAACTTAACTTGACTCAGGTTATTAATATTTCCAGGTAAAATGTACACCAATATATTATTTCAACTTATTCATGTCTTTAGTGGTAGCATTTTAATATAAAAGCCATTTGAATATGAATCAAATTTACTTTATGACTTTAGAAAAATGACATTTACCTCCCCTGAATTGAGAATAATGCTAGACTTTAAATCTTCCCTTTTTTCACTTTAGTTTAGTTTAGTTCAGAGTTACAGTGCGGAAACAGGCCCTTCGGCCCACCGAGTCTGCGCCAACAATTTACATTTATACAAAGCCAATTAACCGATAAACCTGAACGTCTTTGGAGTGTGGGAGAAAACCGAAGATCTTGGAGAAAACCCACGCGGTCACCAGGAGAACGTACAAACTCTATACAGACAGCACCCGTAGTTGGAATCGAACCTGGGTCTCTGGCACTGAAAGCACTGTAAGGCAGCAACTCTACTGTTGCACCACCGTGCTCTGTTTTATACTGTAAAAGTGCATCTCACATATGGAGTACCTGTTCAGAATGTGATTCGAGCAATTTTGAGAGCAATTGAGGATTAAAAAGATGATGTTTATAAAAAAAATCCACTTTAATAGTTTTTCAAGGCATCTGTCTAATTATTTTTGATTCAAATACCATAATAAGAATGATTTGGGGGAAATGAGGTAACATTTCTTGGAGCTAAGGACGGCAGACATCCTTGTGTTGTTGAGCTGGTGTGTCTGCTCAATTCTTTTTGAAAACTGTTCCAGGAAAATGTAGTCAATTGTTGGCACATTTCCATAGCCCAGTAGAAGTTGCTTAAGTAATCTGTGTTGCATCAGTCTACTTTCCATCTGTAGGATTGTTCTCTGAGGGACCAATTTTATTAGTGAAATTTTAATAATTTTGCACAAGTGAACATTTGCAAGTAAGATTGATAAGTTTATGCATGCATTACATGTCCACTGTTTATAGCGTGTTCTTTTGGACTAATTTCAACATATGCATCTTTGCAACAACTTCAGCCCAATCAATAGTCATGTTTGCTCAACTTGAAGGACATTTTCAAAGGGTTCCTTGCCAATTTGCGATCTCCTATCTGTTTGCAAAAGAAAGTTGGATAGTTATCGAGAAAGTGTGTTTGAAGTTCTTGCATCACAATGCCATAAAAACCGCAGCATGATGAAGATATATTGATTACACAACAAACATTCCCCATCCAAGTAAGAATACAATAGACAATAGGTGCAGGAGTAGGTCATTTGGCCCTTCGAACCAGCACCGCCATTCAATGTGATCATGGCTGATCATCCACAATCAGTACCCCGTCCTGCCTTCTCCCCATATCCCTTGACTCCGCTATCTTTAAGAGCTCCATCTAACTTTCTCTTGAAAGCATCCTGTGAATTAGCCTCCACTGCCTTCTGAGGCTAAGAATTCCACAGATTCATAACTCTCTGGGTGAAAAAGTTTTTCCTCATCTCTGTTTTAAATGGCCTACCCCTTATTCTTAAACTGTTGCCCCTGGTTCTGGACTCCCCCAACATCCAGAACATGTTTTCTGCCTTAATAATCTTATATGTTTCAATAAGACCTCTTCTCATCCTTCTAAATTCCAGTGTACACAAGCCCAGTCATTCCATTCTATCAACATATGAGAGTCCCGCCATCCTGGCAATTAACCTTGTGAACCTACGCTGCACTCCCTCAATAGCAACAATGTCCTTCCTTAAATTTGGAGACCAAAACTGCACACAATACTGCACACAATCCTCCAGGTGTGGTCTCACTAGGGCCCTGTACAATTGCAGAGAGACCTCTTTGTTCCTATATTCCTCTTGTTATGAAGACCAACTTGCCATTAGCTGTCTTCGCTGCCTGCATGCTTACTTTCAGTGACTGATGAACAAGGACACCCAGATCTCGTTGTACTTCCTCCTTTCCTAGCTTGACACCATTCAGATAATAATCTGCCTTCCTGTTCTTGACACCAAAGTGGATAACCTCACATTTATCCACATTAAACTGCATCTGCCATGCATCTGCCCACTCGCCCAACCTGTCCAAGTCACCCTGCATCCTCAAAGCATCCTTCTCACAGTTCACACTGCCACCCAGCTTTGTGTCATCTGCAAATTTACTTTTAATCCCTTCATATAAATTATTAATGTATATTGTGAATAGCTGCGGTCCCAACATTGAGCCTTGTGTGACCCCACTAGTCACTGCCTGCCATTTTGAAAGGGTCACGTTAATCCCTACTGTTAATGCCTGTATATGTAGCAGCACATGCAATACATTTATCTGAACTAATCCAACCAGAAACTTTGTTTCACTATTGCTCCCATTACAAATGTCTGATGACAGGATCTGCAGCTAATGTTAAATTAGTGGTTAGAATATTTATAATTTATGACTTGCTTGATAATGCATACAGCATGTACAATTTCCCAGTATAACACCAAAACATTTCCAAGCATTGCTGATCCTTCCAGTCACAATCTTTCATGGTGAATTATATTTGACCTATGCTGCTGTCACTTTGCAGAAAACAATTGCTTGCAACAATAGCTGCTGCTTGGTGCTACTTGTAAAGCAAGTTTGTGGTGCTGAAAAAGTAAAAGAATGTTAAAAATGATAAGTAGTACCTGGCCCTATCATTGAGCAAAATGCTGTGCTTGAAATGTTCTGTGAAACACCAGTAGATTATCTCACCTAAAGATAGTTTAGTCGCATTGTGAGCCACACAAGGTTAAAAATAAAATGAGTTGCATATATTAAAGAAAGTGATGATTATTCTGAAGTGCATTGCAGCGTGTAATATAGCGTGAGGATTATCATGCCACTCAAGCTTTGATTTGGGATAATGCATGGAATTGGTTATGCATCTTGCTGGGGGGTTTTTAGATCTTGGAGTGAACAAATGACAGCCATTTTTATTTGTTGTGGGAGAAACACTGTTAGATATTTCTGAACTCTTGTTAAGCCTCAGTCAAGATGCAAAGTCTTCATCAGAATAACTCATTTGCACTATCTGCTTGAAAACCATTCCAGTCAGTCAGTTTGTAAGCACCTAATTATCACAATGACATTTAAATGAAAGGAAATTAAGTGCCACATTTAGCTTACAGGGCACAGCCTTAAATAAAACTTAAGCATTTGTCGTCTCAACAAGTCATCATTATAATCATAACATTGTTTTGTCTTTGGCCCAGTTATGTTTTTGTTTACCCACATTATTCATTATTAAGGAACTTGGCAGATCCTTAACCTTCAACAAAAATGATTCAGAGTGTACATAAATAGATGGGAGATAAACGGATCTCAACCAAGATGTGCGTTTTTATTGAAGATACCTTTGCAGACTTCCGCTGGAACATTCTGTACACATAGTTGCAACCAAACAAGCAATTGGTCACACTTTCTTATTGGGGGTGGCAGTCTAAAAATAACAATTACTACTTGCAAGGAATATTATACTCCTTTACTTTGATTGTTTTTCCAAAAGAATACTTGACTGACTGAAGAATGTATCTGACTCATGGAATTGAGACCACCTGGGATCATGTCCGTGCTACAGGTTCCACTTGTATCGAGCTTGCAGCTCTCATCTGTATCCACCTATTGTTAAAGTCCGATTCGCTTCAATAGACGACAACACAATAAAGTTAGTAAAGCAGTAAGCCTTTATTACGCCAGGCGGGAGTGGAAAGGACAACGCTGGGTATCTATCCTCAGATACACAGAGCTCCTTGTGTTCCACTCGAAGATGTAATGTTCAATCAGATGTACTTATACCCCTACAGCCAGCAATTCAGCAATTCTTTATCTATAGAACATTCTCGTACAGTCCCACCATGTCCATATATGGTAATATTAAAGCTCTGTAGTCCCTTCCTAATTCAGAAAAGCTATTGTCTATATATGGTTTTGCTCAAAGAAGGAGTATTCCTTAACTCTGCACATTCAAGAGGTCTTGCTTCTGACCTTGATGACTCAATGTATATACATTTCAATCTGGCTGACTATTCAGACTAAAGGGCAAGGTACCCATTTTGTATTCTTCTAAATCTACAAGCAGAGTTTCATTTTTGTAACCTACTAACATCATAATTACTTTAACTCTTTCACTATCACTTGCCAGACTTTGTCTCGCCCCCCAGTTCTCTATCAGCCAGACTTTATCTCCCCCCCCCCTTCACCGATAATCAGTCTGCAGAAGGGTCCTGACCCAAACTCTCGCCTATCCATGTCCCCCAGAGATGCTGCCTGACCCACTGAGTTACTCCAGCATTTTGTATCTTTTTTAAATTGATCCATGTTCTCCACCATGTTGGCCCTTCAGGACTCTCTCGTCAGAAATAATGTGGTTTGCATCTTCTTGAATGATTGTTAGTTTTGCTTCAGATCTTTGATCTCGGAGCCCTCTTTTTATTTCCCTCATCCTGAGATCAAGATGTCTGTGTAGAAATGTATAAATTTCTTACCCAACCTTTGCAAAATATTTCTGAGAACCATGTAATTCAGCTATTTCTCCAATATCCTACCTTCTCTCTGCTGAAGCATCAGCCAGTCTCTGCTGCAGAATTGTGTCACACAGTCTGATCCTTTTCTCACAGCAGTTTATATGATAATGCTCATTCAGGTTGAACAGATTCCTTCATTTCTTATTGCAAATTAGTCTGAATGGGACAGCTTCAATGTGAGACATCTTTGTGTCAGCAATTCCTGCAAGTTTCTATCCTGTTGTGGACATGGCATCATTTTCCAGCCTGAAAAAAAAATGCTAAAATGCTTCACGGTAAAGTCCAATGAACCTTTCATAACTCATTTTATATATATCTCTCCTTTAAACTGCAAACAGGCCTTCCCATTTCATAATCTGAAGCTGGGTGGTGGGGATAAGTATTTTTTTTCCCTGATTACAATTCATAACTTGTTCAACCTGAACCAATCTAAACTGCGGACCATTATTTTCCAGGAGATTGTACAGCAAAGAATGGTCTTTAGTCCATATTGACTGTTTCCAAAGAGTTTTGGACCTGCACAGCACAGAAAAGGCCTTCAGGCCCACCCTGTTCACATCAATCATCAGATACCTGGCTACACTAATCTGCTTTACCAACATTTGGTTTATCACCTCTTCTGCATTTCCAATTCAACTGCTTGTCCATATGTTAAATGCTGTAAGAGAACGTGTCTCCACCATCTTCTTCAGTAGTGCATTGCAGATTGCACCCACTGGAGTAAAAGTATTCTTCAACAGATCCCCTTAAACTCTTACTCCTCACTTTAAACCGATCACTCTGATCGTAGAAAACCTTGCCATGAGAAAACGTTTCTGACTATCTACCCCACCTGCACCTCACATGATTTAGTATTGCTCAGCCTCTGTTGCCCCAATGTAAAACAAACCTTGTTTAACCCAATCTCTCCTCATAACTGGACCAGTCGAAACATCCCAGTGAATGTGTTCTGCATCCTTTCCTGTACAATCACATTGTGAAGTGAAAACAACTGCACACAATATTCCAGCTGCGGTCTTTTTTATATTTTTTTCATAAAAGTTTACCAAGACCTCCCTGCACTCATACTTTCTGCCCCAGCAAATAAAGATGAGTATCAAATATTTCTTATCCATTTCCTTTTCTATCTGTTCTGGCACCTTCTGCGATCTGTGGACTTGTTGTATATAAATGTCCCTTTGTTCCTCAACGCTTCCAAGGGAAATATGTTTGTTGACCTCCATCCCCCAATATGCAGCACCTCACGCCTATTAGGATTATATTTCTTCTGCCACTGCCCTGGCGAATTTAACAGCTGGCCAATGTCATTCTGAGCTCGATATCCTTCGCCTTCCCCTCACCCTCTCATGGTTTCCTTCTATCCACTTCGATCAACACTAAAAACTTGTGCAGACTTTATTTTCTCCAATAACCCATATGGTCAGATTGGAATGGTTCTGCTGCAGCTAATTTCACATCTGGAATGTTCCTTTAGAAAGTTAAGTTAGTTGAATTGAGTTTATTGTCACATGTACCGAGGTACAATGAAAAGCTTTTGTTGCGTGCTAACCAGCCTGCAGAAAGACAATACGTGATTACAATAGAGCCATCCACAGTGTACCACAGTGTACATTATAACATGAATAACGTATAGTGCAAGATGAAGCAAGTAAAATCCGATCAAAGGGAGTCCGAGGGTTTCCAATGAGGGAGATAGTAATTCAGGACTGCTCTCTAGT
Organism: Leucoraja erinaceus; assembly: GCF_028641065.1. NCBI lineage: Eukaryota > Metazoa > Chordata > Chondrichthyes > Rajiformes > Rajidae > Leucoraja > Leucoraja erinaceus. Next base: position 13,209,179 of record NC_073392.1, on the reverse strand, counting down.
TGTTGATAGGATGGATCTGTTGCCTGTTAACAGGTGGGAAGAAACTCTCCCTGAATCTGGAGGTATGCATTTTACTAAGTTAAATTTTAGAATCTTGACTGACTGAACACCTTCCCTCTAACTCTTCTATGACTGTGACGGACCAATGGATAAATCCTTCAGTCGCCCTCAAGGTCCCATTAAGCCAAATAGGGACTCGATGTTTGGTTACAGCAAACCTCTGAGTATGGGTTAGTCTGGAGAGTCTATGGGACATGGGGTACTGAGCTCCACCTCATATGTGCTGATCACCCATTCAGGAATCCAGAAATTGCAGGAAAAATGTGAAAACTGCATTCGGAGCTGAACACCGCGTGAACCTGATAAACAAAGGCAAAGGAAAGGTCAATGAACATTTCTTTGTTCGACCTTCTGAACATCCCTCTGTTATTACTCCTAACTCTCAGTGGAAGTAAAAGCAGTGGAGAAAAAGCATTGCTCCCAATTTCAAGCAGTTGAATCTGCACAGCGATTTCTCAGGGATACCCAAAGGTAATAAAGAAATCTTAAAAGATAACGGCTCACCATATACATCCAGCGATGCTGTTAACTCAGCCTTTACTAAGGCCCTCAGGAATACGTGACATGTTGGACTGCATATGCCAGAAGTTGTTCATTTTCGTATCAGTTGGTCAAACGTTCAGTAACCTCATGCAACACTATTACTCATATCCTTTGATTCACTGTTTTCAGTGGATTTAATCATCACCTTGAAATTTACACTTTCTTATTTCAATTTCCTTTCATTCGCTAATCAACCATTTCATATTACCGTGTTGCACACAAGGTAGTGATTATCTCTTTAGTATAATTATCTGTTTTTGTCACAGCTTGATTCCTCTAGGTAAGATTAGATTTTTAGATCTTCAGTATCCTAATAAAGAGAGATTTTTAAGCTGTGTTCGTGTAATGTAATTCTTCTTGATCTTCAGACAAATAATGGATCAGATATTGGACTCGTCCGAAAGTCTAAACTGGACCTTCCACAAGCTCAATATCAAAGGTGTTTTTCAGCAATCAGTTATCTTCATTGTGAATTTTGAATATGCGTTCATAAAGCGTCACAACACAGTTATTAGTTCAAAAGCAATATGATATATTTCAGAAACCTGCCCACATTTACAACCACATTTTTTTTCCATATAAAATGTCATTTATGGTCACTGTGAAAGCCTTTGATAAAGGGCACACTAGACTTATTAACACATTTAATCCAACTATATTTACACGGGAGTATGATGTTGGTGACGAAACAAAGCACAAAACAGCGATGAGTCCATGGAGTTGATATAAGGACAACACTTTCTAATTCACTGGAGGTTTAGACCTGGAGTTGTGGGCATATTTAGTTATCTTGTACAAAAGGTGGAATTGCAATAAATTAGTAAGTGCCTGAAAATGAATGGTTGTGAATTTGATCCTGAATGCATTTTAAAAGTGGCAAATTTTCAAATACCAGATAAATAAGCACAAACTTTATTTACCAAAACGGTGCACATTAGAATCAGTACATCAGCAAATAACAGCATCAAAATTGTATTCTTAATCAGAGAAGATAGTGCAGTTTTAATACCTATGATAAATTTAGGGAAATGTATTTTATTATTTCAAAGTACTTGCAGCTACTAAACATTTCTACCTGTATATGTTACTGACCTAAAACCCTCATCTGTACTTGCTGCCAACTCTTCTCCAATCTCTCCCCAATCTCTCCCCAACAAACTCCTCTGATCTTGTATGTTCAGGTGTTTGTAAGGTTGAACATCCGGGACCTGTCCAAACCCAAACCAATTAGGAGCAGACGAGGGCATGCAATCCAATTTGTGATCCCAGCTACAAAGGCAGATGTACACAGCAATTTGTTCTTCCCACGCACAATTAAAGCATGGAATAATCTCCACCCAACTATAATTACCCAACCAGATGCAACTAAATTTAAAGTAGCTCTTTCTTCCCAATAACCCTTTCTAGTTTAAGCCCTCCCTTCACCACCTCCAGTTTAAATTCCATTTGAAATATTTAGGAGGACCAAGAAACCAAGAACCAAGAATGTCTTGCACACTTGTATGGGAAGCCAAATGTGAACAGTTCTTATATTAACAAATGTCTGTGGTCTCTTGCAAAACACTGCAAATTTGCCAGTAAAAATCCAGGCCAACTATTGTTTCTGGCACTTACTGTAAGATGTGGAATGGCATAAAATGCAAAGCCCTTTTATTGTTGAAATATTGAATTTAAAAATGTTTTCACTCAGTGATTTAGAAAATGCAATACTGCGAGCTGTCAATTTAGCAAGGTGCACCTCTTGTTTCCTAATGTGGGAGAAACTGATTGCTGGCAATGACAGTCATTTAATGTGGTGCTGCATCATATTTCACTTTGTTATTTTGATATTTATTGAAGTACATAATGTGCAATATAAGATACATTTTCTGATACAAAAATCTTGGTCTTGAAACATAACTTCCCAAATCTGTCAGCAAATCCAACTCCAGTCAGTTGTCATTTGCATTTGATTGAACTGTCTCTTGTACAGGAGGGTGAATTACACTGTCAGATTTGCATTAATGCTATGGTAAAGAAATAGTTTATTTGCAGGGGGAAGCATCAGCATGGGAATCCCGCTGCAAATAATCTATGAGCAAAAATAGCAAACTAGTATAATAATCTGACAGGAAAACACTGGCAGTATATTTTGGCACTTGAATTTCATTAAATTGTACTGAGAATCAAAGCAGGCTATAGTCAGTAGATTCACATCCAGCTCACTTGGTTCTGGCCACATATAATTTGGATGGTGCTATAAACGGATGTATCCGTTTCGTTTGTTAAATGCTTGGAATTTTAATGTTGTTTTCTATGTTACAAGATTGACTTCTGCCACATGAATAACCTTTAATATGAAATTACCAGTACACAAGCTTTATATTTAAGTGGTTGGTCAAAAACTGTAACCTTTAAAATAAATGTTATGTTTGACTGATTGAAAGGATACAGCCTGAAAACAGGCCATTTGGCCCACAAAGTTCACACCGCCCATTGTTCCCTCACACAAGATGTAAGTTATCTCACTTTCGTATCCACTTCCTACACACTAGAGGCAATTTACAGAGGCCAATTCACCAATAAAAAGGTGCATCTTTGAGATGTGAGAGGAAACCAGAGCATCTGGAGGAAACCTACATGTCACGTGAAAATGTGCAAACTCCACATGTAAATTGCTCGTTTCTAAGCTTCCCCCAGTCTAGTTTCAGTAAAAACACTGAATCAAGCACTTGAAACAACTAATCTTTATTTTAACAAAAGCGCAATTACAGTTCGACTACTATACCTTTCCCACTGCGGGTTCGATCCTCGTATCTGCCCGATCAAGCCCTCTAGGCCTCGCTCAAACAGAGACACTCCAGAAAGTCATGCAATCCCAAGCACTCTCCCAGAAGATCGACCCTGGACCTCGTGGCAGTGGACATTTATAGGTCCCGGGATCTCGCGGGGCCGAACCATGGGGGTGGTCTCTTAAATCCAATTACAGATATTGATTAACCCCATACATAACAGACATTTCCCTAACTCAATAATACAGCAGCTCAATACATTGTATTCAAACCGGACTTCTCAAGGAAGCCAACTTAGAAACATTTACCCTGATCTGCAAGAAACCTAGACAAGGCTCAATACCTCATCCAATCAACACTCGGCAAAGTTGAACTCTGCAACATTATTTACAAGGTGTATGTCTGGTTTGCATTCCATCCAATCCATTCTATGCATTTTGCACCTAATTGATAGGGTCTGCAGATGTTCTTATTTTTTTTCTTGCAATTTGTATCTAGGCTCTAGTCACACTGGCACCACTCCGCAGTTTGTCCCAGCTCTGCAGAGAGCAATTCCAAATTGACCAAATTTCCTAGAGGCCCTGAAGCTTTTACCCTATTTTGAAGCCCTAGCCTCTCCAATCTAGCCAGGATTAACACACACAGATAGCACTTGAGATCAGGATCCAACCTGGGACACTGACGCTGTGAGGTAGCAGTTCTAGCAGCTATGCCACTGTGCAGGCCGCTGTGACTTGCAAGAACGATTAGCATCACAGGTCAATACTATACTCGCAGTCTAAAATTGTTCATTTGATTGAAAAAGATCTTTCTGATACCTTAAACATAATGTCTAAGAGGTTGTACAAATACATTACAAAATGGCAGAGAATCCACTTATAGTGCCAACATTAGGAAACCTACATAGAAAGTTAAGATGCTCATCAACATCTGATATGTTACCTCACTAATTAAAATGAGTAGCCTGGACAAGAAAGGAATCTTATCACCTCAGATATTCAAAGAGCTTTACAGCCAATTTACAGCTTTTCACTGGTATTTGAAATGTTGCAACATTTCAGCAGAGTTCTCATTTAATGAATAAAGTACTTATATCCAATGTACACAAAAAAAATCTGGAGAAACTCAGTGGGTACAGCAGCATCTATGGAGCGAAGGAAATAGGCAACGTTTCGGGCCGAAACCCTTCTTCATACTGGTGGGGGGAGGCGGGGAGAAGAAAATGGTTATATCCACTTGACCATGAAGATGAATGTTGTCCTGGAAGAGGAAGTAACAGATTTGCCAACTAATCAGACGTATCTGACTTTGATTAAAAGGAACCAATATTGTGATATGGCAGTTTTCTTAAATGAATATATAAAGTCATTATATGAGATTATTGATTGCCGTTTATATATAAATATATCGCAAAGGGGATAATTGTACAAAAACAATATTGCCCTGAATCAACCTTGATCATCTTATTTGACATCAAATAACCATTTTTTTAAATAAGCCAAGATGCATAACGATTTTGACAAAATGCTGACTTGCTTTTCTAGCTGTAGTCTTCCTAACAAAATTCCATGTATTTATTTCTCTGTTTGTGCTGTCCACTGTACCACAATCATAGAGCTGCTGCCTCACAGAGCCTGGGACCTGGGTTTGATCCTGACCTCGGGTCCTGCATGTTCTCCGTATGACCGCATGGGTTTCCTGCGGGTGCTCCGGCTTCCTCCCACACCCCAAAGACGTGCGGGTTTTTTAGGTTAATTGTCCTCTGTAAATTGCCCCTCATGTAGGGAGTGGATGCAAAAGTGGGATTACATCGTGCCTGTGGTGAATACATGATTGTCTACCAGCATGGACTAGGTGGGCCAAAGGGCCTGTTTCCATGCTGTATCTCTAATCTCCTATCTTCACCTTTTCTCACCCAAATTGCTAACTGCTGCACACCAAGACTGTGTCGCGAAATGGCAACAAAATCCCATGAAAGAGAAAGGTAATTGGACAAGAAATTATTATTCCTCGGAAATAAGAAATAGTTTTGTACACATTTATTTAGGATTGATTGCCTTGAAATGTTCTGCTCTGTGGGTCAGCATTGTATGCAATATTCAGGAGCCAGGTTTAGAGATCATTAATTCCAAGAAGACATAAGAATGCATTACTTTTATTCCATAGTCATGTTTTTTCAATGCCAATGTTATCATTCTCAGTTAAACTGCCATTCCCTTGCCCTTTATGAAAATGCTAATTTATTTTTCCTATTAAAAAAGAATGAGCTTGCTCTGCATAAGCACTTTGAAAGGTTTTCTTTCCAAGTTTCCTCGTTGTGCTTTGGTTTTTACTAGTCTAGCATCTGTTTGTGTATACGAACACCTTCACAACTGATTGAGTCGGCAAACTCTGACTCAGCTGTTCCTGCCCCTGTGGCAGGACTATAATTTGGGCATTTACCAGCAAATCTCATTTCTATTAAATGCATTTCAAGAATGTAAGTATTGCCAGAAATCTTACCAAATCCTGCAAAGAAATTATTACATTTTGACAAATATTATAGGTACACCATAATGCTGGAGAAACTAAGTGGGTAAGGCAGCATCTATGGAGCGAAGGAAATAGGGTTGAAACCCTTCTTCAGACTGATGCGAGGGGGGGGGGGGGGGGGGGGGGGGAGAGGAAAGGAAGAGGTGGAACCAGTGGGCTGAGAGAGAGCTGAGAAGGGGAAGAGAAAGTAGGGACTACCTGAAATTAGAGAAGTCAATGTTCATCCCGCTGGGGTGCAAACTGCCCAAGCGAAATATTAGGTGCTGTTCCTCCAATTTACAGTGGTCCTCACTCTGACCAAGGAGGAGGCCCAGGACAGAAAGGTCAGATTTGGAATGGGAGGGGAAGTTAGTGCTGAGCCACCGGGAGATCAGATTGGTTATTGCGAACCGAGCGGAGGTGTTCGGCGAAGCGATCGCCAAGCCTACGCTTGGTCTCACCAATGTAGTTGGTTATTGCAAACCGACAAATATTATGCTTGGGCAAGTTGATTATATTTTGAATTCTCAATTTTGTTTTCTTGATGCTTCTGAGCACTTGGCTCCATTTTTTTCAGTGCAGGTTATTAAATCAAATAGATAATCTCAAGAGTTGTGTACTTCAAAAAGCACAACTGTAACCTGTACAAAAATAGTATAGTTCTGGAGAGAGGCCAAAATGATGTCAACATGTAATATACAGTATTTGTGCATGTATCTTCAATATAGATCGTAATAACAGAAGTCTCTTTTCCCAAGAGATAAATGAACTCAGCTGCTGTGGCTGCACTTTCCCAGAATCGGAAATAAACTTGAACCGGAAATAAACATTTGAAATACGCTTAAATGTTATATATGGGGAATTACGAACCAAAGTAGAAAGTTATTGTATATTTGGAATGCTAGGACAAGTATTGCAAGCCTTAGACATTTTACTCCTTTCCAGTTAAAAAGTTGATCATTACTGTCAGAGATAATGGGTTCAAGTTGGGTATGACCATGAGACAACTTAAGTTGTCGTTATATTTTCTTGTTGGATAATTTTTTCAACCCATTGCACAATGATCTTATTCTGCAATAAGAAATCCCAATCAAATTTCAAAAAGTGTCAAGTAATGGGACTAAACACAATGTCTAGCTGGAATAACTCGGGTCAGGATACATTTCAGAAGAACATTAATAGGCGATGTTTTGGTTCAAGACCCTTCCAATGTAAAGTGTGGAAATGGATACACTAGGAACTACAAAAGATTTATACTAGTAAATGATGCAAGCTTGCATAGAACACAAACTTTGAGCTCGAACAGTGGCCCAACCTGACACATCGCCTATCCATTTCCTCCAGAAATGTTGCTTGACCCACTGAATTAATCCAGCACGTTGTGTGGAAATAGATACAAGCTGTTAAGTGCTTCCGATATCACCTAATTTTCATTTAGATATTGTAAAGTCACATCCACCGCAATTAATTTTAGAATTTATTTTAAGCACATAGTACATAAAAAGCATACACCCAAGAAGTAAAATACCAGGTTGGTATGCAATGCACAAGAGTTCACACCAACCACTTTTACGCATATTCTCTGATGCATTTTGAATAGAATCATTACAGCAGAGAAAGAAATCGACCATGCCTTGAGAATTTCAGAGTAAAAGCAATCCTATTATACCCTTTGCCAGAATGTTCCCACAACTTTGATTGTCTTTTTCCCTCCAAGTTATTTTCTATTTCCTTTTCGAAAAGGCAAATAAAATAGTACTCTTTGTATTCCAAGCAGTAAATTCCATATCATAAACTATTCCGTGACAAAAATGCCTCATCACCTGTGGTTTTTTTCACAATGAATGGGGAAATTTTCCTTATCTTTGATGTATCAATTACTATTTTGGGCATTGTAATTTTTTTGTGATTGATATTTGGGTAAAATGTTACTCCACTTGCAATTTAAAAGTAATTATGGTGGATTTAAATACTAAGAAAGTATTTAAAGGAATAGTTACGAATGACCTACTAGCCATTTTCCCCAAACTGAAATGGGATAGAAATGTTAAATGGTTGACAAATTAATTTTAGTCTTCACCAATTATTGCTCTACTTTTGCCTTGTCCAGATTCTTACTGATTTTGGACTCTTTTGTCAAATTGCTTCTGCACTAAAGATGAAAATACCAATAATGACAACATGAGTCACCGCACTGCAGTAGGAGTATTCTTGACCAATGATTCCACAACAGACAGTTACATTCAGAAATCTGCTGTAATGAAATATCACAATACAGGTGCACAACCTTTTATCCGAAAGCCTTGGGACCAGACACTTTTCGTAATTCAGAATTTGTCGGCCTTCGGAATGGAAATTTTTTAGCATAGATTTTAATGGCTGGCTCAGTGGTAGAGTGCTCGGCTCATATCCGCAAGGTCGCGAGTTTGCGCCTTGATCCCGGCAGTTACTCGGTCGCGAGTTTGAGTCTTCAATGTTGTTTTTTCTTGCAGAATAAATGTCTGTATGAAATGCAGTGTGTTGAATGAATTCCTGAATTTGTAAATGTGCCCGCAGCATTGAATCACCTCTCGCACTCATGTCACCCTAGTGGGGCTACATGCCCTTAGGCGACCTAGCACGGGGATTCTTGAATCCCCGAGCTAGATCGCGAGTTTGCGCCTCGATCCTGGCAGTTACTCGGTCGTGAGTTTGAGTCTTCAATGTAGTTTTTTCTTGCAGAATAAATGTTTGTATGAAATGCAGTGTAGGAGAGGTGTACTGACTGTGTGGGCAGAACTTTGGAAGTGATTGCCCACCAGTCTAAAAAGCCGCTGTGTCTCCCTGTCCCTGGGATAGCAGGGGGCGATCAAACAGCACAATACCCCCCTCCCCCTCCAACTCCAGAGGAATCCGCTCCCCGATGGACCGCTAAGGCGACAAGTGGCAGTTTGCCCACAGCCCGAGCTGCGCCACCCCAAAAACAAGATGTACCTTGCACACCATCAGCTTCTGCCCCTATGTGTTCCTCTGGAGTTGGAGCGGGGCTGGGCTGGAGTTGCTGCTGGCTGTGGGTCTCTGGGATCTCCATGCTTGCAGTGGGCCTGGGGGTCGATATCCCGTTGGTCCTGACGTCTCCGGCCACCCCCCTGGACTGCAGCTGAGACTGGGAACTGTACCACCCTTGTCCCTCCCTCTGCAACTGCAAACAACCCCACTCTCCTGCAAGGGCGGTACAGTTCCCGGAGGATGGCAGGTGGCCGGAGACGCCAGGACCAACAGGAACCCGCTCCCCGATGGGCTCCTACGACGCCCCGAGCTGCTCCCCATCATCCGCAACCCAGGTTCCTCTTTAGTTGGAGCGGGGCTGGGCTGCTGCTGGCTGTGGGTCTCTGGGATCTCCGTGCTTGCAGTGGGCCTGGGGGTCAGTGTCCCATTGGTCCTGACGTCTCCGGTGACTGGCACTGACCTGCTAGCATCACCGACGTGAAGACAGTGCAAAGCTCCCGCGCCGGTGCAATGAGTGGGGAGCTGGAGAGGGGAGGGAAGGGGTCACACACATGGCCGGGAAGCAGAGGGGTGTAGGTGGGGTGAAACTGAAGGGAGCGACAATCTGCTGCTGCCTGCCTGCTGAGTTAAAAAGTTCCCACGCAAGACTCACGATACACTGTGTATCGTGAGTCTACCGTGGGAACTTTTTTAACTCAGCGGGCAGGCAGCAGCATATTGTCAATTATTAACCCTCCCGCGCAATATACCCTCACCTTCTCTTTTATGAATGGGGATTTAGTTCCCCTTTCTTCGAGGACCGACCGGAGGTTCCGCTGTCACCTCTGCGGGCCGCCCTCGGTGAACGTTTTCAAGGACCTTTCTTCAAGGACCGAAAAAAAAAAATGTCCGCTATTCGGAGGTTTTCGTTATTTGGATCTTCGGATAAAAGGTTGTGCACCTGTATACAGATTCAATCTAGTACATGACAACAAAAACCTGCACCATGTACATTTAAGGCATTAGCCATTAGATAAGAGAAATCAACATGTAACTCAACAGGCATCTGGGGCAACAGAATTACTAATACAATATAACAGTGAGGGGAATTTAAAAAATATATAGAAGGAACGTAAGCTAATAAACACGATGAGATGATTAAATTGTTTCACTGATAATTTAGAAGGGAAAAGTATTTTGCAGAAGCGTGTTCGGTAAATTCAAGTGATGAAATACGGAACACTCATTGAAATAGCGGATGAATGGTCGTGTTTTGTTTAAGTTTGCACCAAGATGATTCATATCAGCAATCAAATTAGCAGTGATTTTCATGATAAATCATGATTTTTGCACTGGGCATCCTCCAAAGTCTGTTTGTTGGAGCCTTAATGGCTTTGAACTGGAAAACAGCAGATGCCTTGGGATTCAGATCCACCAACCATTCAAAACGAAAGAAGAATGTTGAACCATTTTTCTTTCTAGATGTGTATTGGATTCCTTGCTTGATAAAACGGGTATAACCAAAATAGAAAACAAATCGTGACTTCACAGAAAATGAATCTCATCGAACCACTAAAAGGTAAGTGAGGCTGAAGAAAAAATATGGGCCTATGGGGAGGGCAGTGGAGGGTTGAGGCAGGGAGAGAGGATACTACAACCAAATGTTTGGAGAGACGAGGATTTGTTGAAAAGTAGAATGCTTTGTCAGATAGTGGTGGGATTAATAACTTAACAATGAGAAGTGAGTAGGTATCGAAAAGAGAACAGCTAACAGCATACAGGTGAAGGTCTTGGAAATAGATTATGGTAGTTGTATCTTTCAAAGCGCATGGATACAGATGCAATGGGCTGAATAGCATAATTGCTGTGCTGCAAATCCATCATCTATTAAATAGAGTTTTTCAAAACAGAGAACATTTGCTAAGTGTCTTTGAATCGAAAGGCTTTAAATCAAAGTAATTTGACTCGGGTAAACGAGTGGAGCATTTAATGTTGCACCATTGATTGAGACTTGCCTGATTTAAGCCACAAATATTGGAAAAGATTCCATGAAGATTTGGTTGTCAGTTGGAACGAGAGAAATGTACGTTGAGCTAACGGTATTTTAATGAGCTACTGTACACTGATCCGACAAAAGTTTTCAATGTCCTGAGACAAGATGACAAAATACTTATCATCTGTGAATTGATTTATCACCCAGCATCAAGAGAAAAATGCACCAGGATGAATCGTATCTGCAGTCAAACACCGTAAAGTTGAATCTTAAAGGAATATTATTCATCATGTTCATTTAATACCAACATTTTGATTACGTTTTTATTCAAGTCAGAAGAAAATGAGAAATCCCAGCCAATAAAACAGAGAAACAATAATTGTATCTGAATGGCATAGACATTTTGAAGTTTAATTCGGATCGTTAAGATTGACAGCATTGCATGGTTTGATTTTCGATCCTTCAAGTAAGATGTGATTGAAAGTCTATGCTTAGTCAGTTGATTTCAGGCAAAATTACAATGATAGTCTGATGATGTGTGACCTCAAGGTCCAGCATATCCCTTTACTGTTACAATCAAGCAAGGAGATTGAGGCTGGTATAATGAAGAGTGCAAAAGAGCAAGTCAGGAACAGCATCAGACATACTTAAAAATAAGACAGTAAACTGGTTAAGTTCCATCACAGGCTGACATGTGTGCCAAATAGTTTGAAGCAGAAAGAGATATTACATTGCAGTCAAAAAATTAAATTAAAACTGCAGTCATGAATGGTGGTAGACAATTAAATAGGTAACAGGAGAGACAGTTCTAAGAACAGCTTTTTTAATAATGGAAAGTAAATACAGTATTATAATCTGGAATGCTTACAACTGCAGTATGTTGAGTCAGATGTACAAACAGAAAAACCTTTCTGCTGTTGGTTGTTTATTGTCACGTTGTACTGAGATAGAGTGAAAAACTGCCTCATGAGATCTCCATTGTCAAAGAAGTTTGGCCTCAGCCAATATACTCTCCACAAAACATCAAAAATAGCGAACATCACTGAATGATCTTCCATGAGTCACTTTAACAAACTGTACCTAAAGCTACACAAAAAAGCTGGAGAAACTCAGCGGGTGCAGCAGCATCTATGGAGCGAAGGAAATAGGCAACGTTTCGGGCCGAAACCCGTACCTAAAGCGCATTCAGGCAGTTATATGAAGGATTTAAACCCCTTCAATCCATGTATCAACCTGTTTTGAAATCTTCAAGGATTTTATTACCTTTAATTGTAGTAAAAAGTGTTTATATTAAGTACATTGTTTATACTTTTGCCAAATCGGTGGTACAGTGGTGCAGCAGTAGAGTTGCTACCTAGCAGCACCAGAGACGTGGGTTCGATCCTGACAATGGGTGTTGTCTGAATGGAGTTTGTACGTTCTCCCTGTGACCACTTGGGTTTTCTCCGTGTGCTCCAGTTTCCTCCCATACTCTAAAGTTGCACACGTTTGTAGGTTAATTGGCTTGGTATAATTGTAAATTGTCCCCAGTGTGTAAGATAGTGCTAGTGTCCGGGGTGAATGCTGATCAGCGCAGACTCGATGGGGCGAACGTTCTGTTTCCGTGCCGTACCTCTCTAGTCTAAATACCTCAATGAGCATATTTGAGCATTTGCTTTTGTTTAGGTACAGAATGACAAACAATACATCCATTTTATGAAACATATGAATCTCACACTGAGACACTTTTCAGTTTGGAGTTCACATTGGGTCAAAGTGAAAAGCATAAAAGGCACCTGTTCCATTCACAGCAAATTGATATCATCCAAGTTGCCTCAACTGGCACAAACTGTTCATTTACTATGCACAAACTGCATTAATTTCAATTCTCGTTACCTTATTCCCTTAAGCCTCAGTGAACACAACCACTAACAGGAATTCACACATCAATGATTCACATCAGGAAAATAGTTCTCGTTCCAACTGGAGGAATGTGGAATCCATTGTGGTGGATGTTTATGTTGACTTTTATGTGGTTGTGTGTCTTGTTGTTTTCACTTACTATGCCTGCATGGTAACCCAAAGTACACTGCACCTAAACTAACCTTGAAACCTTGAAACTAATGAAGGAGAAAGCTAATGCTTGATTTCAATACTTTATACATATGTAAGGTTCCAAAAGATGAACAGTTTATAGTTTTCTGCTGAAATTTTTGTAAATTGTTTTAACATCAAATTTGTTTTTTTTAATTTCAATCTACATAGATTGGTTGTGACATTATGGGGTATTTTCACTGGTCTTGATACTCAGTGGGCATGAGGAAGAAAGGAAGTAGATTTTTTCAAATTATTCCGAAAATACAAAAACTGCAGATGCTGAAAATCTGAAATAAAAAGAGAAAATGCAGTAAAAAGTCAACAGGTTAGGCACCAGCTGTGGAATGATAAAACAGAATGAGTGATTTACATTCAGAACTTTTGATTAAAAGTGATCAGTAACATAAAATAATTAATTATTCCATAACTAAAATGTCCTCTCTTTGTAAATTTGCTGATTATGTTGATTCTTAGCTCTATATCTGATTTCACCTGATCCTCCTAATATTCAGAATAAAAGAGGGGAAATTGTGCTAGCTCCTCATTTAAGATCCAATTGCAAATCTATTTTATTAAACTGTAGGAACTCGAGTTGGAAATTGATGCGGCACCTGCACTTTAACAATGATTACACCTGACTAGCTCATGCAATTACAATAAATTGAATGTTATACATAGTAGTTTGGTTTTCCTATTTTTTCCTAAAGTATCAATTTTTTTTTCCATGCCGACCTTTTTTTTACTTGTGGACATTTTTTATCAGGCTAGAAAAAACGCCGCAACCTACTTGATGCCATGAGTACCTACGACTAGCATCACGATCTGCTATGACCTACCTACGACCTCATGGCGACCATGCTGCGAGTATGAGTCACGGGCAAACTCAGCAGAGGTCGTGAATTAGGTCGTGAAAGTGAGACTCATTCCTCCAGCAGCCTACTTTTTGCCTACGATTTTATCTTTCTGAGAATACTACCAATGCGAGCTGTTGAAGCAAAATTAGTGTGTGTGTTCCGAGAGAAACCACATAAAAATAATTTCTGAACAAATGGAATGAAACGCTTGGTTGAGTGCTGCTGAGATATTTAAATGTTAAAAGGCAAAGATTTATTGCAAGTACAGGCATGTTAATAGCTAAAATCTGTATTTCTGAGCTGTTTGTGGGTGGAATGGAACGGCTCCACTTTGTAAGTGTGTTATCTTTCCAGTACTCTGATTACAGTAGCATCACTGTGTTGTTGCTGCATTTGAAGTCAATTTTCAATCTTTCTCTGTGTAAGTGGATTAGCTTGTTCCTGATGTGGATGTGGTATTCATTCCATATCTGACAAAATTATCAATTCATGCTAAGAGTAATCTTTATTTCTTGTAGCATGGATTGAATAGCTGCTGGAATGGGGCAGATAATTTTTTCAGCCTGATGGCCCCAAGAACAGTGACTGAATTCTGGCACTAGACAGCTTGTGCTTTCCATGTGAGAAATAAATAAATTGATTTTGTTTACTGTACAGTCTGTTTTTCTTTCAGACAAGAGGTTTATAATCTTTTCTTTTTCTGCCACCTCTGGGGCACCAAAGATATGTAAGGCCACTTTCTTGTGGATGAAGTGCAGTTTCAGTGCGTTGACACAGTCATTTTGATATCTTGATTGACTTCTTGTTCCTTTGTGTGCTTTTCCATCATTGCAATAAAAAGTCCCCAGAGGGGCGGCAATTTATTCTGCTTACCAGCCATACAATGACATGCTCAGGCCTACCTTACATTTCAGATGCCATATGTTATCGTCACAAAAAACTTTGCCAAAGGGCATAATGAACAAGCATCATCAGAGACCCACACACCATGGCTATGTATATATACACACATTTAACTTTTTTTTTTCTCGTTTATTATATTGTTTACAGTGTACTATGTTTACATATTCTGTTGTGCTGCTGCAAGTAATACTTTTATTGTTCTATCTAGGACGTATGACAATAAAATACTCTTGACACTTGAATATTGTGGACCCAGCTTTATCCATTTAATCTGGTGATTTTTCTGTCATTATTTGCACAGCCTGCACGGGTATCCCCCGAGTATAAAGGTTGGCCTGGTACGGTTCTGTCAAGAGTCAGCTATCTGTGGTGTAATCTGGTGTCCCAGATTACTTTGCATGTATTTTAGGAGTAAAGCAGATGCAAATCCCTGGGGTAGCTCTCTTGTAAGAGAATTATAAATATGCAAATATCTTCTCACAGACATTGAATCTACATTGTTCCACAGCACAGAAACAAGTGTATTGCCGCCTGATTTACTCGTAGCATTTATGTTCAGCACTTTGTTCATTCTCATTCTTTTCATGTGACCCTATCAGCTTTTGCAATGGCAGATTCACCATTCATCGTCATAGAGTTATAGAGTGGTACAGTTTGGAAACAGGTCCTTCATCCCAACTTGCCCAAAACGGCCAACATGTCCCAGCTACACTAGTCCCACCTGCCTGCACTTGGTCCATATCGCTCCAAAATAGGCCTATCCATGTACCTGTCTAACTCTTTCTTAAATGTTGTGATAGTCCCAGCCTCAACTACCTCATCTAGCAGCTTGTTCCATACACTCACCACCCGCTGTGTGAAAAGGTTGCCCCTCAGATTCCTATTAAATCTTTTCACCTTGAACCTATGTCCTCAGGTCTTCGATTTCCCTACTCTGGGCAAGAGACTGTGCATCTACCCAATCCATTCCTCTCATGATTTTATACACCTCTATAAGATCACCCCTCATCCTCCTGTGCTCTAAGGAATAGAGACCCAGCCTACTCAACCTCTCCCTATAGCACACACACTCTAGTCCTGGCAACATCCTCATAAATCTTCTCTGAACCCTTTCAATCTGACAATATATTTCCTATAACATGTAGCCCAGATCTGAATGCAATCTATACGTGGTCTTATACAACTGCAACATGACCTCCCAACTTCTATATTTTCATACTCTGACTGATGAAGGCCAATGTGCCAAAAACCTTTTTGACCACTTTATCTATCTGCGACTCGACCTTCATGGAACCACGCACATGTACTTCCAGATCCCTCTGCTCCACAACTCTTCCGAGAGGCCGAAAATTCACTTAGGTCTTGACCTTGTTCGACGTCCCTAAATGCAATACCTCACACTTCTTTGTATTATATTCCATCAACCATTCCTCAGCCCACCTGGCCAATCGATCCAGATTCTGCTGCAATCTTCTACAACCATCTTCACTATCTGCAAAACCACCCACTTTTGCATCATTAGCAAACTTGCTTATCTTGCCCTGTATTTTCTCATCCAAATCATTAATGTAGATGACAAACAGTAACGGGCCCAGCATCAAACCCTGAGGCACACCACTAGTCACAGGCCTCCAGTCCGAGAAGCAATCTTCTACCGTGATTCTGAAATAACACCAAAACGGTACATGAGAGTGCTACAATTTTAGGCCCACCTTACTCACCTTTGTCATGAGGTGTGCTGTGGCAAGTTTTGTTTAGATTGTATATTTTACAAGTTATTCACATTTTCATGTAACCTTGAATAATTCACAAGCTTGTTAATTTTATTCAACTGAACTCACCCAACATCTCATAGAGCATTGATCAAAACTCAAATTCTTTATTTTGTGGTTCCATACAAGTTCAAAAACCAAACTGTGGTCAGGCAACATCTGTGGACTGATATGAACACAGAACATTTTGTGTCAGCCTTGTATCACCATACAATCTGTGATGAGTTGATTTTATCTCTGTGCGTATTTTTAATGTGGAGATTGATACATTCTTGATTTGTAAAGGTGTCAAAGGTTATGGGGAGAAGTCAGAAGAATGTGGTTGAATGGGAAAATACATCAGCCGTGATTGAATGGTGGACTAGACTCGATGGGCCGAATAGCCTAATTCTCCAATATCTTTTGGCCTTATGTCATGATGTCCATTCCAAGAAGCAGCATTTACCAGATAACATGGAGCAATAACGTTTACAGTGTACTTTTGATACAGCCATACCATGTCGTGATGGATCCAAATTCTTCAGCTTGTAAGAAAGGATAACGTAGTATTGTGTATATTAGTTATCCTTTTCCAGCTGAGGAAATTGAGGTATTTGGTAACTGTAATATTTGCAATTCCATCTTGTCCAGCGAATGAGCAATTGAAAGTGCTGGAGCTGATTATTGAAAAATATACAAGCACTTCCTCCGAGCATAATAAACCAACCCATTTCGTGTTAACTTGCACGCCAGTGAATTCTTGATCCAGGCTTAGCATTTAAATTTATAATCCTACTCCAAGCATAAAATGTTCACCACTCATCTGTGTTTAAATTACTTTATACTGTGAATCTTGCCAGTCAGCACATATCAGTCATCTTTTATGCACTAATATCTTACTGTAATAAACCTTATTTTGCTTCCCGACCTTGAACTTTAATTTAGATTCAGGATGAATAATTAAATGAGCAAACTACAATATTACGTCATTGATTGAAGGTTTGCATTCAGAGGCAATATGACATTTCCCACTGACATGGGGAGGTGGGAGTTGACAATTTGCTTTGTTCATGTACTTGCTGCTGTTCATTGGTACCCAAGGCACCCAACAGCTATGACGTCATAACACTGGCTGAGCAGCCTGTGCCATTGAAACATTCGCACATCTGGGATATAAAGCACGATGCACTTTCTAAAAGTTGGTGAGAATCTGTCAGGTGTCCTTTACATGAATACATACATTATTCATCAGAAGCCAGCCAGATAAATTAATGGTACAAATAAAAATGAATGGGAATAATGTTCAGTAAATTTCAAATGATCTACTATCAGACTGCTGAGAAATTCCAAAAGGTTCAGCATATGGTTCCTCTGAGCTCACAGAGGTCTTGTTTTACGCACTACCCCTGTCTCCTGTGCTCCCCTGAATCTTCATAACCACTGCAAATGTTCTTGGTTCTTGGTTTCTTGGTCCTCCAAAATATTCCAAATGGAATTTAAATGCGTCTCTGCAACATTTAAAAACAAAAAGTTATTTAATTAGGTGTTGTGCATTAATGGAAATAACATCCAATGGTGCAGAAAAGTTTGGCACCAGCAAAGTCCCAAGGGTGGTGGATAATCAGTTTTACTGTAATATGCATTAAACATTTGCTCAGTGGCCAAGGCTGGGAATTAGATATTCCGGGTCAAGGACCAGAGGGCATATGTATAAGATGAAGGGGAAAAGATTTATCAGGAATCTGACGGGGTAACTATTTCACACAAAGGGTGGTGGGTGTATGAAACAAGCTGCCAGAGGATGTAGTTGAGGCTGGGACTATCCTAACATTTAAGAAACAGACAGGTACATGGATAGGACAAGTTTGGAGAGATATGGACCAAACACAGGTAGCTGGGACACATTTGATGGTGTGGGAAAGTTGGGCCAAATTGCCTGCTTCCACACTGTATCACTATGAATCTAGGTCATTTAACATGCAAAATAGAAAAGTAGGTGAGATATCCCTGATAAAAAACCATGGGTTTAAAGGTAACAGAAAGAAGGATTATAGATTATAAACTGAAAGGGAGTTGAAAAGAAGAAGCAGGGAGGAGAAGTGAATTGGCAAAGGTCATAGTAGATGGAATATAATGTGGCAAAATTTAAGATTATCCACTCTGGTGGAAACAAACAATGTGGGACAATAAAAAAGATGAAAGATGGAAAGTTATTGGTATTTGGAGGGACATTTGTCTTTTTACATGAATCACTGAAAATCAATATGCTAGTACAGCAAGCATTTATGAAAACAAATTGAATGTTGACCTTTTTGTTTGGGGATAAATGCACATGTCATCAAAATGGCATCCTTCTACAATTAAATTGGATATTGCAATGGGGACATTGTGCACAAGTCCAGTGTTGGTCGACAAGAAAGGCTATACTAACATTAAAGGGGGTGCAATCAAGAGTCATCAGATTGACTCCTGTGATGGAGGGTTTGTTGCATGAGGAATCATTATGCAGACTGGGCCTACGATCAGATTAGAAAAGAATTAGAGATAATCTCATTGAAACGTTCAAGATGCTTTTGGGTCTTGATGGAGCAGATAGATGCACCGTCCCAGGTCAAATGACTCGAACTAGGATCCAGTACTCCGAAAGGATTATTGAAGATAGACACAAAATACTGGAATAACTCAGCGAGTGTAAACCAGCATCTGCAGTTCCTTCCTCCACAAAGGTTTATTGAAATTTGGTCCTCAAGATCAAGTGACTTTTAGGATTAAAGGAAAGCAAAAACTATGGGATTAAGACAGAAAATAGCCATGATTTTATTGTATGGCAGAGCGCATCCCGGGAACTGAATAGTTTCCACCTGCTTCTATTCCTTATATTTTGCACTTCTTATTTAAAAATGCCTGTAATTTGAAATATTCCTTTGAGGGAATTTGCATCCAGTCACATAAAATTAAATTATGGGCTAGGCAATTTGCTATGCAGTAATTAAATCTCAAAATGCCATAAACATCTCACATAATCCTTACAGAACTGAGCATCATTTTCACAGCATTTTACAGACAGAGTAAGACTCGTAAGAATCAAAGTCTTGGAGTCTTGCCCTGGTAAGACTCTTTAAAATAAAATGCAGCCTGATAAGGCACACTAAAACACTGACAACAGCTGGTGGATCTCCATATTAGAATGATAATTCTGAAGTTGCTGTCAGATGCATGGATTAATGATGTGTGAACAATGGTAGTTTGGCCATTACATCTACCGCAATATATTCTTAATGTTTGCAATATATTCTCTAGGTTTGGATGAAACATTTTAGCAACAAGTACTTCTGTGTTTGTGCTTCTGCAAAATGAATGACTGTAGTTATTTTCAATTATATTTGGAATTGATGCTTATTATAGCCTTGAGCAATTAGAATTGCCTGAAATGGGGATTGAGACTACATTGGCCTGGAACCTGCATTGCCATTGTCTATGAAACACAGACCAGAATCACCCGTATCTCCCAAGAAAAGGCCTGGTTCCAATACAGGGACAAGTTAAACTTTCACTCTGTCACTGTTGTTTGCCAGCTGCTGCCCTTGTGCTATATCAGTGGAATCCTTGTAAAGTCCAATGGTACGGCACGCACTTGTGCAAGCTTACCAGCTCTCAGGGTGTTAAATGTGCTCACTGTACTTGCATCATGCGTGACTTGGCACAAGTACAGTGGTTCTATTTGGATGAATTGGAAATATCAGCTGCATGAGCAGAAAGGAAAACAGACTCTTTCATTATTTTTTGGTTGGTTTCAATGGTTTTAACTTTTTTATTTATACGAGCATTAAGTGATAAAGCAATATTTTATTTATTAATGTATTAAGTGATAAAGCCATTTCATTTTTTTTTAAACAGTTTTCCAAATGTTATTGAGGTTTGGTCAGTGTCAAAGATGTTGACTAAAATTCAGTGGCCTTGATAACACTGACAGCTGATCAGCCTGGGGGCAGTGTCCCACAGATGGTGAAAGCTGCTCTGTGTTAACACCATTGTCTGCGGTTAAAGACTCTCAATGCTGCACTTTGCCATGCCCCAGTGCTGGGAGCTGGCTCCTAGCTGGAGGCTATTGTGATGGTCAAACTGAAACAGCGACACATGGACAACAAAAACCAGCATCTTACATGTTAATAGTAAGATTGAACGAGAACTTACCAGTTCAAAGTTTGATTGTTATTTTATGAGGAGTACGTTGAGGGAATACGTGAAGAACCCCGCCAGGACGCATGCGTGTCATTCTTCAAAGCAGCGGTGTGAAATCACAGATAACTGTAATGACTGAACATAGTAAGATTAGAGAAGAAGATACCTGTTGATTATATGATCCAGGGTGGGAGTGGAGGGCACGTATTCCCTCAACGTACTCCTCATAAAATAACGATCAAACTTCGAACTGGTAAGTTCTCGTTCAATCTTATTATTTTACTTCGGAGTCACGTGAGTGACTACGTGAAGGTTTCAAAGCTCTGTGATTTCATGCTGTGGAAACGAGTCCATGCATCACATCTGCCTTAATTGACTAAGGGAGGAATTGTGTTAGCATGTTTTAACATGAATTCGACATTGAAATCCATGATAAAGTTATTAACACCAAATTATAGCCCCAATTTCATGGGGTGAATCATATTACAGAACTTAAAATTGATTCTGCAAAAGTTCCAGGTTTAACCACTGGTTTATGGTAGAATTGTTGGAACGTTTTTTCCCTTGACCATCCTGCTGTCTCCAGGATTTGGTCCATCGGTACGTCCAACTCCATAGCTGCAGATGTAACTGCAGCCCTGGTGGAATGAGATTTGAATATGTTAGTATCCAGTCCAGCTGTTGTTAAAACCTGTTTCAGTCATCTGGAAATAGTTTGAACCGACACTTTTTTGTGGGGTTGCTTGTGGCTAATTAGTAGTGCCATCTCATAGCCTCTGATGTTTTTGGTGTTCTCCATATATAACAATGAATGTCTTATTATACAGAGATGATCATCTATAGGGTAAGTCCTAAATTCTATTTTGAGGCCTGATGGTCCCGGTCTGTTCTGTTTGACTAATTCGTGAACATGAAAAGTTATATTTCTTGTTGAAGAAGTCATATTGTCCAGCCTTAACTTATGTAAAGACTGTACCCTTTGTGCTGTGACCAAAGCCATCAGCATGACTGTTTTATGCGTCCGTTTTTGCTGGGACAGAGCTGTTGCTGGAGACCAGTTCCTTAGCAACGTTATGACAATACTCATATCCCATATTTGAGAGTACCTGGTTCTTGGGGATTGATATTAAAAAAATTCCCCTCATAAGTTTGGTTACCAGGGGGTGAGTCCCAACAGAATGACGCTCTGACCCTCGCCATAGATATGCTGAAAGGGCACTTCTGGCACAGTTAATGGCACTGTAACTGAGCTCCTCATCATAATGGAGGCCTGCCAGGAATTCCAGAACAGACGTTTTTGTTCGTCGTACAGTAGTGATGTTGTTCCTAGAACAATATTTTCCACTTCCTGATGTGGACCCAATATAGTTTCTTCGTGGACTGCCTGTGAGCCACTGTATATGTTCTTTGTTCGGTTTGTTAGTCCCAGGTCCGGAAATGGTTACTTAAGATTCTGCTGACAAACACATTTGTTCTATTATGGTAGGGATGATTTTTTCCCCCCATTACGGGATGAACCAACAATTTGGTTATTTCGGAACGGAGAGCCTAGTTTAGTTGTATTTTGCGTGATACCCAACTGATGAGGCAGAAAGGAGGGAATGCATAGAAAGAACAATCCCCCCCCCCCCAATGCAGCGAGAAGGCATCCATTGCTGATGCCCCAGTCTGATTCCCAAGAAACACAGATAGTCAACTGGTGATTAAGCCGAGATGCAATAGATTAATCTCTGGTGTTTCATATCATGCTACAATATCAGCAAACACTTTGCGGTCCAACATCCATTCGATGTTTGTCATGAATTTGCGTGACCTGGTGTCTGCCACTAAATTTGAGGTTACCTGGTAGGTAACTAGCTGATATTAAAATATTTTTCTGAATACATCATTGCCAAATTGTGTTAGCCGGATTATCACATGATACCGATTTGATTCCACCCATGTAGTTAGTATATGTCACCATGGTAGTGTTATCAATCTGTAGTCTAACATGCAGGTGATGCATTTCTGAACAGTATGATTTTAGTCCATAGAACGCACCCAACAATTCCAAGTATTTTATGACATGTATCTGAAGCAATGATGCTTCTTGTGCATCCCATCTATATCCACAACTAGAGATGGGGTTAGTAACACGCCAACCATGAACACTGGCATCAGTTTGTAGCATCACTGAATGGTTGCTGACAATGATAGGGTTTGAACAATGCCCAATATTTCTCCTATCATTGTAATTCCGTGATTGCTTAGATTCGTAGCCTCATTGGTCTCTACACATGACCAGTATTGATTTTAAGTGCTTATACCTTTGTCCTTGGAATTATTGGTAATACAAAGGTCAAACAGTGTGGCTGGAAAGGCCACAGTATTGCCAATTACTCTTGCTACCAGTCGAATAGGTGGTTTACTGATGTCAATGAGGTTATTGGCCTCAGTTAAGTCTGTACCTTCCTTTGATAAGTTACCCACATGTAAACTAAGTCAAAGGTGAATCCCAAGTAGTCCTTAGTGGTGGAAGGTGTTAGCTTAGAATTAATAACTTCTATAATCCTTCCGCATAGGCACCGTATAGTAAGCATCTTTTAATGGATGCAATTCATAAAGTAGCCTATGGAATCAATTGTTTGGCAGTAACAAAGGTTTCCAATTTCGAATGAATTTACTGCACAATGTATTCAGGTTTGTCAGACCTGAATGATTGGTAACCACATCTTTTTGTTTTTCGTAAAGATATTGACACGAATTCCAAAGAGTCGTGTTGGGATTTCCCCATGATTCCCTAGCATCTAGCCTCTCCAGTTCAGCATGCGCTTCCAGTTTTTCTTATCATGAAGGCACGAACATTCAGTTCGGTACATGCTGAACCGGGAAATCTTTTGCACAAATTCAATTGTATATCCCTGAACACTAGGTAGAAAATAAGTGTTAGTAGTTATTGCACTCCATGCCTCCCAAGAAAATGTAATCTACACACCAATTTGTGTTATTTACACCTCCTGTTTTTTGGAAGAGACCAGACCCCCCTACCTCCATGGTGACTCCTCTGCAGTTTAGATTTGATTATTGGAAACTATTCATAAAACTTTTTTAGGCAGCTTTGGCTATGAAACAAAACTGCTATATTTTCTTCCCAATGCAACAGAACGCAGATAATAAAAGCTTTCCTTAGTTGAGTTTCTAATATTCCAAAAATGAATTTGGAAGCAAATCATTTTTCACTTTGATAAATTATAAGGAACATCTACAAGAATTGAAGCTGGAAGCTGGAAATAACGTAGTGCAGTATCTCTGCAGGCACAGCTTGCACTTTAATTCTGAGTCTTATTCTGTATCATCGAGGTTCAAATCTTAACTTTCTTTTGCATATTTCACTCATTCGCCAGAGATTTTAACAACTCACATTCACTAAAATTATGCATTGTAATTACTTGGTCAACTAGTCAGTGCTGTACACAGATACTGAATATTCTCCCATAGCAGACAGCTAACCAATTTATCTTTTTCCTTTCTGCAAGCAAAATTAAATGAGTACAATGTAATGTATTGTCAGTGGAAACACTGCGCTTAATCATCATGTGTCACGAATGTTCTGAAATTTTTAAAAATGTTCAAGTCCGTATTAAAAATCAGTGGCAATTTGTAGATGAAATTATGAATCCATTCTGTGCTCCATAATCAAACCATCTGAGGCCTGTCTGCTACCACTGACTTCAGAGTTTACATTGCTAAAAGAAAAACATGATTTTTTATAGTGTAATAAATTTAGTGCAAATAAGTGGCTGAAAGATCACTGCAATTCTTTATAATAAAATTAAGTGGGAATGAACTTTGGAAACTGGCACCGTTTTGAACGTAAGGTTGTGTAATTGAGATGGAAGAATTAAAGAGTGTCAGTGAAGCAACTAAACTGGCAATAGGTATCTTTGAAAACTAGTGAATGCTTTTTAAGTAGCATTTTGGCTGGTACATATTGCAAAATTTATGTGAACTAAAATAAGGTTGCAATCATTAATGATATGGATAAGTTCCATCTGTTAAATTAAATAAAACTAAACTTGGGATCTACTTGCTGCTTTTAAACCCAATTTTTGATTCTCAGAGCACTGAAGATGTAATTAATTCTACAAAATATGCAAAATGTTACAAAAATGCTGAAATTAGAGATTTTGTCGGCATTGGAGATGGTTCAGTAACGTAAATTGTAATTCAGAATGCCGAAACTGAGTTTTCCCAAATATTGGACTTAACAATAAAGAAAAAACAAATATGAAATCATCCATCATGTCACAACTAGAGAGGGAAGTAATTTGGCCCCATTGTTTCTCTGCTGACTGTGAGCATTTGCATCAATTCTATTCCCACATTAATGTGTATGTCCAATCGGCCAGTTTTTTTTTTCCTGAACCTGCCAAGCATCATTTTCAAAAGTGTATGCTACATACACCCATTTACATTCTGATGATAATTCCTTCATTTCTATTCACTCCCATCATAGTTGCATGTACTTAACAAATCTGTTTTAGTTTGTTAAAATCAAAGTTGGAATCTTCACGCACTTTGCTTAAAAAAAAGATGCTTGTTTGGAAGGCATTGACAAAGATGGATGAAATTTAAAATGAAGAGAAACTGAATGCTGATAAATGTAAAGCACTATACACAGTTGATAAGTAATGTACTATGTTGTCCCATCAACAGTCATTGCATAAGCACAAAGCTGCAAGAAAACTTACGATTTTAGATGGCAGCTCAACCTGTCCAACTGCTGCAGATTGCCAAGCAAGATTGTGACCTTTGTTCACTCTGGTCATTGAGAAACAAGGATGTTTGAAAAGCAGTGCTCAAAGGCTGATCCCTAATGTCAAAGATCTGATTTTGAGAGTAGAGGGACAGAACCTGTGAATGGAATTTCATCACTAGTCAGCTGTGACAAGCATTATCAAAAGTCCTGACCATGTTATGCTTCCAAAGCCTGACTTCATTGAAGTCAATGGGGCCAAGTTGCAAAAGTGTGATAGGACATGCAACTGATACTTTTGATGCACTACTCGGGATTAGAATGTAGGGCTTTGGGAATTGCAGAATGCTACGACATTTAGTTGGGAGAATGGATAAGACCATTTTTTCTGCTTTGGATTAAGGAACAAATTAGCAGAAGGTCAATTTAGCACTCCACTCTCACAATTCTGAGTAAAACTAAAATATTCACCACATGGGATAGTTGTTGAGGAACTGTGTGGCATTAGATCCTTTGGAATCTTGTATTAATGTATTGGAAATGAGATTGGGTTGGTGAATATGGATTTTGTGATTGATTTGCAACATTGAACTATGATGCTTCAAAGAATAATCGTCTGTAATTACAGCATGATGAATCACATTTGCCTGCATGGATTAAGTGGACTTGTGTGCCATTAGTATGTTTGTGCGAGCAAGCATTTTCTCAGTTATTGTTGAGGAAACAGTCACACTCCAAGTTTAATTAACAAGCAATGGGATTTTTACTGGTTAAAACAGAATTAGCTGCTTGAAAAGCAATTAAGGGCGACTTAAAATGTTGTTTTTAGAATCATAAATTTGAAAGGTGTACCATTAGAAAGGTGCAACCTTCAAATCTAAACATCAGTTCACTTTAATGGCACACTCATCAATTACAGTGAAATGTGTCTGCAGCCATTTACATAGGTGAGTATGTTGTCCTCCTGTAGCTCTTGGTATTATCCATTGGTGTTATCTATCTAGGCACGATTGCCCTCCAGGGGTTCAATTCTTATTGGCCCAGTCATAGCCAGAGAATCACTTGCAATGCCTTTTCTTCCTACTTGTGCACAGTAATCTCTGTAGCTGACCATGAGTTTGTCTATTGCTCCATTTTCTTTCTCATCTATTACATGGATAGAAAAGGGTCAGAGGGAAACGGGCCAAATGCAGGCAAATAGGATTAGCTTAGATGGGGCATCTTGGTTGAGTTTGGCTGTTTTGATGCAGTAATTGCTTTTCATGCAGATAATTCTGTTTTAACCTGTAAAAAGACCAGTGTTTGTTAATTAAACTTGGAATGTGACTGTTTCCCAACAATAACTGAGAAAATGCTGGTTTGCCCAAACATACTTAGGCACACAAATCCACAATCCATGCAGGCAAAAGTGATTCATCATGCTGTAATTACAGACAATTATTCAGTGATGCATCATACTTCAATGTTGCAAATCAATCACAACATCCAAATTCACCAACCCAATCTCTATTCCAATACTTTAATACAAGACTCCAAGAGATCAAATATCACACAGTTCCTCAATACATATCCCATGGGATGAATATTTTTGTTTTAATCAGAATTTTCAGAGTGCTGTGCAAAATTGACCTTCTGCTAATTTGTTCCTTAAACCAAAGTAGACTTACTGAGCATTAGTTCCTCCCACACTGTTAAGTGCATTGGGCAGCAAGCTTTCGCCATTCTGTTCGGTTATGTACGACGTCCTCCACCCTCGATAGGCTTCCGTCCCAGGCTTCCAAATTCTCTGGAATGTTTGCCTCCATGTGAGCTTTGGTCGGCCTCTTTTCCTTCTTACGTCAGGTTGCCATGTCATTGCTATCTTAGGTGCACGTTCTGGTGATATTTTAAGTACATGTCGTGCAAATTTCATCCTGCGTACCTCTATGTCCTGACTGAGAGGCTTTGTTGCAACTTCACGGTAGATCTCCTGGTTTGTGATGTGGTCTCTGTAGCTAGTCTTCAGGATCTTCCTCAAGCAGTGTTGTTGGAATGCATCCAATTTCTTTTTCATCTTCACATTGATTTTCCATGTCTCACTGGGAGGACTATGGTCTCGCTGTAGGGAGGACTATGGACTGGAAGAGTATGACTTTTAGCATCTTGGATATCCCACCATATGGCTGTATTCATGTGAAGATTGGTGCAACTTTACAAATTCGGCAGTTGATGTCAACCTCGACATCTCCATCTACTGTGAACATACTGCCAAGGTAGGTAAATCTTGTGGCGTTTTCCACAAGTTCCCCATTGAATATCAGTTGGTCTATTGGCTACTGGTCTCCAGTCTGCATGGTCTTAATCTACCGGCAGCTGATCTTTAATCCAACCTTTGATGCATTCTCCTCCAGAGCAGTTGTCATCTCTTGAAGGGTATGCCTCGACTCTTCTAGTAGTGCAATGCCATCGGCAAAATCTAGGTCTGTGAGGCGTCTACCTGTTCTCCATGCTATTCCAAAGTCAGGTTTGTTCATTATCTTCTGCATGACATAGTCGATCGTGACAATAAACAGTAAGGGGGATAGAAGGCAACCTTGTCTTGTGTCGCATGTAGATGGTTTTAATATGTGCACATGATGGACCCGGGTGAATCCACCACTCTCTGCAGCTTCTTGCATTAGAATTGCGATACCAGGCCATGATGCAACCAGTTAAGATTTACGGTACATCTGCAGAAGTTTGCTGAGGTATTCAGTAACATGCTGAATCTCTTTAAAGGAAAAAAATAGAGGCGCTGACATGGCTTCTCTATGATTTCATTGATGCGCTGGGCCCAGGACATCTGAATTATTACACCTTAGGTTGTGAAGGAGCTGACCCTCTCTACCAAAGATCCATCAAAGAAAACTGGCGAGTGGTCTCCCTACGGCTTCTTTTCAAGGTCATAAACTCATAAGGTCATAATGATATGAGCAGAACTAGGTAATTTGGTCTATCGAATCTACTCTGCCATTCAATCATGGCTGATCTATTTCTCCCTCCTAACCCAATTCTCCTGCCTTTGCCCCATAAGCCCTGACACCCATACTGATCCAGAATCTCGGCCTTAAAAATATCCATTGACTTGGCCTCCATAGCCTTCTGTGGCAAAGAATTCCACAGCTTCACCATCCATTCAACAAGGCCAACAATTAGTTCCTTGGTCTCGTTGACGTCAAGCGAGAGGTGGTTGTTGCAGCGCCACTCGTCAGATGTTCTTTCTCTGTCCTGAATGCTGACTCATCACAACCCATGATTCAGCTAACATCAGAACTCATTGGCAAATTTATAGACGCCCTGGAGATGTGCTTAGCTACACAGTTGTTGCTGTGTAGAGAGTAGAGAAGGGAACTAACAGGCTTCAGGTGCACCTGTGTTGATGGTCTCTGAAGAGGAGATGTTGTTTCCAATCTGCAGTGATTGAGGTCTGCCAATGAGGACATTAAGAATCCAGTTGCAAAGGGAAGTACAGAGGTCCAGGTCTTGGACATTCGAGATGAGCTGGGACAGGCTGATAGAGTTGAATGGCGAGCTGTCATTGATAATTTGCAGCCTGACGTATGTACTCCCATTATCCAGAACCAGAACAGAATGAGTGACTGGAGAAATAGCATCTGTTGTTGAATTATTGTGGCGATAGGCAAATTGAAGCAGATCCAGGTCATTTCTCAGGTCATCTCTGTGCATTTATTATGTGAAATGCTTTTGCAAAGCTCTCTCGGCTGAGCCATTCTCTATCTTACAAAGCATTATCAAATCACTGCTGTTTCGTTTTTGTTATCACCAGATCTTGTTCAACCATTACCTCCTGTGCTTGCTGACTTGCATTATCTCATTGCCCAGAAATACCTCGACATATGTTCTCAATAGTGTTTTCACATTTCTGCAATGCCTTGCCACTTACAATCTCTGTGACCGCCTCACGCATTTGCAATATTTAGTTTAGTTTAGTTGAGAGATACAGCATGGAAACGGGCCCATTGGCCCACCGACACCACGCATTGATCGCAAGTTCGCATTCATTCTCTGTCTTCCCACATTTACATCATATTAGGGCTAAATTAATCAACAAACTTGCATGTCAAACATGCCAGGATACTGGAGGACCCTGAGAAAACATATAAGATCACGGGCAAACTCCAAAGGGACAGCACCCAAGGTAAGAATTGAACAGGGCCTCTACTGCTGTGAGGCAGCAATTCTACCAGTTGTGCCATTGTGTCGCCCTAATAGTTCGGACGTCAATATGTTGCTCCATTTCCAAGTTTAGCTGCTTGAGTTTCTCTTGTTGTTAGCCCCCCAACCTCTTTTTGTAAGCCCTTCAAGCCCACTAGTGGCTGTATCTTTAGATGCCAAGAGCCTTAGCTCTGGATTTCTCTTCCTGAGTCTCTCCACCTTTCCTCTTCCCTTTCTTTTCTTTCCTCATTTAAGGTGCACCTTAAAAGCTCTGGTCAGAATATCTTCTTTCATGGTTGATTATGTTCCTGTAGATGCTTTGTGGTGCCTTCCCAGAAACTCTACATAAATCCAAGTTATTTGGAGTAGGGCCATTTAAATAAGAAAATGCAGATTTTGACTAAAAGCCAAATTAAACAGATTGTACCAGTACCATGCCAATCAACGACTAATATTATTTTTAAAACCATGGTTTAAACTGATTGTATATTTATACTTTCTTAAAAAATTATTGTTGTCATAATGTTGGCATCATCTTGGCATCAATCTGTATTTTGTATTTGAAGTTACACCTCAATTTTAATGACATTTGAAATGAGTGCACTCTATCAATAAATTTTAATTGTGTTGACTAATTTATGACATTCCTGTTGCAAACACAAAATGATTGAGTCCCTAAATCAACATCTAAATTTAATTACCATGTCAGCCCTGACATTTTATGTAAGTTTACAACCAACTAACTAACTCTCGGTAATGCAAACTAAGTACTTGGCATGCATTACTACATTATTGCCAGGAACATGTTTTTTTTGCACATAAAGGAAAAAAAAAAAACCTTTCCACAAATGCTTCATTTTTTATTGTAATATACCATTTTTCATACATCAAAAATATGATCATTCAGCTAGACTTGAACTTGGTTTGCATAAACAGATTGCCGAGTAATCATGCTTGTGGCATTTGAATTCAGGAATTTGATTTTGTTTTCTCATTGTGATAATCATTCAAATGATGAGATAACAGAATGTCTTGTTAAATGGTTGAATGTTGCATTATAACAATAATCTTAGGAAATGCCCTTAGTTATTTATCTCCTGAATATGCCACAATATTTCTTTGAATGTATGTGTTAATAACTGCTGACAATCTTTCAGTCACCAAAACAGTAACTGCTGCCTATACCTAGTCCCATTCTTCAAGTTTGAACATTATTGGCCAGTTTGAAAATGACAAATTAAGTGCTTCCACTTAATTTCTGTTTTTCTGATTTATCTCTTTCTCCACTTTCATTTTCTCTTTGCAGTTGATTTGGCATTGAATGTGTCCATAATTTATTCTTCTCAAAGTATTCTGTTTACTTTGTGATTCTTAAATACTATTTGTTGAGGATGTTGCCTTTAGTTTACAGTATTACAAAAACAACTTGTACTTTGCAGGTCTGGCAGCATCTGTTGTCAGAGAAATAGAGTTAACATTTCAGGTAGAACTTCTCTGATTAAAGGTAGTTAATGATGATTTATTACCAGAACAGCCATGATGAAAACTCAGTGACCCATAGCATTAATTATTCCGCTCTCCACAGATCATGGCTTATCTGATGAGTATTTCTAGTAGACACAAATTAACTTTGTGGCACATTTAGAGGGCAGATAAATCCAACAACGCTTCTTTGAAGCATGTTCTGTTTTTAATTCAGTAATCCAGCATCTGTAGTATCTTGTTCTTGAATTATTATAAGCTGGACATGCTCAATAGGTTCTTAAACTCTCATGAAGTCCTTTGCAAAGTACATGCACTTTTACTCAGAAATCCCAAAGAGCTAATTTATTGAAGGGCTCTTCACATACAACCTCTGGGTCTATCTGAATACATTGAATTCAGATTGAATCTAGTCACATGACACAATTCTTAAAGAGGTAACTTGTTTATCTTTTTTACCCAGGTCTCAAATTTCCATCACTATCAGACCCAGTTTTTACCAACTCCATCAGAAAAATACGTTATAAAAAGCCATGCAGGGAAAAAGCTACGCAATGCGACATTGTGCATTTTTTTTCCAGGCTTGTTAAAATTTGATGTAACTGTATGTTGTGCATCAGTTGACCATGGGATTTATTCCAAGCATATTATTTTTGTCTTCAACCAGGCAATTGTCACGACAACATCATACATGCCACTTGACCAGCATATGTATTCAAGACACAAGACTTCAACCTGCCATCAATCATAAATGTGTGTTGCAATTTCAATTTCTACTTTGATAAAACTCTTCACCTTGCTCCCTATAAGCCCTCAAAGTGTCCTGCTGAGTGGCAGCCAATGAAGCAAAACAAACCAAAGTCAATCAATAGGCAGTGAATACATTCTGACATAGAAATATTGCTCAATTGTACGGTTTGTACAGTAGCAGTCAAGCGGAGAGGAAAATAAATCAATGCAAATTTTCAGTGGAAATTCTGAAATAAATTGAAGTCTGGTGGAATTCCGAGGGGACTGCTGAATAATAAGGCTGTTAGCAAGCCATAACCCTGACTGGCCTTTTTGTGACAGACGTAATAAGAAACAAGTACAGTCTGAAGTCTTCACTGACAAATGCTATGAAAAAGAGGTTGCACCTGTAAGATCATATCCTTCAATGGAGGATAGTCGAGAATAATATTGTCCAAATTTGATTCTGCTGGTTAAAGAAAATAACGAAAGCATTTAAATTTTGAGTATTAATCATCATAAAGTGGCGCTGGTCAGCTTTTCAATTGATTTCATGACATGCAAAAATCTTTTTTTATTAAGCACGGCTGACAATTTTAGGTCTGGCTGTTTTAATAACACAGTGCATCAAGTAACGTACTCTTAGTTACCTTATGAACTAGCTACCCCTAGTACTTAGATAATGGAATTTCTGCACATGATTTGTGTGATCAATAACCAAATGGAGCGCATTGCTTTGTGGCCCCAAAGGCATTCAACATATGATGGGGGGAAAGAAAAGGTCTGAAAAATGACACGGTGTGATGACATGTCGGAACAGCAATGAAAATATTATGTCATCACTTCTGCTTTTTTCACTTTATGTTTTGTAGCTGATCGTATATTTTTTAGATTTGTATAACGACCAATTTCTTGGTTCCTTCATTAATGAACATTCAAATATCTAAATATGTTCCTCATGCAGTGTACTTATATTTGTGTGTCTACAGTGCAGTTCAAGATAAAACAAATAAATGAATAATCCTTCTGCCTATGGATGAAAATTATATACTGTCGATAGGTACTAAAATCTTGCGTGACATTAAAATATTGCTAGCATCTGCTTGTAGTAGTTTGTTGTCTGTTTGATATGATTTCCTATTTTCCTATGTGTAACTCACATATCCCTTAAAGAGTATTTTGTTAGTTTACTTTTGTTATAGTTTTCATCAGTCCCCTTGGCTATTTACAACATTTTATTCTGCAATTAAAAAATCAAATTCTCGCAAAATGCATAACATTCTATTCTCTCTCCTCCTTGTTCAAATGAAAATGACTGGAATACACTTGATGGTGTGACATTCCCTTCTCCACTTAACACGATACAATTATTAGTTTAACTGTGCATGATGAAACATATTAAACAGTTCAGAAGAAGAAAACAAATCTTCGCCACTGCATATTACAGCAATTTCAAAAATCAGATAATTCCTCTCCCCATCCCGATGGGAACCAGGCTCTCAGTGAGGCAATTTTTCTTCAAATCATTCAAGGGATGTGGGCTTTGCAGGCTGAGCATGCATTTAATGATCTATCCCTAATTGTCCTTGGAAAAGATGGTGGTGAGCTGTTGTTTTGAACCGTGACAATTCTTGAGGGGAGGATATGCTCACAATGCTTTCAGGCAGGGAGTTCCAGGATTTCACATCACAGTGATGGAACGGTGGCAGGTGGCGCAGAGATAGAGTTGCTGCCTCACAGCACCAGAGACCCGGGTTTGATACTGACGACGGGTGGTCTGTACGGAGTTTATATGTTCTCCCCGTGACCTGCGTGGGTTTTATTCGGGAACTCGGGTTTCTTCCCACATTCCAAAGACGTACGGGTTTGTAGATTAATTGGCTTTGGTAAAATGGCTTCGGAGATCACCATTTGACGTGGGCCAACTGGCCTGTTTCTGCGTTGTATCTCTAAACTAAACTAAACTAAACTAAACAGAACGGTGATATATTTCCTTGTCTGGTTAATGTGCGGCTTGCAGGGCAACTTGCAGGTTGTGATGTTCCCATCTTTTAATCGGCCTTGTTGTTCCAGCTAGTAGAAGTTATGAGATTGGAAGGTGCTGTCTAAAGAGTCTTGGTGAGTTGCTTCATTGCCTCCTGTGGACAGTACAAACAGCTGCCACTGTGCATCAGCGTTGGTGTGACTGAATGGTTGTGGGCGGGTGCCTATGAAGTGGGCTGATATAGCCTACATGGTGTTAAGCTTCTTGAGTGTTGTTGAATCTGCACTCATCCAGGCAAGTGGAGAGTATTCCTGATTTAAGCCTTGTAGATGGTATACAGGCTTTGGGGAGTTCGGAGGCGAGCTACTGGCCTTGAAATTTCCAGCAATGTGCACATTTGTTTCCAACACTTTAGCCTAGCTCGAAGATTTGAGGCCCAGTGATGTGAATCAAACAACTGCAGAAGCTCTGAAATGAGCAAGAAAACGCACCATTGAACATTGCACATAAAGTGAGTTTCTGTTGCATGTGGATGATGTGACATAGCCAAGGAATCAAACTGCAGATTTCAGATTTGGTTTGTTAGTGTCAAGTCCAGAAATAATCAAGTCACTGTTTCCCTTCTGACAGCACGTTCACTCTGCTCCTCCTTTTGCAATAGTTTCCCCTTAAAACTCCACTAACCACTCTCCATTCTCTGAAACAGAGATATAACTTCAAGTAACACTACACTCCCTCTCTCTCCATCCCGCCCCCACCTGTCAAACCACGTTCTCTTTCTCCCCTAGCAAACAGCTAACAATGGCCTGTTTCCTTTATCATCGTTACTTTTTTGTATATCTTTCATACATTTGTTCTATATCTCTGTACATCACTGTTTATATCTCTCAATTCACTTTTTCCTTGATTAGTCTGAAGAAAGGTTTCAACCCGAAAAGTCGTGCATTCCTTTTCTCGAGAGATACTGCCTGTCCCATTGAGTGACTTCAGCATTTTGTGTACATGATCCAACCAACTCACTCTTTCTGAATGTAAGCACACTTCTGCCCACTCCCCCTTGCACTACCCTGGGAACCACATAATTAAAAAAAGATTAAAAATGGTTTTCAATGCAAACATAGTTATATTAAAGTAAATATTTGGCAATTAGAAAAATATAATAA
Organism: Leucoraja erinaceus; assembly: GCF_028641065.1. Lineage (NCBI taxonomy): Eukaryota > Metazoa > Chordata > Chondrichthyes > Rajiformes > Rajidae > Leucoraja > Leucoraja erinaceus. Next base: position 13,174,281 of record NC_073392.1, on the reverse strand, counting down.
TTGAATTAAGCCTGAAAATAAGTAAGGATTGCAAGGCAAATATTTGGGTGAAACATTTGCAAACAATTGATGTAAGCAAATGCAATACAAATAATGATGGGAATGATGTTAATTATTTTATTGACCTTTATATGCTCATCATCAATAATTAACTTACATGACTGTGATCACGTTGTCCAGACATTGATTTTTTTAAAATTATAAACATACATTTGAAAGAACCAGGTTAATTTATGTTGAAGAAATATTTACATAGAGATTTTTGGATAAGATATGAACAACACATCCATGAAATGATTGGTGACAACAAATCTGGATATGGTAATGGAGGGGAAGTTGGACATTTGGGTTTTATGTCTTGCTTCTGAGTAGTTGCTCTACAGAATAGATACCAGTGAACAGATGGTGCAGGACAGTGGGGAATAAAGGAACTGTTCAGTATATTTATTGATATATGTTTGCTCACCTTCATTTTTCAGAAGGGCAGATAAGCAGCAACAAATATGGCAACTTTACACACGTCTATTGGACACCCCATATTGCACCCCTTCTATAGGTGAGCGGTAGATGAATTAGAGTGAGATGAATCTGGAAGGTGTGGTTTGGAATAGGGGGATGAAGACCAGGTAATCAATTAATCAGTGAGAATATGTGCAGGGAATTAAATGGGGAGGGGGGTGGATTGGGTTGCTCTGAGAGTTGGCATGGATTTAATGCACAAAATATCCTGAAGATATATATGGATGTGAAAGTATTTGATGCTGACCAGTTGTATTTGACGTCCTTGTGAAAAGATTGCCATCCAATAGTCCTTACATTGTGTTCATAATCTCCTATTGTTCTCACCTTCATATTGTAACTATTCTAAACATTGCTGTAAAGTTAGCAATCACAAAGTAACTCACAAGGAATGTACCCGCTGCATGCTTATGTTCCGGAATTAATTCCATGAAAATTGTTTGTTTTCAATAAACAACATAACTGCACCAGTTACCTTAATGGACCTTTTTTCTGTCCAAGCTGTTGACACTATTCACTGGAATGATGTTGTGCTGCAGTTCGCTTTAGTTTAGTGATACTGTGAGGAAACAGACCCTTCGGCAGAACAAATGGTGGGTGAATACTGGTGTGTGGGGTTTTGATTGTCAGATGGGTAGATAAACGCCAAAAATGAGACGGAAACAAAGACTGTGAGATAAGAAGCAGGGAGTTGCAAAATGTGAACCCAGGTGAAATGAAGTGCATGAGTTTAAGACTGATATGTACCTACTTTAAACATGAAAGAAAAAATGTTTATTATTTTTGTTTTTACAGTTTGAAATATTTATCTGAGGGAATTTATAATGTGCACCAAAATCGATCAATTTCTCTTAACTTAAATTAGCAAAGTAATTCAAATTCAGATTCAGATTCAACTTTAATTGTGGCTCACAAGATATCACTTGCACATCAAACAAAGTATATCATTTTCAGAGTCTTTTATCATAATAGTAAATATCTGAAAAGCTTGACAGTTCATGATTTCAAGCGCATACGTTGAATGCAGCTTCAAAGTTGCTCTCTCTGTCAACGTGCTGGGAACTGCTGACAGCAACTTCTAGATTTCTGTAGTGCACTGCATGTGGTCAGATTCTAGAACATGCTGTCAGGTTCATGCTGTGTCAAGGACAATCACTGACATTTTTGTCGTCATTACAACGGCAAAATCTTTAGTAAATTTTGAGAAAGGCAACCAGAACGTGTTACAATTGAGTTGTTTTCTGGATTCTACAGTGGAGTCATGTTAACTCCACGATCCTTACATGTTTTCTGAACGCGATTTTTCTGTTTGTAGCGCTGTGCATTCTTTTTGCGTATGATTTGTGCTTGGATGAGTCATATTTATAAGATAGATTTATAGATAGATAGATATGCCATTTATTGTCACTATACATGTACAGTGAAACTGAAAGCTGCTCGTACTCAGTGCATACATACAATTTTACACAAAAAACAAGAAACAGAAAAACAAAACAGAAGGGAGATGGGGGGGGGGGAATAGGTGCACAAATTCTACGGCGCTACATACATATATACATATATACAGATGGAAGTCCGTGTTGGGCGGTGTAGTCAGTGCATGTGTGGATTTGAATTTATGGTAGATATAATTCTCGGGAAGCAGCTATTCCTGAGTCTGTTTGTCATCTGTCTGACCCTTTATTTTTGTCCTGTATTTGATGCACCTATAGCGCCTTCCAGAGGGCAGCAGGTCGAACAGTCCAAACGCAGGATGGGAGCTGTCTTTGGTGATCTTCTTTGCCCTGCTAAGGCAGCGGGAGGTGTAGATGTCCATCAGGGAGGGGAGAGGGCAACCAATGATCCTCTGCGCTGTCCTGGTTACCCTCTGAAGCCTCTCCCTGTCTGCCATGGTGCAGCTGCCATACCATGCTGTAATGCAGTATGTCAGCAGGCTCTCGATGGACGAGCGGTAGAAGGTCAGCAGCAGGTTAGAGCATTTATTCTTGATTAGTGCATGGGTCAGAGGTTATGGGGAGAAGGCAGGAGAATGGGTTAGGAGGGATCACTCTTGTAAACCTCCTCTGGACCCTCTCCAGAGCCAGCACATCCTTCTTTAGATATGGTGTCCAAAATTACTCACAATATTCCAAATGCAGCTTTACCAGTGCCTAATGGAGCCTCAACATGACATCCCGGTTTTTGTATACAAGCCCTTTTGAAATTAATGCTAGCTTTGAGTTTGCTTTCTTTACTTGCAAATTGTTGATAACTAATTGTTAATATCTTCAATGATATTTTTTTACTGCAAAATAACATTGATGATTAGGTGATCAATAGGAAACACAGTGCATTATTTACGACCTAAAGGGCCTGTCCCACTTGCCGATTTTTTTTTGGCGACTGCCGGCGTCATTGTCTGACATATCAGGGTCGCCGAAAGATTTTGAACATTTCAAAATCCAGCTGCAACAAAAAAATATTTGCGATATTTGAGGAAACACCGTGCGTTAATACGTCATCATGCCGTGTCACCACGGCATCATGCCGCGACTTTTTCGGTGACCTGATACGTTAGTAGCCGAAAAAAATCGGCAAGTGAGACAGGCCCTTTAGACTTCATATTTTGTTATGTACTTTAGCAGTTTGCCTGCTCTATAAATAAGCAATGAGCTGAAAGTTCACAAATATATAACCTCTATCTATTACTGCATTAAATTTAACATTTATCCTTTTGACTTGGTAATTGCTTTACATTTTCATTCCAAACCATACCTTCTATTTACCAAAAGATAAAAATAACTTGAACAATTGCTTTAATGCTCATTACTTAATTAATTACTGATATAGTCCATTCTGAGACTAGCAAATGGCCATTTTGCTTTGGTCCCAATTATCTAATTGACATGCCTGAAAATGCCAATACTCCCATTTGTAGTCAATGGGTAAACAGGGAACGTGTGCTATAATTTCTCTCGAGCAGTCCCATTTCCTCAAATTCCTCATCGGTGAGTGGGAATGAGTCTCAGTGTAGTGAAAGTGAAAATTGTAGTGGATAATTTAACATACTTAAGTGAAAAACAAGCTGGGTGACATTTAGTCTCTTCAATGTTTTTACGTCTGTGAGAAATCCAAATATTCAAAAAAATCAAGAACCGGAGACAGTTCTTGTCAGAAAAAAACGGCTTTAAGTGTCAAGCGACGTCCATTGAGAGGAGACTTGATAGTAGTATATAAAATTGTAAGACATTGTGAGCTGAAGGACCTGTTCCTGTGTTATAATGTTCCACGTTCTATGTTTGTGCTGAATTCTAGATTTTAGAAGATTCTGCCCTTTCAGCAGAAAGTCACTGGATATAACAACCAGAAGGATTAAGTTCACAACATCAGTGAAAAGATTTATGAAGCAAGGATACTGGGTGTTTGTCTCTTCACAAATTAAGGAATGAGAGATGTCCCAATTCTTGAGAATAGACAGGTAGTAATGGTTAAAAATTGATAGCAGACAGATTGCCCATTTTGCATTTTCAAACTGGAATCCCAAATGCTTGCATACACAAGTAACATTTTAAAAACGCTCGATACTCTCAGCCTCAGATACTATAAGATGGAATAATAGGAAGAAGATAAATCTGCCTTCACATTGCAATTTAATAAGCATGCATCATCCAAAAGGGTTACCAGTTAATGAAGTGTTTTTGATGTATAGTAACTCTAGGAGGACACAAAGATGGCAGCTGTGTTGTGCGGTAATGAGATAATGACCAGACAATCTGTTTTTTGTGATGATGTTTGAGAGGTAACAACTCCCCTGCTCTTCAGAATAGCACCACTAGCTTTTTAACATCCATCCAACACCAGATAAAGCCTTGAATTATAACTCAATGGAATCACACCTGGAGTTTTGTGTGCAGTTTTGGTCTCCAAATTTGAGGAAGGACATTCTTGCTATTGAGGGAGTGCAGCATAGGTTCACAAGGTTAATTCCCGGGATGGCTGGACTGTCATATGTTGATGGAATGTTGAGTGACTGGGCTTGTATACACTGGAATTTAAAAGGATGAGAGGGTGTCTTATTCAACCATATAAGACTATTAAGGGATTGGACAAGCTAGAGGCAGGAAATATGTTCACGATGTTGGGGGAGTCCAGAACCAGGGGCCACAGTTTCAGAATAAGGGGTAAGCCATTTAGAACAGAGATGGGGAAACACTTTTTCACCCAGAGAGTTGTAAGTCTGTGGAATTCTCTGCCTCAGAAGGCAGTGGAGGCCAATTCACTGGATGCTTTCAAGAGAGAGTTAGATAGTGATCTTAAAGATAGCAGAGTCAAGGGATATGGGGAGAAAGCATGAACGGGGTACTGATTGTGGATGATCAGCCATGATCACATTGAATGGCGATGCTGGTTTGAAGGGCCAAATGGCCTACTCCTGCACCTACTGTCTATTGTCTATTGTCTATTGTATTCTTACTTGGATGGGGAATGTTTGTTGTGTAATCAATATATCTTCACCATGCTGCGGTTTTGTTGGCATTGTGATGCAAGGACTTCAAACACATTTTCTAGAAACTATCCAACATTCTTGGTCTATGTTCTATTGTCTATTTCACCAATTGAAATAACTTTCCCTCTTGCCTCTTTCTCTTTCCTGTGCCTCCCCTCACCCACTTTGTTGTACCATCTACCTCACCCACTATCTCACCTTTCCTCCCCCCCCCATTCCCTTCCACCCGTATCCCTCCCTCTAGTTTAACATTTAATTCATCTTCTCCCCTTATCTGACACCGTTTGTCTTCTTTTCATCTCTCTCCTTTGTCACATACTCCACCCATCTGTAAATTACCCCTCTTAACTCATATCCACATGTTACTTGCCAGGTTTTGTCCCACCTTCACCTCTTTTCCAGCTTTAACCCCCTACTATAATCAGTGTAAAGAAGGGTTCCAACCAAAAATGCTGCTTGTTCATTCCCTATACTAATGTTATCTGAACCACTGAGATTCCAGCATTTTGTGTTTTCCTTGAATTCATATCTGTACGAAGGAGGATATCACTAGTATCCATTGTTTTTTCAGTGTCACATTGAGGTTTTTGGTCAGATGTCAGAGTGTTGTCCACTGACCCTCAGTTGCCTGGTAATGATTGGTAAATAAATAGGCTGAGATGGCAACAACTTCAGAAATTATAATTGAAGACATGTTCAATCAATAATAGGACAAATATTAATTGAGCCGAGGAATGAAGAAACTGGAGACGCAAATAATTGCAGATCTTGGAATCTTCGTTAGAACTTAAAGTGTTGGAGTAAGGATCCCGGCCTAAATTGTTGCCCAACCTTGTCCTCGGGAGATGCTGCCTGACCCACTAAGTTACTCCAGCACTTTGTGCTCTCTTGAGAAAACTGGGTTGGTTAAGTTTTGGAAAAAAAGTAACAAAGTACAGTGGCACAGTGGTGCAGCAGTTGAGTTGCTGCCTTGCAGTGTCAGAGATCCGGGTTTGATCCTGACTATGGGTGCTGTCTGTGCGGATTTTATACGTTCTCCCTGTGACCATGTGGGCTTTCACCAGGTGCTTCAGTTTCCTCCCACACTCCAAAGACATATAGGTTTGTAGGTTAATTGGCTTCTGTAAATTGTAAATTGTCCTTCGTGTGTAAGATAGTGCTAGTGTTTGGGATGATCGCTGGTCGGCGCGGACTTGGTGGGCTGAAGGACCTGTACCATGCTGTATCTCCAAAGACTAAAGTCAGACACTCAGTGAAGCTCCACAGATAGATGTGTGAGTGGATATCAAGAACCACAGATCACCATCGCACGATAAGGGCTTGACCATTCAGAAGTGAGATGAGCTGGAAAAAAAAAGACATTTTCTTCTGAAAGAAAAGAGGCAGACCCATAGTGTGCATAGTTCATTAAAATTTCATTCAGTCTGATGGCAGGCAAACAGCCTGATTTGCATACTTGTACAACCATTTCTTATTTTGTACATGTTCACTTAAAGACCTTTATGGAAGTGGATTATGAAGGGCTACAAAATGTATATGATCCAGACGATTTTTCTCCTTGGAATTCTAATTTTTAAGTTGAGAAATGAAAACGTGGAATTGAAAGTACACTTCTTCTGATAACTAATAAGCATGTGATTCTGATCTTTCTTTATAAATCCTATCTTTGTAACTGGGGAATGGATGCAGATCTGTTCTCCAAATTATTTTCAAGGATGAAATGCTTGTCAGCCCTTAAACATACTGCTATGGCTGTTGACTTATTGTTGCCAGGTCTTAGTCTACCAAGTATCGAGGATCTTTCAACTATTTAAATATTATTCATGGACTACATAATCTGTCTTATTTATTCTTGAACATGTTCTCCAGAGATGCTGCCTGACCCATTGAGTTACTACAGCACTTTGTGTCTTTCTTTCTAACCCAGCATCTGCCATTCCCTGCATCGATGTTTTAAATGTAATCTTGCTTTGTTGGTCTTATTTTATTATTTTCTACTTTCTGCCATGCCTTCCCTCTTTTGTTGTCCCTCTGTTTTGATGATTTCACTTTCATGTTTGATATCCAAGTTGATCATTGTGTTTAAGACACCAGGTTTTCAGGCACTCCATTCTGTCTGCCCTTGAATCAACCAGACCAGCCATATGAATCCGGTGGCTGCTGCAAGATCTTGGTTTCTTGTAGCAGGGCACTCATCTCGAAAGGCCACAATGCCATTGCACCATATAAGAGATTTATTTGTAGTATAATTAAACACCTGTGTGGATGACAATATCTCCAACTCTGTCAAACATCACGGAGCAGCAGTCTTTATATACTGCAGTGGCCGTAGCATGTACAAGATGCATCACAGTCACTCAGCAAACTCTTCTGGCCACACGTATGACCTTAGCCACCATGAAGAACAAAAGTCAGGAAACACCAGCTCCTGCAAATTCCCCTTCAAATCCATCCACATAAATCACTTTTCCTTTATTTTAGGAATTCCCTACCTATCTAAATTGTGGAAGTATCTTCATTCAAAGAACTGCATAGATTCAAGGACAATAATCTGGTCCTCATTGGTGTTGATGTCGTTTTAATCTCAGTGAGCAGCTCTTGAAATTAGGACATGGATTTTTTTTAAATCCATACGGTACATGGAATAAGATAATTTTATAAGAATGTGGTTGTGTATTTTTTATGCATGTGTTTTTGCATGCATATATTTTTTTTTCAACAAACACATATCTAAATAATCCCTTGGGATATTGAATATTAGGGAAAGGCCAACTGGCTCTTTGAATCGTCAAATTGTGTTTTTTATATGCTTATGAATTGGTAGCTGGAATCATGGTTTAAAAGTTCACCTGGAAAACCTTACCTCTGACATTAATTACATTGCCTCTTAACACTACAAAGAAATGGAATGTATGTGCTGAAGTCCATCACAAACTTCTGCCTCTGAGCGTAATCACTGAGCCAAGTTATTGCACATAAAACTAATTCTTATTGATGATAATAGATAATTAAATTAGAACATTATAATTAAGTACGATTAAATTCAGCTACAGAAATAAATGAGATAGACATTATTTTGTCTATTACATTTCAACATGTCATTTGCACAGTTGATTAATTACCTTGTAACTTCACACTTTTTTCTAAATTTTGCCTGGTTTAGGTAATGCAATCTTGGGTGGGAAAGGCTTTGCATCCTTCGATATTTTTTGAGGTAAAGTGGAAACTTGTTTGTGCAAGCAATTAAAAGGCGTTTCACTGTAACAGAAATAACTTTTCAACGGTCTTTATTTTTATCAAACGCTTTGAGCAAAACTTTCTGTTTTGGACTCAGTTGATAATCTAAGAATAAATGGCGCTACTTTTCAGAAGTGTTTTTTTAACGAGTTCATGATCAAATTAATTAACACATTTTCAAAATTAAAAATATTTCATGAACTTGGGCAATAGATTTTGGAATTGGAATCAAAAATACTTCTGGTATATTTTGAAGTGGTAGTCTGGTGGAGTTTGATCCATTGCATTTGTGTAATTGATGCTAAACAAATAAATGTAACATGTAGAAACATTGTTCAGATTCATTTTCCAAGTTTCTATGAAATGTAATGATTTAATTATTTAGTACATCAAAATAAAACATTATGAAAAGGTGTGTTCTGTCGCTTTTGTGCCAAAGTTTAGCAGTGTGCAAATACTACAAGCAGGCACGATTAACCAAACCTGCTATGGGGATTAAGCCGATCTGGGACCATGGCCAAATTTGTGTGTCAGATGAGCTGTGTCAGAAGTTCTATCTTTTTTAAATGTGTGCAAAAGACTGCAAAGCCCTTGGCGCTTGTAATTCCTTGATCTTTTTGCTATAGTATGTTGAATTTCAATTTAATTGCTTCCAGGCTGACATTGTGGAAATCGAAAACCATTCATTCACTGAGAAAAATACTGTGCTTCTCATCGAAACTGCTGATAAATCATGAGAAAGAGGAAGGATGTGTTTCATCATTGGGACCAACATTCTTGATGCAAATCATAGGATTTATAGTTATGACAGTTAATGCAATATTGTTATTCAGCAGGAATTTGCTATTAATGCACGTCATAATTTAGACTGACTATAAAATATTTAGATTAGTCTCCAACTCGATTTGTTTAATCATGAACATATTCCAGACGCTTTATGATGGTTTAAATCAGGGGTCGGCAACCTTGTCCTGCATAGCGGCCGGGACACATGTCTGTGAGTAGATGGTGGGCCACATCTATCACGTGGCCACATGGATCCCGCCCTCTGGATGGCAGGCATCAAATCACGTGTTCACAGGTAGAAAAAAATGGTGGAGAAACTCAGCGGGTGAGGCAGCCTCATGCAATCCTTGCATGTCTCACCCGTTGAGTTTCTCCAGCATTTTTTGTCTACCTTTGATTTTTCCGGCATCTGGAGTTCTTTCTTAAATGTGTTCACAGAAGGTGCGTGGCCATGCTGGTGGCTTTGCAAGGATATAGTGCAGCCAGAGATCGGCCACTGCTCGGGGATCTCGGCCGCTGCTCGCGGAGCTTGGCCACTGCTCAGGGACCTCGGCCGCTGCTTGGGGGGCTGCTGCTTGGGGCGCTCGGCTGCTGCTCAGGCAGCCTGGCGGGCCGGATAATTGCGGGGAAAAAAAAAATCCTCCTGTGGGCTGGATGATTTTGGGTTACGGGCTGCATTCGGCCCGGGGGCCGTAGGTTGCTGACCCCTGGTTTAAATGATGATCTTCTTCAAATGTTTCTCTGTTAGAATTATCTTATTGCAACGTTTGCTTTCAATAAAATCTCTTGTCACTAATCTGATAATCTGATAATAATAATAATAGAATCTGGCCAAGACTGATGGTAGGTGCGTTTTCCGAATTCCACCTTTTGCAGCAGGTACAGAAAAATAAAATCTCCAAAACAATACCTTTCCATGTCTGTATGATCCAATAATACAAATCATTCACAACATTTTTTTGTTTATTATTCCACAAAGCTCTCCATGCAATATACAGTTAGTAATTTAATATTTGTTCACGACTACTCTGCTTTTCGAAATGGTTTAAAATTAAGGATTAGTTTGCATTTAGAATAATACACAACCAAAATTAAAATAAGAACATAAGAGCATAATTAAAGTGCATCATTTGCTGCCGTCTTATGCCTTTTAAACTTTTTATAACTTTGGAGGGGTAAAGACATGTCGGGATCTATCTCTTTTTATAATGCCATATCGGCAGACACATGCAAGCGCTGATGATCAGCAACAGAATTTGGAGCAATGACTAAGAAGGAACTGCAGATGCTGGAAAATCGAAGGTAGACTGGAGCGAAACATTGCCTGTTTCCTTCATTCCATAGATGCTGCCTCACCCGCTGAGTTTCTCCAGCATTTTACGTCTACCTTGGAGCAATGACTGATGGCATGGTTGAATAATGTGATTTTGAGAACATGTATGAAAATTGAGAGAGGAGTAGTGAGGAGGAGAGAGAGAGAGAGTGAGCCAGGACAAGACAGAGACAGACTCACCAATTGCAAAGAGCAAGTACAAAGAGCTGAGGCAGGTACAATTGTCCATAGTTTTAAGCGAAGATGGACACAAAATGCTGGAGTAACTCAGTGGGTCAGGCAGCATCTCAGTACAAAGAGCAGGGGCAGGCATAATTATCCATAGTTTTAACCAAAGATAGACACAAAATGCTGGTGTAACTCAGTGGGTCAGGCAGCATCTCTGGAATAAAGGAAAAGGCGAAGTTTTGGGTCGAACCCTTCTTCAGACTGACTGAACAGAGTTCCGAACTGAAAAGTCACCTATTCCCTAACGGGAATGAGCAAGCTTGAGCCTCAGTGCCTAATGGACTGTACAGGAAGATTGGGCTGTCAGTGGCGATGAGGTCTCAGGTGTCCTTGCAATTCCCATGCTTCCCTCTCCCTCCCCAACCCCATCACCGTCCACTTATCCTGATCATCTCATGGCAGATTTTTGAACAGATTTAAATGTCTACTAAAGAAATTCATAACCTAAGAAAAGCTGTAAACCCTAACATTGTTAATGTAGAGGGTGGTATCACCAAGCCAAATCTGACCACAACAGGAAAATCTGAAGGATGTAACAGATCCCACATGGAAGAAAGTGTGTAGAAAGGCAGTGTGTAAGAGCCAGCAGGCTCATCTAAAATTTTTGTCAAAATATATTTTTTTCTGTAAATGATAATCAAAAATGATAAGAGCTGATTGGCTGATTAAATGGTTTAAAGGAGATCAGGAAATTACATTTGAAAATACATGTGGGTGAACTGTTTGAAATTGAGTTTAAGAATTGCTCGTTTGAAAGGGTAAAAACATGTCGAGATCAGAGGAGATAGAATCTTCTGAACTGCTGGTTTCACGACAGAGCACGGTGCAAATTAAGTAAATGCTTTTAACGAGACAACACGGGATTGTGAGGAAACTGCGTGGGAAAAAAATGCTATTTCTGTCATCAACTACATTATTTGAATAATAAACTGCATTTGTTTTTGTGGGTTGGATTTCTGACAATTGATTAATAAGCTATCAATTCATTCACTCATAGATGCCAGTTGTGTTTGTTGCTCGTTTGGAATAACATTTCTAAATCCTGCTAAATCGTTGACAACAACATTGGAAATTCTTTGACCACAGGAATAAATTATTTGGAACTAGTGTTTAGTCCACATTAAAATGTTGCAATTTGTGTTCCTCTTTATCTTGCACGAATGAACATGTGACTGGAAAACAGTCAATCAAAATCCCAACCCATATGTCCAATGAGGCACAATTGAAAGTTTCTGTTAATTGACCTTGTTTGTGAGCTGTCTGAGAGGATCCATAATTTATTTTTTGGATGCAAAGATTATGACAATCTAAGCAAGTTTCTAACAATTTTGAAACAGTTCGATCAATGGGAAAATAATGAGAGTATGCGTAAAGAACTGGAAACTGGCTTTCATTTATTTGTAGTTAATTTCAAATGGGAAGCTTGTAGAGATGGTCCAGAGGATCAAAGAAATTGTCAGAATGGTGATCATAGAGTCATACAGCATGAAAATAGGTTATTAGGTCTAACTAATCCATGCCGACCAAGATACCCATCTTGTCCCATTTGCTTTGTTTTTGTGCAAGAACCATGTTCAGCTGCAGTACTGACATTACTGCACCTTTCATTTTTATATGTCAAGGAATATGCTTCTTATGCTTTAAAGGTAAAAAATAAAAATAAACTTTTAAGCAGGTAATTGATTAGGCAATGGAGCCAACACTCCAGGAAGCATTGCATTTGCAGGCATACTCAACAAAGGCTCAGATTGTCAGCAAATTGGGGCCCAGCTCCTTAGCATCTTTGGGAAAACAGATAAACTGCTTGAAGGAGATGTAGCACTGCTGGAGCAGCTTGTGAAAACAGCCCAAGAGTACAGGCAGAAAGCAAGATACAGTCAAGTAGTATGAAGCCAGTTGGGAAAACAAACATTGAAGGGCATTGCAGACATGAAGCCAGTGATGATATATATCAGCAAATATTAAAAAGTTTTGCAACATTAGCTATGATTAGGATATACTGAAGAAAAGAGCATAAATGGGAAAAAAACACTGGTATTGGTGTATCAGTGCTAAATTGGCAATAATATAAGAGGGAATATATGCAGTGTAGATCAAGGAGCTATCTACTTATCTTTGTACCTGCCCTGAGATATGTGTAAGGTTAAAGCGGGAACTGGTGTGATTGAAGCAAATCTCCCTTTTCACAAAAAGAGTAAATGTTTCAGGTCAGTAACCTTTCATTAGAATCGTTCTGATTACGAATCACAGACCTTGAAACATTAAATCTTTCTCTCTCGACAGATGCCATTTGACCTAGAGACTAAAAGTCTTTGGTGCAGCTTGCCTCTGCCGACCAAATTGGCATACTGCCCTAGTTCCAACTACCAGCATTTGGCCCATACCCTTTCAACACTACCTATCCATATATTTGTCCAAATCTCCTTTGAAAGTCATAATTGTAACTACATCCTCCAGTAGCTCATCCAGATATGGACTACCCTCTGAGGTAAAAGTTTGTCCACGAGGTCTCTCCTGTACTGTATGTCCCCTCTTACCTTAAGCCTGTGCCCTCTACTTTTCAAATTATCTACCCTGGGAAAAACATATTTTGTGTGTTCATTCTATCAGTGAAAATCTGCGGAATAATTCCAACATTTTCTATTTTTATCTTAATAACATTTGACAGATGGCTTAGAAACACTCCAGATTGAAAGAACTCTCAAACCTGTCAAAGTTTTTAGACAAATAAAAAGCTGGAGGAACTGAGTGGATCAGACAGCATCTGTGGGGGGGGGGTGGGGGGGGGGGGGGGGGGGGGGGGGGGGGGGGGAGAAATGAACAGATGATATTTTGGACTGGGTATCTACTTCAGACTGCTAGTTTTGAAGATGGTGGCTTGGTGATTGTGGATCAGATCATAGTCAAGGGGTCGGTATGAGGAGGTGTTTGAGAGCTGAGACATGGTCTCAGCACGGTAGAGGTAAGTTTGCCAGACTGCAACGACACCATCCATTATCAGCGGGTTTTGTTGACAATATTAGGATTCGTATTGTGTGAGAGGAGGGCTGCGCAATTGGAGGGGATGAGATTAGCGTAGGTAAGAGGAGTGGAAAAGTCAAGACGATCCATATTGCGGTGGGAGTTGGAAATGAGAAGGTCGAGAGAGGGTGGAAGTTCAACAAGGGGTATCCAGGACGACGAGGAGTGTTGGAGATAAGAGAAAGGGACAATGGTGATTTGCAAGAACTCCTTGCCAAACAAATAACAACAGAGGTGGAGGCAATAGAAGACGAGCTCTATGATATGGTGGGCGCGGAACTCATCAATGTGTCGACACTAAGATTCAAAGGTAAGGCCGCTGCCGTGAGCAGGCTATTCAGCATCGGTGAGGGTAGGTCAGGGGGGTTTGGTGAAGATGCAACAGGATTGGGTTCAGATGCAGGAAAAGAAGAAGAAAGCTGAGGTGGGGAGGTACTGCAGAGGAAGGAGGGAGGCTCATGGGCAAGAGGGGATTTGGGGGGTGGTGTAGGACTGTGGGGTGGGCAGCATCAGAACCTTATGGTTTTGCAATATATATATATATATATATATATATATAAACTGAAAATCTTATTTAACAGTTTAAAGAAAACTCAAATATTTTTTTCAAGAAACTGAAACACAAATACAAATGAACACTTTCAAATAATGAAAGAAAAAGTAAATTAAGTTCATAACATTTTAGTTAGTTAATGAATGGACTCTGTTTTTTGCTAACTTGGTAGATTCAGCTGGCAGACTTCCCGGTGTAACTGCCAGGGAATTGCAGCAAATTAGTGTCCTGCCAATGGTTTCCATGTGGAATTGAATGTTAGAGCAGAGCTGGCAAACAGCAGACAGGAAGCTTGGGACTTGTGTATTCACACAGGAATCCTGGACTTGGTGACACTTGAGAAATGCTGGCACAAAGCTGCCAACGTTTCTCAGCCAGTTCTCCACCATGAGCTTCCTTGTAGCCTGAAGAAGCAATCGCACAATAAGTGCAAGAAATTGTGTTATTATCCACCCAGAATGGTGCTTAGAGTTTTAGATAATCATAGAGTCATAGAGTGATACGGCATGGAAACAGGCCCTTCGGCACAACGTGTTCACACTGGCCAACATGTCTCACCTACACTGGTCCCATCTGCCCTTGTTTGGTCCATATCCCTCCAAACCTGTCCTATCCATGTACCTGTTTAATTGTTTCTTAAGCATTGGGATAGTCTCTGCCTCAACTACCTCCTCTACCTCCTCGCCTTACAAATAAAATATAATTTAATTTATTAAATTAAACAGGTGTGTGAAATCAGGGTTCACCCTTTGAATAAAAGCTTTGAGCAGCACGTATACCCAGTGAGTACCCTGTAAAATATCAAGGAATTGTTGAGAAACCATTAAAAACATTGTTGAGTTTTTCAATCCATAATTGTTAAAATACTGCCTTCATATTTCCTGATGGTATTCTTTGCAGAAACCTGTAGCCGCTGTGCCTTTCTCATACTCACCACAGATTTTCCTGATGGTCTCGGTACTGTGGCACAGAGGCTAGCATGGGTGTTCAGAAAAGCATTGAGGGAGGTGGGGTTGTCAGAGGAAGAAGGTGACGTAATGGTCTAAAATGTGCATGGAAACTCATTCCACGATACTGTAGCTCATTGGTCCCCATGCTGTGTGGCACTCAAGCGACTGAAGCTGCAGGATCAGCAGAAACGATGGCACCTTGCACTCAGATGCATAATGTAGCGATGCATACAAAATATATGACACAGTAGATCATTTGTGTCGATTGATGCCTTTATAATAACAGTAGACTTACACCTTGAAAATGATTCAAAGACTTTATTAACTACATAGCAAGCACAACATATCGCTTGCACGTTCGACTTATACTCAAAGAATGCAGCAAACAGTGATAACTGAAAAGCTAGTGTGCGTAACTACAAGTGCATGACTCATAACATGAGTCACTAATCTACAATTTGGTCCTGCAAGCCTATTCCTCCAGAAGTAAGATTTTACTGAATTGCATGCACCACAAACAAATTCACTGTATCTAGTTGCACGTGACAATAAAGTACCTTTGAACCTTTCAGCTCAATTGTAGCCAAACGCTTATCTATAGGATAGACACAAAATGCTGGAGTAACTCAGCGGGCCAAGCAGTGTCTCTGGAGAAATTGGACAGGTGACGTTTTAGGTCAAAGAAGGGTCCCAACCCGTAACTTCACCTAACCATTTGCTCCAGAGATGTTGCTTGACTCACTGATTTAATTCAGCATTTTGTGTCCATCTTTGGTACAAACCATTGTCTGCAGTTACTTTTCATTATGATTTATCTTAATGGCTTTATTCCTGATCTCTCCATACCCTTTGCTGCCTGTGATCATTGATGTCAGTGGACAAAAATTATTGTGCAGGTTCTGTGGCCAAGATGTCAATGTCCCAAAGGAGCCATATGCTTCCCTGTCATTGCCACCTTGTGAGGCATTTGTTTTGTTGTGAATTAGAAACCGAGGTTGAAGGTGGGACAATTCTGTGTTCTCTTTTTGTAAACCGGCATAGGCAGTTATTTGTTTCTAGTAGTCTCTGTCAGTTTCATGTCATGACCAAGATAACTTCCAATGCCACTATCTCCACAGAAAATCACACTAAGCTTTTTCCCTGATCTTGCAGATTTTTTTAAATTACGCCATTGGGTCATTTATATCCAGTTATCAGACTTGCCTTATGGGCCTGTCCCACTTAGGTGATTTTTTTTAGGCAACTACAGGCGACTAGTTTGCACCACATGTTCGCCGGTGGTCGCCGGGAGTCGTCTCCTCAGTCGCGCAAAAAGTCGTAGCATCTTTCTAGTCGCTGCTAAATTTTCAACATGCTGAACATTTTTCGGACACAGTGGGTTTTACGCCAATGAGCGTAGCTTGACTCCTCCTGACGTAGATGCTGTCGTATGTTGTCGCCAGGATGACGTAGGAGGTCACTGGTTTTTCGGTGACCTGCTACCACTATGACAGTCGCCGGCAGTTGCCTAAAAAATTGCCAAGTGAGACAGGCCCATCAAGCACTAAGAACAATAGTGCCCCCTTGATCATGTACTGAAGTATCAGCACACTTTGTTCCAATTTTGCTCCAGTTACGGTTGAAAAGTGAAATTCACCCCAATAATTTTAAAATAGGGTGAACAAGTTTATGGAATAGAAATTGCAAAATGAGAAAGAATTAAACCGTTACATATGTGGCTCTTTCTCATTTTGTATTATTGATATGGCTTTCGCAAAGTGCTTAATTTAGTTCTTTATTTTCCTTGGTGTGGTCTCACTTTAAAGTGCAGAGGGGAAAATGGCAAGTGGGAAATATGAAAAGTGGCAACACTTACATATATGTAGCGATGTAGAAAGTCTGCAGGGAAAGCCTGATTGTGATCTGAAATCATTGGATTTGTGCTTAAAATATTAAAATTTATTCCATACATCTTCAAAGACTAAACAGCTGTGACAGTTTGAAATGAGATGGGAGAGGAATCCTCACTCTTCATCGGGTTCACTGAATATTACAAATTGGACAATCAAAACCCTATTAGAAGAAAATTGTTATGTACCCTTCAGACCAGGTTTTCTTGAATGGGTGCACTTTAGATTCATAAAGCTGAATGTTGAGGGCCGATTCCAATGAAGTTGTGCTATCGCCAATTGGTTCCGCACATTTTCATGATTACATTGATTGAAATGGGTGCAATCGGAAAATCTTGTGACGTTTAAGGGTAAGTAACAACTTAAAAGAAAATTAAAAGTAATTGTGAACTCTGAACATTTAAGCTTTCTAACTTTAATTGTCATATCTATATTTGTCACATTTGATGGGTTACCCGTATACTGTACAATTTTAAATATATTGTTGTATTATGTAAAATTACATTATGTAAAACACACTTCTACATAACAAACCATGAGAGCAGGTTACAGCAAGATAGTATGAAACAGGGCACCATATTTGCTCTGGTCGGAGGGTGAGAATTTTAGCTTTCATATTTTTATGTAATGATTTAACATTGTATCTAATATTTCCTTTTCTAGTCGTACTCACTTTCCTGAAGGATCGGAAACCTTAATTAAGAGTTTGACAAGTTTTGGATGCAAGTGGGATTTTAAGGGGTTAACATGTATTCATATAAATACGTTTATCTTGCAGTCATACAGCACCAAACAGGCCCTTCTAACCAACTTGTCGATGCCGACCAATCTACACCAGTCCACCTGCTTACGTTTGGCTGATATTCCTCTAAAGCTTTCCTATTAATTTGACAATTCCCTTCACTTACACTGTCTCTCTGTCACACATCAAAGCAGCTTTTTAAATGATACAAGAACACTCCTGATTTATTCAACAGGCAAATAAAACTGTTTTCTGAATGTTTGTTTTGGTGAGGTACTTCTTGCACTCTGTACTCATGGACGTCATCATTATTTGTTTTAGTGTTTTTGATAAGCTTTGGATGGTCTATGAAAACCAGGGAAACTTGTTAAAATTTTGCAAACGCTGGAAATTAATTTTCACAGCTGCAGCGACCAGTCTCCTTGCAACAAACCAGTTAATTTCATTTTTTCTATTTTGGGTCCTGTGAGATATAGATGAGGCACATTAGTCTCCAGTATTTTTCATGTGCCATAATGTTCTTTTATTAGAATTGATATTTGCAATGTCTGAAGTGTTCATATTCTGAGTGAAAATTAAAATGCTTGTGTAATCATTGGGATTATTCTGTCCAAGTCAATTCATTACCTCTCAAATCATAATATATTTCAATTTGGAGCAAAACTACCATAAGCTACCACAAAGAGATATAAGGAATAAAATTCTCGGATAAACGAGGATTTGCAGCGAACTAATGAAAAGCTTCAACAGTGGTATGTGGTATAAAATCCTCAAAAGGGGAAGAGGGATGTGCACTTGTAGTGATGATTGAGGAAAGAATCCGGTGCATTGGTTAGGCTACATTAGGGGTATTACGTGCAGTTCTGGTTACCCCATTACAGCAAGGATGTGGAGGCTTTGGAAAGGGTGCAACGGTTTGCCAGAATTATACCTGGTTCAAGGTGTATGAGCTACAGTGAGCAGTTGGACAGAATCGATTTGATTTCTTTGGAATGCCAGAGGTTGTGGGAAGACCTGATAGAAACATAACATTCTGAGAGGCATGCATTGGGTAGGCAGTCAGATTTATTTCCCAAGAATTCTACAGTGTGTAGCTTTAAGGTGAGACAGACAAATTTTAAACGAGATGCGTATGGCAACTTTTTTACACAGAAGGTGCAAAGTGTCTGGGATGTGCTGCCTGGGGTGATAGTTGAGGCAGATACAGCAATGGCATTTAAGGGGCTTTTGGATAGGCATATTGATATGCAGGGAATAGATGGATATAAATTATGTGCAGACAGTTAAGAGTTAGCCGTTGCATTATGTTCAGCAAAGACATTGTGGGATGAAGGGCCTGGATAGACTCAGCTTGTACTCGCTCGAATTTAGAAGATTGAAGGGGGATCTTATAGAAACTGACAAGATTCTTAAGGGTTTAAGAGGGAACTGCAGATGCTGGAGAATCGAAGGTTACACAGAAAAGCGGGAGAAACTCAGCGGGTGCAGCAGCATCTATGGAGCGAAGGAAATAGGCAAAGTTTCGGGCCGAAACCCTTCTTCAGACTGAAGAAGGGTTTCGGCCCGAAACGTTGCCTATTTCCTTCACTCCATAGATGCTGCTGCACCCGCTGAGTTTCTCCAGCTTTTCTGTGTAACCCAAAATAAAGGGATCAGGGATGGGTATGTTCCCGATGTTGGGGAAGTCCAGGTACAGGGGTAGTCTAAGATAAAGGGATGATCATGGAGAGAAAGCAGGTACAGGATACTGAGTTGGATGATCAGCCATGATCATATTGAATGGTGGTGCAGGCTCGAAGGGCCGAATGGCCTACTCCTGCACCTATTTTCTCTGTTTCTATGTTCTTGTGCTGTACTTTTCTATATTCTATCAGTCTAAGACAACTATTAACAGAGCCAGAAATATTGGGACAAGTTGGTAAAACAACATAAGGACATGCATAAGGTGTGAACAGGTGAGCAATTTGTGCCTGGAAATGGTGATATATCTGGGAGGACATGTTAGACGTGTACAGAAGAGCCCACTTATAACCATCTGGGTCATTGGCACCTATGTAACATACATCAGTTCTTCTTGTGAGACTGTTCCAAGACCATGTTTGGAAGCAACAACTTTTCAAGAGAGAGTTAGATTTAACTTTTAGAGCTAAGGGAATCAAGGGATATGGGGAAAAGTCGGAACGGAGTACAGATTTTGGATGATCAGCCATGATCATATTGAATGGCGGTGCTGGTTCGAAGGGCCGAATGGCCTACTCCTGCACCTATTTTCTATGTTTTTATGTTTCTATGTGAGATCTGTTCAGGCATGTATTCTGGCTGGGTGGACAATCATCGGAGCCTGATAGTAATGGATGATAGCAAGGGAATTGGTGTTTGGAAGTTGCTCGTAGGGCTTTGCCTAGCCAGTGGAATTGAGAGTAATTTCATAGTTGTGGTGTGCCAGATTGGGGGAGATTGAAATTGTGCGTAACTGCACAGTAGAAGATTTGGGTTGGCCGCTTATGTAGAATATTGAGTGATTGGCTGATTGAGCAGTGATGGGAGTGTGAGCTGATGCATTGCTGAAGTGGGTGGGTAGGGGATTCATTTCTCCTCCTCATTTCTCTCATCCTCCTCCTCACTCCCATTCCCTGTCCCAGGACCTACCCAGGTTGTATAGCAATGCCAGGGTCTGGACAGCTTGAGAGCCCATTGTGATTGGTGCACTGTGAGAGGCATTGTGACATCATCACTGACCACTCTCAGAGTAAGTGGTTTGGGCTTTATTTTAACTTTAAATCATGAATAACTTCGGAAATATAGGCCAGAATGCAACGGGAAGATGTTTATCCCTTCGACGGGAAAATATTGAGTAGAATATGTCAAAATGGGAAAGCTGTGGCGTAGCGTTTTGAAGAAGATAGGAAAAAGCAGAGCACAGGGACACATTTCTGGCACAAACAAAGAGTTTTAGTAATATAGATAGTCAAGCTTGAAAGGGTTCAGAGAAGATGATGTTGCCAGGATTAGAGGATGTGAGCTGCTTCCCCAATGCAATATTCCACCACTCACCTGTTCCCCCAACACAACCCATTCCCCAACACAATATTCCACCATTCATTAGCAGGTGTGGTTCATGTCCCCACCTCCCCCACCACTCCCTCCTTACCTCCCCCACTTTCCCCCTCCTCTCCCTCAATCCCATCACCATCCCTCCTCACCTCACCAGGATCTTACCCCTCTCCTCACTTCCCCCAATCCCTCCCTCACCTATTCCCTCCCTCACCTTTCCCCTACCCTCAATCACTCCCTCCCTCCATAAAAAGCAGCATCTGCAGTTCCTTCCTTCCTCTTGTTAGCTGTGGTTTAGATCCTGTTGACTTCAGGATTGGACCAGTTTGCATCATGCGTGAGAGTTAATCTCTCAAAGTCCATAACAAAATGCTCGGCCACCCTGCAACCCGATTCTTCCTCCCTCCTTCTGCCCACTCCGGCTCAGCCGTTGCCCATCCCCGCCCTGTCCACCCGCCTACCTGCCTGCCAGGGGAGTTGTGGGGGGGGACAGTTGTGGGGGGGAGAGGGGTGTGTGGGCGGAGGAGAGTGAGCTCGGAGAAAAGACGGTGTAAGAGCCATGCAGGAGAGGGGGGGGGGAGGCATCACGGCAGAGGGGGGCAGGAGCCAATGAGGGGGACCAGAGGGTTGGTGGCTGGAATTGGTGGTGCGAAGGGGACTCACAGCGGCCGCTGGTCGTTCTTCTCCTCCGGAATCAGAGTCTCCGCTTTTCATTTGGCGACATCGCCGACTCCAGGATAGACTAGGTCTGGGTCTCCGACTCTGCGCTAGGTCTCTGACTCTGGTTCTTGGTTTCTTGGTCTTCCAAAATATTCCAAATGGAATTTAAACTGGAGGTGGTGAAGGGAGGGCTTAAGCCAGAAAGGGTTATTGGGAAGAAAGAGCTACTTTAAATTTAGTTGCATCTGGTTGGGTAATTATAGTTGGGTGGAGATTATTCCATGCTTTAATTGTGCGGGGGAAGAACAAATTGCTGTATACATCTGTCTTTGTAGCTGGGATCACAAATTGGATCGAATGCCCTCGTCTGCTCCTAATTGGTTTGGGTTTGGTGTAGGTCTTGTAGTCTATGTCGAGCTGACCATTTAACATTTTGTAAAAACAGGTCAAATGGTGAGCTTCACGTCTGTCTTGGAGAGGGTTCCACCCCAGAGAATTCAGAAGTTTGATGACACTCACTTCTCTCTCATGGGTGTTAGTAACAAATCGAGCTGCCTGTCTTTGGACACGCTCGATGGAAGAAATGGTCTGGGTCTCCTACTCTGGGCTGGGTCTCCCACATTGGGCTGGGTCATGCCTCCGACGCTGGGCTGCTGCTTGGGGCAGGGGGGGGCTGCTGCTTTGCTTGGGGCGGGGTGGGGGCTGCTGCTGCTGGGGGCGGGGCTGCTGTTTGGGGCGGGGCTGTTCGGGTCCCTCCGAAAGTCCGGTTAGAAACCTCCGCCAGCCACCCTCAGCTCCAGTAAAGACGCGATGGTGCAGGAATGGGCGGATCGTCCCAGGGAGTGACGGGGAAGAGGCTGATCCACGCGGCATCGACTGGCAGGAGAAGAGATTTTTAAATCCCCGCTAACTTTTACGACATTCAACCGATTGGAACAAAACTAGGCGCACTTGCAGCACAGGAGAACGGTGAGTAAACTGGTGAAGAATCGCAGCGCTATCGTGGACCGTTGTTGTGCAAATAGAAACACTGCCAAACCGGAAAATAACAAGATCAGAGTTTTAGTTTGGATAGATAGATAGATAGATAGATAGATAGATAGATAGATAGATAGATAGATAGATAGATAGATAGATAGATAAATAAATATTGAAAGATTCATGATTAGTAAGCGTGTCAAAGGTTACGGGGAGAAGGCAGAAGAATGGGGTTGAGAGGGAAAGATAGATCAATTATGATTGAATGACAGAGTAGACACGTGGGCAGAAAAACCTAATTCTGCTCTTTTGACTTATGAACATATGAAATCCCTTGTTTCTCTTTGGGACATGCAGATTGCTTGAAGGTCAGTGCCAGATTTTAGTGTGAAGTCCTTTACTTCAACAGAAAAACAAATGTTCCTCAGAGTGCAGGCTGCTCTCTGATGACAGTAACTTCAAAACATCCATTTGTGTGCTGTGCAAGTGGACTGAAATTCTGTCAATGAGGAAGGGTCCCGACTTGAAACGTTGCCTATTCATGTTCTTCAGAGAGGCTGCCTGCCCTGCTGAGTTACTCCAACATTTTATGTCCTTTTGTATAAACCAACATCTGCAGTTCTTTGTTTTATATTAGTTTCTGTCTGCTACATGTTGTGACCAAGTTACTCTTCAATGTCACTACCTCCACAGAAAATCAGACCAAACTATTTCCCTGACCTTAATGAAAGAAGGTAGTATAGAGATAGCTAGTTTTTTGAAGTTGTGCCATAGGATCTTTTATATACAAATAACGGGTTTGCCTTCAGCAATCACCAGAACAATACAATGGTGTCCTTCAATACTGTACTGAAGTACAAAGTACTGCACTAAACTTTGTGCTGATCAGTCTGTGGTTGGTTTTCACCTCATTTTTAGTTCAGGCAGATAGACGACTGCCACTGGGCGAAAGCCAGTGACAAAGACAAATCCTCAACTTTTTTTTATAAGTTGTGGGGAAATAGATGCAAATATTTTGCCGTGATTTCATTGTTACTCCACAAGCTAGCAAAAAAATAGCAAAGTAGATCTTGCTGTCAGTGGCAAAGGACAAGCCAACTCCTCGTGGATACCTTGATATAAAATTGCATTCCCAAACCTTACATGTGGCGCTTGCAGGATGACAATACCTTGCACGATTTATATTATATATTGTTTCGAGGGAACTGGGTGACATCGTAAGCCTTGAACACAGAACACATGGAAAGGCTTTGGCATCAAGTTAAGGCTACCTTTCTGAATTAGCCAGCTGCCAAACCTATTAAAATCTTTGAATATTTCAGGAAGTCTCAGGAATTAAGAAACATTTTTTTTAAAACGTATCAAAATTTTTAAAAGGCAATAAAATATTTAAAAAGTGAACACTCTTGAAAACCCAAGCATTTATCACTATTTAGAAATATTGAACTAAACTCAGTTAATTAAAAAAAATGTGAATTGCCTAACACTTATTCCCTCACTGCTATTCCTCACTCTATGCAAGGAATGGAAATATTATTCCCAGAGTAGATGCATCGGGGAATTCTCCAGCACAAGTGCTGGGGACTTGGTGCAAATCTCTCATTTGGAGTCTAACATCAGTTTGCTGATGTGAACTTGGCAGTGAAGAGATTCCAGTAACTTGGAAACATTTTGCATTTAAATCGGAATCGCAAGCTTAGTGAGGCTTCTGCACTAAGATTTTGAAATTTCTCCTTATTAATATTTCACCAAATGAAATAGCCTCAGAAAATCCCATCTTCATAAATTTATGATCTTAATGGAGTGTTTAGTTATGTGCTCTTTCAGTTTTGGCACATCTGAGGTGTAAAAGTTAGTGAACATATAAAACTTGCAGATAGACACAAAAAACTGGTGTAACTCAGCAGGCCAGGCAGCATCTCTGTAGAGAAGGAATGGGTGAAATTTTGGGTCAAGACCCGAAACGTCACCCATTCCTTTTGTCCAGAGATGCTGCCTGACCCGTTGAGTTACTCCGGCTTTTTGTGTCTATCTTCAATTTAAACCAGCATCTGCAGTTCCTTCTTACATATAAAGCTTACAGATTGTTTCAGATGATTTACTCATAAATGAAAAAGACAATATTAGATTTGAAGACCACCTCCATTGAAGTCCCAGTGATTCACAAACAGAAAAGACGTTTTCCTGTTCAGCTATATTGATTATCCAGTTAAGAAATGAGACAGTTTTTCACATCTAAATTACGTAAAATACTATGCCCGATCCACATGATAACTCAATATTATATAGAACCTCTACGAATGTATGGTTTACATGATCTCAAGCAACACATAGCTTTAATAATTCCCACAACTATTTTAAATAATCTGTTTCCACAGGAGTAAATTACTTTACAACTGTAAGCACCCTCTGGGAATATAAAAACCTCCATTAACGGATACCATAGGGTGATTACTCTTGCAAGTAAAACCCACACTTGTGGTTTGAGGCTCTGTGCAAAGTGTCTTATTTTGCTTATGTTAGTCTAACAGTATTCCACTATTATCTAATTAAGCATTATTCCTTGTCTTTACAGTATAACGTTAAATATACCATTGGCTGGTGTTGAATGAAATAATTAGAAGAAAGAGTTCTGATTTGGTGTTGAGGTTTGTGTCATCAACATTTGATACTTTTCCATTCTTTTCTTACCTGGTGGCTTACATTTCCATCTCAATTACAGCAATTTTCATCAGAAGGATGCCAATGTGGGTGGCACAGTGGCATAAAGGTAGAGCTACTACCTTACAGTGCCAGAGAACCGGGTCCAATCCTGACTACGGGTGCAGACTGTATGGAGTTTGTATGTTCTCCCCGTGACCTGCGTGGGTTTTCTCCGAGATCTTCATTTTTTTTTCCGCACTCCAAAGAAGTACAGGTTTGTAGGTTAATTGGATTGGTGTAAATATAAAATTGTCCCTAGTGTGTTGGGTAGTATTAATGTACGGGGATCGCTGGTCGGTGCGGACTCGGTGGACTATAGTGCCCGTTTCCACACTGTCTCTGCACCAAACTGAACTAAACTTAACTAACTGTCTTGCAGATTGCAGAGGTTGATTTTATTCTTATCGTAGCATTTGATAATCCACAATATTCCACATTAAAAGAAAGAAACAGGAAATTGGTTTGCTCAAGAGTTTTTTACTCCAACAAAATAATTTTGCTGAGTACATTTTTCTGAACATGTGAAACTTTCAAATTGTTATAAAAGCATGAATAACAACATTGTTCATTAGTTACAATGATAACTGTCTGTCACTTGCAGTAGTACTAATGTCCAAGAAATCTGCTTTGGTGATCTTGTTTGAGGAATAAATAATAGCCAAGCGTCCATGGAAATATCCCGACATGCATTGAGATATTGCAAAAGGGTCTATCTATCCACGAGAGAAAGTTGACAGTAAATCGGCAGAATGGGTCTCCACTTTTGTCTTGACTTTTGTGCAAGGGTCTATTGATGTGTCTTAAACCAAAGCCTTCTTTCACAGAAGGAATTGTTCTTCCCTAGAGCCACCTCGTGAGGAGGCTATTTTTTATAACGTAAAGCGTGTAGCTATTCCCCTGAAATAAGGTGTATGTGTGAATCACACCCATATAGTTTGTATATTTTAGCGATGGTATCAAAGGAATGAAAGATGGATTATTGATGAATTTGCATCACTTCTAGGCTCAAGTAGATAGAGTGACAAACATATTCTTATGGACCAGGAGTGGGTAAACGTCTCTTCAGTTTTAATGGTTCCTCTCAGGAGATTATGACAGTCAAGCATATTGGCCGTCGTGGTATTCAGTCTATAGTTTCATAAATTCGGTAGAGTTCAATGTTCTGAAGATCATCATTCATCATAATCTCAAAAGAAAATCAAATGAAAGGTTTTCATGATAAATCAGCAACTTTACTGGAATGCTGCAGCATCTTTTTATAACATTTTACATGTATAAAAAAACCTAAAATATTTCATTTTCTAGATTTATAATTTGTTCTTTAATTTTTGATTGGCATTTATTTCGACAGACAAGATGTGACAAGTTGCATGGAAAAAGTGCTGTGTGACTTCATGCACAAAGCTTTTTGGAAATGTAGTCATAAAGTAGCAATTTAAATTCAAATAAATCAAAAGCTTGACTGGTTCACTATTGCAAACTGTGTGCTTTGTTATTCTCAGATTGGATGCATTTTGGTTAATATGACCATTTTGCACCCCTTGGAAAATATATTTGTATAATCCAATATGTTTCAATGTTCGGCTGCAGTCTGGAAATTAAAGATAAGTCCATGGTTTAAAAATCTGTCAATTATATGCTTGCAATTCATTGTTCTTGATGTATATTGACTGGCCAGTGATATATTTTGGGGCAATATACTATACTACATGCAGAGCTTGGCTGAGTTATTCTTTACCTACAGATTTGTTCTTTACAAGTGAAGTCTATGGTCACTATTATAACGTGACAATACAGCAGATAAAATGCAAAGGTTGCAAATGAATTTAAACCTGCCTGACAATAATTCCAAAACGCTGCACCAATAATATTGAAATATCATATTTCAGCCATTGTATTTAAAATCGGTGCAGATTTATTGTGGAAATGTTAATTGAGCCACATTTTGGAATTACAATTACAGTTGTGAGGTTATCACACTCACAGGTATCATAGGGTAGATCTTAGGGTGACCTGGAAGATGGCCAGGCTTCCAGTGATGCTTTGCTCATAAGGTGTTTTGTCAATTATGTTGGTAGACATGAGATTGAAGTCTTGGTGGAAATGAAAAGTTGGGACGCCTACAATTAGTTTGACATTAATTGTTTGGTGTCCCAGAAGTCAAACTTCTTTCAAATTATGTTTTTATTCATTTGATAAATGCTCTATGACTTTTGCAAATGTATTATTCACATAAAAGATACGTTTCCATGAAATTGTGTTTTCACACTGTATTAAATAAAAGTGTCAATGGAGTAAATGTTCCACCCTGGAGACAGAAGTCAAGACTGTTAAATGTGTGGCTTGATCTGAGAGGTGATTTGTGCTGAATAATCCTGGAGCATTCCTACATGGGGATGCTCCATCAGTCAAGCAAATTGATAGATTCACTGAGTCCAGCAAAATTTACAAATGGCATCAGCACTGAAGATGAATTAAACATTTATCAACCTAATAAGGATATCTTGTTTTTTTTTTGTTCAACAAAAGTTTATGAAACAGCATGCATCAAGCCATATAAATACTAGTACTACAAATTGTCAAAGATTTTATGATGTACGATATGACAAACCATTGTATGCTAATCTATATATTACTAAAACTCTCATCTTGTTTGTTTGTATCCGTGCGTGCGTGGATGTGATATGCCAAAACCCTGCCCAAACAGTACATGATAGCGCTACATTTTTGGGCCCATCTTATTCACCATTGTCCTGGGATGTAAATGAAACAAGTTTTGTTCGGATTGATGTTATATTTTACAAATTATTGACATTTTAAACTTTACAAAAACACTTAGCAAACCAATTTTCCACTTGCCCTGCCTGTCTGTTTCATTTAAAAACACAGCATGATTTTCATTGTGGGGGGGGGGATAGGGGAGGTGAGGATAGGGGGAGGTGAGGACTGGGGGAGCAGGGCATAGAGGGAGAGGAGAGGGGTAGGGAGAGGAAGGGAGGGGAAAGTGGGGTAGGTGAGGATGGAGAGGGGGGGAGGGGGATAGAGGGAGAGGGGAAGGGGAGTGGGTGGGGGTAGGGAGTGGGAGATGGAAAAGGCTGGGGTGGGGGAGTGGGATAGGGGGGAGGTGAGGAGTTGGGGAGCAGGGTGATAGAGGGAGGGGAGGGGATAGGGAGGGGAGAGGGGCTATGGAGGGAGGGAATGACTGTGGATAGGGGAAAGGAGAAGAAGGGTGAAGAGGAGGGGGGAATGGAGGAGGGTAGGAGTAGGAATAGGGATGGGCAGGTGCAGTTTGGGGAGGGTTGCCATGACTCGCGTCACAACGGGGATCTCTGGCATCACAATGGAAACCTGTCAGCCACGCCTGTGCAGTTGGGGGCTATGGGTCGGTCGTGGAATATTTTGTAGGGGGATGGGGCCCAATAGGTCCACACTTGGTCTATATATGACAAACCATTGTATGCTAATATTATTTATGGATTTTGTACCTTACGCGGCTTTGATTTACAATCATTACGCATGACAGATTTTCACATATTCCTACCTGTGATTCTGTGCTGGAAATCAACCTGATGTCAGTCGTTTGCACATTATTGAGGTTTGTCATTACCCTCATTATTTGGTAATCTAAAAGTAATACTTGTAACCATTTAACTGGCATGATCTATCCCTTTAAGGTATGGTACAGAATATGTAAGTCATATTGGAATATTACATGGATAGGACAGGTTTAGAGGATGTGAGCCAAACGTGGGCAGGTGGGACAAATGTTGATAGAACATGTTGGCCAGTGTAGGCAATTTGGGTCAAAGGGCTTGCTTGCATGCTGCAAGACTCTATGACTATATTTGTGTGCCATATATTCCCTGATATGAGAACATGACTCATTCATTAAAGCTATGTTAAATCTTTGACCATCAGTGCCACAAAGATAGGAAAATTGCTTTTTCAGCTTTTCAGGATGTTGAAAGGTTGGTGGAAGGGCCTCACTCTAGTGGTCATTCTTATCTAATCAGCACTAATGATTTTTTGGGGACAGAAGCAGACACATCAGCAGCCTTCTTTATTTAGGTGTGGAAGTGAAGCTTTATAACATTACCACACTGTGAGGTAAGCTTGTATTTATCTAAACAAGTTCTTCAGCCAGTTTGAAAAGCTCGGCATAATCCTCTGGATTCCTCACAGCACGCTGGGGTGGACTTTTCAGTCATTATGTGGTCAACATTGTTCGCCATGAGTTGAGCATTTGTGTTACTGTTCATTAACATAAGGATCCTTAAAACTTTGAAAAATCATGAATCAGTGTGGCAGCGGAAGAGTTACTGCTTTACAGTGCCAGAGACGTGGGTTTGATCCTGACTACGGGTGCTGTCTGTACGGAGTTTGTACGTTCTTCATGTGACCGCGTTGGTTTTCTCCAGGTGCTCTGGTTTCCTCCACATTCCAATGATGTGCAGGTTTGATGGCCAATTGGCATCTATAAAGATAATCCTTCTTCTTCTTGCGTATGGCGTGTTGGACAACTTGAGTAATTTTATCTTACTTGATTGTGCATGCCAGGTTGATTGCATTCGTCAAAACAGGGCAGACCACGTGAAGGTTGCAATACCCTACCCCAATATAATCCTGAGTGTGTAGCATATAAACAATGTGTGGGTGGCACAGACTCAGTGGGCTGAAGGGTCTGCTTCCACGCTGCATCTCTAAACTAAACTAATTGAAGGCTACAACCAGAGCAGGAACGTTCAAATGAAAATGAAAGGATTTTTAGGAGAACAGGTTGAAGACCAGAAAATTAGTTAGGTTGGCTACTAGTTGGCTAAGCCGGATAATCCATGATTAGCTTTTCCTTCACTTTGTGCTGATTTATCCAATGCTATACAGGGTGATGCATGCACGATATGGGATCAGTACCCTTGTAGTAGGGAAGGGATAAATAAACCAGATTGATTTGTTCTTCTGATGAAATCAAGATGCTGGCTTAAGGCAGGATTGGACTACTTTAATGTAAAAGGTACGGTTAAAGTTCCCGTACAGATAACGATCAGAGGGCCACCAGAGGTGCAGAGTGCTTGTTAATTTACACTTTAACAAAGTTGAACAACTTTCAGAATAGAATGTGAAATATGCTGGCTAGAATATGGCAATATAAATAAAGCTAGCTTATTTTGTAGTCTGAAGAAGGGTCTCGACCCGAATTGTCACCTAACCACGTTCTCCAAGGAGGCTGCCTGAACCGCTGAGTTACTCCAGCACTTTACATCCCTTTTACCTTATTTTAAAGGTGTGATTGGTAGCAAGGTTGTTCTTGTTTCTGTACTTGCTGACTTCCAAGTACTCCATAAATTAACTTTTTCCCTGTGTTACACCGCCCGTCAGAATTTGTAAATGTAAATACAACTTGGGGCTATTTAAATCCATGATTATCTATTCAAGCTTTAAACTCCAGTCAGAATTTATCAGGTTGATGGAGCTGATGATTTCTTTGGAATAACTGAGAATAAGGATTGTGTCATGATGGCAAATCTCCAGTTTCCCAGCCATTAGCTTAATGTCTACTGAAATGGGAACTAATTTAAGAGCCACATGAAAAAAAACAGTTCGATATGAATCCATTAAATTCTAGTTATTTACTGTGAGCCACTCTATACGTGATTCAATAACAACTCTTACAGAACTGAGGTTTATAATTACCCAGGAGTATACATGTCTGGCAATGTTATGGCACACACACATACCCTATTTTGTTCCTAGCCTTGCAGTCTATCTTAGTTGGGCAATTTATAAAGAGAAAATAGCGGCATTATATTGATTTGACATGTTATGTTTCCAGATAGCATCTTTACTTGCCTTTTTTCTACTTAAGGTCACTGTAAAAATTACCAGATATAAGCTAAATATAAGCAACAGAGAAATTTACAGTCACAAGCTATTGTTTTACTCAATATAATTTAAAAGATGTGATAAACAATACTTTTTTTTAATGAAGATGAGAGTTCATAGCGGCCTTTTTGGTGAAAAAAGTTTCATTTCAACTGACACAAATGGGGTATCATTTTTCTCACAATTAATTTATTACGTAATATAACTTTATATCTTGAGAATGTTACTAAAGTATATCTTGTTGATTTGCATATTGAAGACTGACTTCCACCTCATAGCCTTTGTGAATATCTCACATTGGTCATTGTGATATAACGGATATCTAAGATTGTGCTCGAAAGCAAGCTTTTATCAAAATATAAACACATATTTGTGTCATTTGAGTATTGTTTCAAATATCTTACCAGATTCTCTGCCTTTTTTAATGTACAGAACTGATATAAATATACTATTTGCTAGTTTTATGAAACTTTGCTGAATATAGAATCGCATGGTTTTAATATATTCTGTAAAAGTTTATATTTGGTCTATTCAAGGTTTGCTTTAAAAAAAGTCAGTTGAGAACTGTCACTAAGTACGTCTCAAGTCAATGGATATTTTTAAGGCAGAGATTGACAGATTATTGATTTGTAAGGTTTTATGGGGTGGAAGGCAGGATAATGAGGTTGAGAGGGAAAGATAGATCAGCTATGATTGAATGGTTGAGAAGACTTGATTAGCCAAATGGTCTAATTCTGCTTCGAGAACTGATGAATTTATGAACTCTATGCCACTACCTCATATCTCCCAATCTCTCAGATTGGTGACATAAAAATATGGTACAAGATCTACAATCCTTTCCCTCCAAATTGACTATTTGGCACAGCTACAGAGAAGTGATAGAACAAAAATCGGAGACCAAATAATTAATCAGCATTTATAATGCTGTTGGTAGTTCATTCAATTGATAGCCTATACTGATAACTTTCTACAATATGTTTAATCTTCTTAATTATCACTGAAGTGCAACTGCTAACAGGATGGGATGTTTCTCCCTTCAGCCATTTTCAGCGATATACTGTTCCACCACCCACAGCTATTCTTTAGTTATTTATGTGCATCTTTTAAGATGTTAAATCCTTCAAATGTATCGACCCTTTTCATCATGGAAATGCTCTCCAGCAGGCACATTTTGTGACCAACTTGTCAGTAAGTAGGCAAGGTAAAATGGCATGAAGACCATTTATTGATAATGTTATAGGTGCCAATTCTGTCAGTTTGTTTCTCATCAATTATTTTGCATGGACTTGATAGATGTAAAAATATGCCATGCTTTCAAGACTACTCAATAAGGCAGTAGAACACTGCTGCCTTAAATTATCTTGGCCAAGCTTGTGAGATATTTAAAAGTAGACAAAAGTGCTGGAGAAACTCAGCAGGTGCAGCATCATCTATGGAGTGAAGGAAATAGGCAACATTTCAGGCCAAAACCCTTCTTCAGTCTGAAAAAGGGTTTTGGCCGGAAATATTGCTAATTTCCTTCGCTCCATAGATGCTGCTACACCTGCTGAGTTTCTCCAGCACTTTTGTTTACCTTCGATTTTCCAGCATCTGCAATTCCTTCTTAAACACAGATGTTTAAAAGTCTTCTTGTGCTACCTTGCCCTTCGTCCTGTAGCCTAATTGAGATAGCACTGGCATCTTCAGTTCAAATTACTTTGGGTTCAGTCTCCTAAAAGTTAGTTTTTTGGGGGGAGGAAACACAGAAGTACTGTGGGATTTTACAAAAATTAGGCAGTTTTATGATCACGATTGGTACTAAAACTTTATGTAAACTAACCTCATCAATAATAAACCTTCACAGAATTTTTAATCTATAGTTACAAGGACTCTTGTGCTCACTTTTTCACTCTTTATTTACTGTCTGCCTCTCATGCTCCTTTATCTTATTAGTCAAGATTATTGGTAGGACTGCACTTGGAATTGAGCATGTTTTTGCAATAAATATAAACTGGATTAATTCAAAGCTGTCAAATTGTCTCAAGGAAAGACACCTTAGATTGATTAATTTGCCTGTTTAATTCTTTCATTAATTGATTCAAATCTATATAATGTTATTGCGATAAATTCAGCAACTGGTTATATTTTACTCATGCTGCAAAAAAAAATGAGGTGGAGAAAAAACCCTTGGCTGGGAATTCAGTCTGATTAAAAAAAAAAAAAAAGAAAAAAAAAAGTCTTCAGTAGTTCATCTTTATCTTGCCAAAAAAGTGACATGCAGTTGCAAAAAAAACACCCAATCGATTTATTGTTCATCGCAATTTCTTGTGCTTCAGATCATGCTTCCAATCGGAGTTCTTGTACAAAAATCAGCCAGTAGTTTGTAATGTGTTCGCCGTATCATATTATACTGGACCCAGTTGGCTACATCATTTATTGAGGTTTGTGTGTGTTTTGACACCCATTGCTTCATCATTCTCAGGAGCTCAATTCCACCAAGCTCGTGAGGATTGATATTCAGCACCATCCTGGAAGAGCTGACTTGAGCAATCATCAAAGTTAGACACAAAAAGCTGGAGTAACTCAGTGGGACAGGCAAATCTCTGCAGAGAAGGAGTGGGTGACCCGACAGTCCTTTCAGGTTAGGCAGAGGTTCATTTCCTCCAACCTCATCTACTCTATCCTTTGTTCAACATGTGGACTCTAATATATCGGTGAGACCAAACGCAGACTGGGTGATCGTTTCGCAGAACACCTTCGCTCAGTCCACGTGAACCAACCTGATGTCCCAGTTGCTGGACACTTTACTTCTCCTTCCCATTTCTACACAGACTTTTCTGTCCTTGGTCTCCACCAACTAAATGCAATTTGGAGGAAAAGCATCTCATATTTCGCTTGGGCAGCTTACAGCCCAGTGGTATGAATATTGATTTCTCTCACTTCAGGTAGACCCGGCAATCACTCCCCCACCTAAGTTACACTAGCTTCTCGTTTTCACCCAACAAATAGCTTGCAATGGCTTGTTTCCTTTATCATCGTTACTTTTTTGCATATCTTTCATTCATTGTTCTTTATCTCAACACATCACCGTCTTGTTTCCCTTATCCCTAACCAGTCTGAAGAAGGGTTCTCGACCTGAAACATCACCCATTCCTACTCTCCAGAGATGCTGCCTGACCCACTGAGTTACTCCAGCTTGTTGTGTCTGTCTTCGGTATCAACCAGCATTTGCAGTTCCTTCTTACACATTGAGATATCATCATACTGAATGGGTTGAAATGCAATCAGAATGGTTTTTCTCTTTATGAATTGATTTTGTCAGCAAAGTTAATCTTCTCTTGAGTCACGAACAATAAAAACAATTTCAGTCACGCATGTGGCAAACCAAGAACATTCCTAATTTAAAGTGAATGGCTGGCTTTCTATTGCCAATGTCCATCTCTGGTTACAATGGATTAAATCTGTTTCATCCCTGGAGAAAAATGCACTATGCAAAAACTTGCTTGATAAAAGCTAGCAAGATGATCTACCAAAGCTGACCAATGTGGAAGATTTTAACTGAGAGAACCTTATCGCAGGTTTGATTAAAAATACCCAAGATAACATAAATAGTAGAAAATCTTTCTCTAGCACAGTAATGACTATATGCAAGGGTGCATGAGTTTAGTGTAAAAGTCTTAGATGGGCTCTGAGGAAGAATGGTTTCTTTGAGAGGGGTAGGAATCTGGAATGCAGTAGAAGCTGAGTCTCACAATATATAGGATGTATCTGGACAAGCAAATGAATCATCATTAACATAGAAGGCCCTGGACCAACTCTTGGTAAATGTGACTAGTATGGAAGTATACTTGAAAGTTAGCGTAAACATGATAGGCCAAAGGGTCTGTTTCCATGCTGTAGGACTGAAAAAATACCACACAATTTCTTGAAAATCCAATACCCCTACTGGAAGCAAACTTGCCAATTTCCAACTGCTAACAATCGTAACATCAACCCAGAGCAGCAGTATCAATTGAACAACAATCATGGTCATGACCAGCTCAAAGATTTAGAAAATAAGAAGATTGGAAACAGTTGAAAACATAGACAGTATTCTTCAGTAAGGAAGTCAAGTACACAATCACAAGTCTTACTGGAGGATGCAAGTGCAAAGAGCAAATTCATAAGTGATCAAAAATAGCAGGTTGACAAGCCCTGTTAAGAAATTCCACAGAGAGGTCAGGAGAACCGCAAAACAGCAGAACTCCAGTTCATAGTAGAATTTTATCTCGCAAGCTTATTCATTCAGTTACTTGGAAGATGTCATAGAAACATAGAAACATAGAACATAGGTGCAGGAGTAGGCTGCACCGCCATTCAATATGATCATGGCTGATCATCCAACTCAGTATCCTGTACCTGCCTTCTCTCCATACCCCCTGATCCCTTTAGCCACAAGGGCCACATCTAACTCCCTCTTAAATATGGCCAATGAACTGGCTTCAACTACCTTCTGTGGCAGAGAGTTCCAGAGGTTCACCACTCATTGTGTGAAAAATGTTTTTCTCAAAATTGGGGCTATTAAACTCCACAATGCGGTTGGGTGGGATTATAGCTGCAGAAATTGATGATTAATTTGAGCATCTGACTTACAAACCAATCAATGTGGTTCTTGTCATCGTGTGTACAATGAATCAAAATCAAGTACTGATCTATTTTCTATTTATCACCAGAAAACTGCACCTGAGTAGATAATGCCAATGATTCACAATTACCACTGGAATAGGCAAGGTTTCACAAAAAAACAGATGCATCATTGCTGAAAGAGTAAGTTTTGCTCATGATATTGAGGATACTTTTCAAGATCACAAAAGGCAGGTGTTGTGCAGGTAGGACCAATAACAACATTTGACTTCACTGACCAAAAGGTAATCAGTGTAGATTATTCCATATAATTCCCGACAGGAGAATGGTCATCGTTATCATTATATTAAGCATATACTTCATACGTTAAAATGGGATTACTGTAAATGGTGACCTGGTGAGTTGAAGGGCCTGGTGCCATGTTCTATGACTCAGGAATTTCTCACTCAAGTTATGATCGTTTTGGAATTCTGCACCATCCATAGCTATCATGGAATTCTCACTATATTTAAGCCAGAGATCAATATGTTTTTGGTTCTTAAAGCATAACAGGGGATCATGGTGTAACCTAAGCATGAAGCATAGGATCTTATTTAGTGCTGGAGCGGATTTTTGGTGCCACAATACCCCTGTTACTCATGGTCTTATGTATGCTAGTGATTGTCTAGTTTGAGCCTCTGATCTCTTTAAGTATCATTCTGATGTTTTTCACCATCCCAGTTTCTCAGACTAGTGCATTTTTGGATTTGATGAAAGCTGGTCAGGATTTGAGAGAGCTTTGTCAGAACTATAACATACCTATATGATGCCTTCACTTCTTTCAATGGTCCAGGCAACAAGATCATGAGATGAAGTGGTCAATAATACGTGTCCCGACCGTTAACACTGCTATAACCACATCCCATGTCATTGACATTCTGTAGGTCATTGCTGTCTTTGATTAATTGATTAATCTTGTTTTCCTGCAGTGGGGTAGCTTTTATTGCTCAACTTTTGCATCATCTTTGAGTCGTGATCTATCTTGTTTTCAATCCAATTCATTTCAATCTCTGCACTTTAGACGCTGACCCCTTGATGAGGATGTATTTGTAAACTCACAGATATGTGTCAGATTGTATAAAATATATTGCCATCACATGTTCATCAGTCCTATTGAAATCTCTTGACTTTTAAAAGGAACAAGTTACTTCTAAACATCAACCCACTTCTAGCAATAATTTGGTCTTGTTAATGATGGTGCCAGGTATAAAAATGTAAACGGTTTTTACCTTTTTTAAAGGCATTGTGAGGCCTTGAGGATCCACAGCAAGTATGAAGCTGTAAATTCAGTGATAAAGTCAATGCCACGCAGCCAGCAATTTGTTTCCGTATCTTATGGGGCTGCAGTGGAGCATTAAAGTGTGGACCCTTGGCGTAGAATTTCCCCATCAAAATTTATAGAACGTTTTTTTCATGCGATATTATGCAGTTTAATGTCGCAGCCTTTTGAATGAGCTGTCTTCTTTTTCCGTGCCTCTTCCACTGTCTTGGGAGTTGTTACAACTAACAAGTTTTTTGAGTTGTGCTTTCACTGAATAATCGGAACCGCAGTGTGAAACCTTGAGAGAGAATGGAGTCTTTTGGTTTATGTGGAAACAACTGAATTTTTATGGCATTAATTATCTGCATGCTAATTATGATCACAATAGCTGTTTTGCTTAGGCTTGGAGTTTTGGATGTTGCTGGCAGACACGCACTCTAATAAAGTACTGATTTCCCATGAGGGAGCTTAAAAACACTGGCATTAAAATTTTCACTCCTGTGATGAATTAGAGCTTGGTAATCATTTTCTGTTGTTGGCGGCCATTGGGGACACCAACAGAAAGACCAGATGTGCAAAGTTTTTGAAAGATTATATTTAATTGATTGATAAATATATAAAAATCCATCTTGGGTGGTCCATGTTTTGTTGTAGAATGATGCCAAGTGTGAATCGCTCAATACAATTTCACACTAGATAAACTTTGCAACCACTATTGTAATTTGTTCATTGTTATGTTTACCATAAATGCAGAATCGGTTTGGTGTTGGATATTTTATTTTATCTTTCAATATATCTCACGTCCCTCCTTTCTCTCTAATCCACCCTGTGCACGCATCATTTTTTTTGTGTGGGCAATTATCAGCCTTTTGGTTAATCTGACCTGCTTTTAAAGCAGCTCCACACCTGATGCATGGAGCCTGCGGTTGATTGTCTCAAACTTCCATTTTATTTCCACAATGCATCTGTTCGGAACCTTGCGTAAGGTGTTAGCGAGTTATCGTTATGCAGCGGAATGACAGGGGAGAGAGGGAGAAGCAGAATGCCAATGTCAAACCACTCTGTATTAATGTAACATTGCCATGCACACTGGACAGCCTTAAAGCATTGTTTGATATCATTTTGATATTTCAAGATAAAGCATATCTTATTGGGCACTGATTTTAGTTCCCTGGGGGATTTTTTTCATCAATAATGAACAATGTACTCTTTATCTACTTTGAGCAGAAACATGCATCCACACATTTTCCATTTACCCCCATAAATGCATTTATTTGTTATCAGTGAGAAGGAGTGACATGATTGCAGAAAAGTATAGCAATTCAGATACCTTCAGCAGAAGACCTTTGTTGCTTAAAATCCCCTTTAATCCTGGTTAATGCTAAAAAGACTAGGAGGTAAAAACGCCCAGGGCAAATACACATTTAATTGAGAGTCAGTGATCAAATCCTGAGGGATTAAAAAGATCAGTAAAGGTTACAAATTGGCAAGTCATAAGAATGTGATGGTGTAGAATTGTTTTCACTGGTGCTGCTGATATATCATCTCAAATAACCTGTTGAATGAAACAGTAAATGTGTGTGAGGTAATGAGTGTATTCTATCTATGACAGCCTGGTTTAACAAAATATTTGTACTCGGTCAGTTTACTTGCTAATACGTGTTCCATATTTATTCAGCTTATTTGTGTGTGGCTGCATCTTTTATTGAAATAACTGATCTGTTCTCCTATGCAGTTGCCTGCGTATTAATGCTGACGGATAATCATTTCAGTGCCAGTTGTGGATCAGCCGACGTACTGAGTTTCTCGAGGTTTAATTCCCCTTCAAAGTCTTTTCATATAAGCCCATTTATTTTGTATTAGTTTTGTTATCGCAACACTCCAGTACCGCATATAGTACATTTGTTCAGCTGAAAGATATTAAGCCCTACAGTCTGAACATCCTATCCAGTGGAATATGATGTTAATACTGTTGCCAATATTCTCAACAAACAAAATATTTTGTTGTATTTTGCCTGCACAAATATATTTTACGTTAACCTTGAGGCATTCCAATTTTTCACAGACTAATTCACTGTGTTCACTCAAACTATTTTGCAAAATTAAGAATGAATACATGTAAGTTTAAGTGGCATAAGGCTTATGAAATACAAAATATTTGTTTTAATAATTTTAGATGTTTATCAATTTAACTTTGATAAAGCATTCATAAAATATTTATAAACATTTTTAAATAATATTTCCAGCTGCTTTATTAAATACTATTTATGAACCATGATTGATGCCGGTTTTCAGTAGTTTTGTTTTCCCATACAGATATATAACATACGATATGTTCATGTGCATTTGAAAGAGAACTAGCTAGAGATCACTAAAAAAAGTTAAATTTTTTTAAATAATAATATAAAAAAAACAATTAGCCAGTGGAATATGTATTAATTAATAAAATATTTAATGACCGGGCATATTTTATTAATGGTGGAGCTTTTTCGATGAGGGAGCAGGTGAATAATTACAGTGCAGATGGTATTGTGTTTGAGAAAACACAAATTAAGCTTGTTGTCACTGCTGAATCCCATTGGATAAATGAAGCAAAGGTGCACACATACAAATTTGATTCAGATTGAAAAACAACACCTCTGTAGATAGCTTGTTTTTCAGACTGAAGGGAGGTATATAGTGCAGGTCCCCAATGCTCAGCGCGATGAAAAAGGCTGATTTTGATACAAAGTAATAGCTTGGCCTTGAACGTATTGTTGTAATATTCTGCAAGAATACTTATTCTCATCTGTTCAATGAACACATAGCAGATGAAATGTTATTGTTGCTCCTTTGAAATTGGCAAGGCAGGTTTGTTAACTTCATTGGCCTGATAAAGCATTTGGGATGTGAGACGAGGCAGAGAGGTCAAAAGCTTAGATATTATGTGCAACCTATCTAAAACATGAGTTTGGTCCCTGCTGGACTATTATTGATGCCACGCTTTATGAAAGATAAACACCAGCAAAAGATTTATTACGAAATGTGTTATTACATTGCTTTCAGATACAAGGCGTTTGAATGGATACAGGAATGGGATTATTCTGCTTAGAATGAAACTGATTTAGAAGCAATTAAGAAGTATGTTTAAAACCATGATTACAGTGGTAAAGCAAAGACAAATTGTTCAAGAACCTGAAGGACATTAATACAGGTTTTCATTGATTAGCAAACATTTTTGAAATGCACGGCCTGATTGTGTAAAGCATATAGAATCAAAATAGAAGTGAATAACTACTTGAAGTGCAGAAAATGCAGGTATCTAAGGGTCGAGCAGGGGTGCAGATGAATTAAGAGACACAAGGATCTGCAGATGCTGGTTTACAAAAAAAGACACAAAGTGCTGGAGTAACTCAGTGGGGCAGAAAGAATCTGCAGAGAACATGAAAAGGTGACTTTTCAAGTCAGGACCCTCCTTCAGACTGATGGGTCATCAAGTTCAAATGAGGTGCTATGGTGGATTAAAACAGATCAGTCTGAAGAAACACCCCAACCTGAAATTGTACCTAATTATGTTCTCCAGAGGTGCTGCCTAACCCACTGAGTTACTTCAACGCTCTGTGCAGATGAATTAGACTGTCATTAGCGATTACTTGAGACTGGATGATTTGGAGTCTCGGTGCTGTACTCTTCCATAATTCCATGATAAATTGGTTGAAATAAAACATTTTTTGAAAAGTTCTCAATTAGATTTTAAAGATAGAGTTGCTACCTTACAGCGCCAGAGATCTGGTTTTGATCCTGACGATGGGTGCTGTCTGCACGGAGTTTGTACATTCTCCCTGCGACAGCATGGGTTTTCTCCAGGTGCTCCGGTTTCCGCCCACACTCCAAAGAAGTGCAGGTTTGTAGGTTAATTGTAAGTGATCATTGTAAATTGTACCCACTTTGTAAGATAGAACTAGTGCGTAAGTGATCATTGTTGGCTGTGGACACAAAATGCTGCAGTTTGAAGAAGTTGTTGGATGTGGACTTTGTGGGTGAATGGGGCTGTTTCCGCACTGTATCTCCAAGCAAATAATTATCTGCGTGCATATTGCTCTTCTGTGCCAGACTTCATTTGGTCTCTTATTTTCTTCCCATTTCTTTTTTTTTGTTTTTTTTTGTTGTTTATTTTATTAGAAGTTAATACAGTACAAAACAGTACAGTGGAACCTAATTTTAGGTGCCAACTATGTCATACTGTAATCCATTCTATGTACAACCTCTTGTTTTATGTTTTGAGAAGGAAGTAAGCAAGACAAGAAAAAGAAAACAATAGTAAAGGGAAAGAGAGGAAAAATAGATGGTAGAGAATAGAAAAACGTGAAGTGTGTATATAAAAAAAGAAAAAGTGGAAAGTAGAAATAAAAGAGAAGGCCCCTTAAAAGAGAAATTTTCAAATCTTTATTTGGAGATGTAGATCTATCCGCGGCATGAACTGAAATCAGCAATCTTTACGGTACCGCTGCATCACATGATTCCAAAAAGTCGATGAAAAGAGACCAACTCCTTAAGAATTGGTCATATTTATCTATTAGTTGGAGTCTCATTTCTTCAAGGCGTGTTATGTCCATCATATTCCTAATCCACATTTTAACAGTTGGTATGGCTGTATTTTTCCAAAATTTAAGTATCAATTTCTTTCCAATTATTAACCCATAATTAAAAAAAACATTTTGGTCTTTATTTAAATTGATATCTTCTACTATTATTCCAAATATAATCCATTCCGTTTTAGGTTCTATTCTTGACTTGAAAAGCTTTGTAAATATATCAAATATATCGCTCCAAAATGTATTCAACTTTGTACATCCTTTGTACCTTTTCTTCCCATTTCTAACTGAAATATACACATTGCCGACAATGCCCCACCTGTCAAATCCAATAATTGTCCCAATCTGTTTTAAACAATGTGCATGTGGAAGATCAAAGTGAGGAAGAGTTAAAAAGTTATGCTCTGATATTTAGTTACTGGCCTGCCTTAGAGCTTTTCTGAGAAGCTAGTGGATTTGTTTTGACAGGTCCACTGAGCCTATGCTTTGTCTTTGGGACAGACCAAAAGCTGACCTTATTTCACTCAGTTCAAATGGAGTGCTAAGCTAGATTAAAAGAAGTAATTTTTTTCGAGACAAGAAAAGCAGAGGATTACTCTGATCAAGTTGTGCTGTAAAAAACAGACAGCTGGAATCAATTTTAACTGTAAAATGTAACTTGTTCCAAGGGCCCCCATTCTTAGACACTTTAGAGATACAGCGCGGAAGCAGGTCTTTCGGCCCACCGAGTCTGTGTCAACCAGCGATCGCCCCCTATACTAACGACAGACAATTTACAATTTTTACAGAACCTAATTAGTCTACAAACCTGTACGGTTTTGGAGTGTGGGAGGTAACCGGAGCACCCGGAGAAACCCCACGCGGTCACGGGGAAAATGGACAAACTCCATACAGACAGCACCCATAGTCGGGATCCAACTGTAAGGCAGCAGCTCTACCGCTGCGCCACAATGCCCACACATGATCAACAAAAAGAAACGTAACCAAATTTAGTATATGCAGTGATTCAACAATAATAAAATGAATTAATTTATCACTTGGGTTTGACACCTAGCATCAGGTGCAGAGCTCGTGGAAGGAAAATATAGAAAGCAATAACTGAAAATATAAGCATTTTTTAGTGGTTCGCCCTATCCATTCACTAACCCCCAACCTGCTTCTGAACAATTATACCCTCAAGGGTTATAGTTTGATGTAGTTGCTGCAGTAGTCTTGTCAAAACTGCCTTTTTGTGATAGAACAGCTTTTCCAAATACAGCAGCTTGACCATTTTGAAAGAATTAGAACAAGTTAATACATGAAATGATAATACATTAGTGCCCAGTAGTATGTCTTTAATTCACCATGTTGAGGTAATGGTTGAATGGTACGTTACAGTGAAATCCTTTTTTTGCATACAGTTCAGTGACAATTCTACTATACATTAGGCACAATCATACTAAGTATAAG
Organism: Leucoraja erinaceus; assembly: GCF_028641065.1. Classification (NCBI taxonomy): domain Eukaryota; kingdom Metazoa; phylum Chordata; class Chondrichthyes; order Rajiformes; family Rajidae; genus Leucoraja; species Leucoraja erinaceus. The sequence continues at coordinate 13,131,337 of NC_073392.1, read as the reverse complement.
AGTGTGAGATAGTCAACCCTATAAACTGGACACTATAAATGGTCTTTATTGCTGGCTGGTAGATTCTCGAGTTAGTGAGAGGTAGCTGATGACAGGGAAATTTGATGATGGAAGATTACTTTGGGATCAGCATGAACTGGATAGACTGAATGGTCTCTCTCCATGTTGTTTAAATATTAATCCTCCAAATGCACCCTTTAGTTATTTTGCTATCTTAATGGCCAATGGTTTGAATAGGAAGATCAATTGTAAATGTATGGTTTATGTCCAATTATCTGGTTGATATTCCATAATCTACCACTTTATTTTGTTCAAATTTGATTCAATTGGGAACATACATTTTTGATTAAATTGCAATCTAGAATCAAGACTATAAAACAATGCACAATACACTGACACAAATGGAGATTTACTGAACCAATTTGCTTAGACAATAGCTTTTCTTTTCATTGGACTAACTGGAGTGTGAGCAAAAACTAGCACACACCTCAGAAAATCCTCACTACCCTTGTCATTTTCATAGTCATTCTTGATTTTCTCCCAAAGAATCATCTCCTTACATTTTTTTTCAAAATATCAGAAACCTTGGCTTTTCTTACAGCTCAAATAGCCAATAACTGATTAATTATTTAAATCAACTGCTCATTGTTGTATCCGCAAACTTCATTTAGCCACTGTAAGTTTGCATTTTAATTTAGAAATGGAAATACCGTGAATCACAAAAAAACCTTTTTGTAATGTCATTCTCAAGAAGGTCTGGCGCATGATTAACAACTTGCAAGCCATAGGATGGTTCTATGCCCAACCTGTCATAGTGAGTGATGAGCCATAAATCCACATAGCTGCCTTAAAATCAGGCTATGCTTTCTACAATCCTTGGCGCACAGGAGGATGAGGAGTGAGCTTATAGAAGTGTACAAAATCATGAGAGGAATAGATTGGGTAGACACACAGTCTCTTGCCCAGACTAGGGGAATTGAGAACCTGAGGACATAGGTTTAAGGTGTGGGGGGGTAACATTTAATACGAACCTGAGTAGATTTTTCACGCAAAGGGTGGTATGTGGATGGAACGAGTTCCTGGAGGAGGTTGTTGAGGCAGGTACTGTCGCAACGTTTAAGAAACATTTAGACAGGCACACGGACAGGACAGGTTTAGAGGGATATGGGCCAAATGCAGGCTTATGGGACATGTTGACTGGTATGGGCGGTTTGGCCTGTTTCCACACTGAAGGACACTATTAATCTATGGCTCTATGAACACTCAGTGACCAGCTTCTTTAGTGAACAAAACAGGTGGGGATGGAGCAGGATAATGATGGTAGGAGAAATGTGTGTGCCCCAAGGATAATGTGGGCATTGGTGAAGCCACAGCCAGCATATTCCTGTCACCCTGCATCAACATGAGTTGCATTGCCACCCATTGTCTCTGGGGCAAAGCTTCACTTTCAGTTGTGGTTGTTGATGTTTGGAAAGATTTTTAAATGTCATTAATATTCAGTGATGATTTAAAACTATGGAAATTATTTTTTGGCTCAAAAATAATGATTTAAAAATATAATACACAATAAAACATGGATGCAATAAATAATTTAAAATATTTTCATGAATTAAAATAAATGATATGGAAAAAAAAAAACATAGCAAGCCATTGACTTCCTTATCCCCAGATCAGTCATCCAATTAAATGGTGATAGGGCAGTGTAACTCCAGATTTGCATTTGGCCAGGTTAAAGTCAGAATGGCCAAATTTCCAGTCCCAGGCCACCCTTTCAGAACTGCTGGCTACAAATGCATGTTCAGTCCATCGTTAGCTCTACTTATTAATTCCTGCCATATCTCCAACATAAAATGAATCTACATTTTACACAGCCTCAGAAAAACAGCTCAAAATGTGTTATTCTAACAAATCCATATTGAAAACAGCTCTGTCAGGATAAGGAGTGACACTAAAGCTTTTATCTACCATACTGATCAATTTTATGCCATCCAGAAATGTATTTTTTCTTGTTACTTATTTTAGCTGGCAGCTGTAATGTATTTATAGTACTATTAAACTCGAGCGAGAGCTATCTCTTCCGACTTCAGTCTTGGTTCTTCACTTCAAATCGCCTGTTCATGCCGTGCTGATTTTGATTTTGGATCAGCTTAGTGAGCCTGTGCTGCCATGTGATTATCATAGTGCAGGAACGATGAATAAGGCAACAATTTTCAATAGGTGCACAGATTGCACTGCCACCAAAACTACCGACCATATGGAATGCAACTAGGGTGAAAACCAGAGATAAGAATGCTGAAAGTGGGCATAGCTTTCAGGCCATTACTTGAAATAAAACTGCAGAAGTAGTCAGGAAAAACTTTCATGCTGAATATTTGGTATCTGAGAAAATTAAGAGAATGTGAATAAATAGCACGATACTGTTGCTTTTGCTTTTGAGTGTTTGTGTCTCTTCCACTACAAGCTGAAAAAGATGATGCATGTTCTAAATATATCAGATTGTGGTGATAGTGGAGGTGGAAATGCATGTTTAGGATCATGGATGGGGTGTTTAGATTATGCAGTTGTTTTTCTGCATCCCTATAGTATCTTTCTGAATCCACTTTTTTTTTTAAATATATAGACTGTTCCTCAATTTTCGTTACTCAATTTTCTGACTGTAGCTAAGTCCATCTAATTCCACATCTAGTTATGTTAAAAGTATAAATCACTAATTCACAAGATTAGAAAACAACTGTGCAATATTTTTCTGCCCAATTTTACTTAGATCCTTACTTAGATCCTTTACTTAGACCCATGTGCTGAAGCAAAGCAAGAATTTCATTGCCCTATACAGGGACACATGACAATAAACTCACTTGAACTTGAACTTGATCTTTAGAATCAGTCTCCCTTTGAGAATAAATGATGCATGATAGTTTAAAATAACCATATTTTAGTGTGTTTTGCATTTCTGATTATGTTATTGCACATTTGAACAAAAAAACCCTCAAAAACATGTCATAATTCTATGGCTGTTGCCTTTATTTTGTCAAGTAATGATGTGAACAGGTTCCCCATTGTAAGGCAAAACTGTTTTTTTCATTCACCTGTAAGATATTGCCAATCAAGGTCAGCATTTAATGTTTATTTGTAATTGTACTAATAAAGCTATAGTGAGGTGTCTTCTTGAACAGATCTTCCTCCCTGATGTTGGGATTTAGAAAGAGCAGTAATTGAAACGACTATCTATCTGTCTGTCTGTCTATCTGTCTATCTATCTATCTATCTATCTATCTGTCTATCTATCTATCTGTCTATCTATCTATCTATCTAAAAAACTCTGATCTTGTTATCTTCCGGTTGCGTGGTCTTTCTATTTGTGCAAATATGGTTCGTGATAGCGCTACAATGTTTTACCAGTTCACTCACCGTTCTCCTGTGCTGCAAGTCCACCAAGTTTCGTTCCGATCGGTTGAATGACGTAAAAGTTAGCGAAGTTTAAAAAACAAAAATTAACGTGCGTGCGTAGATCGATCTCTTCTCCTGCCAGTCAGTTTAGTCTCTTCCCCTGTCACTGCCCGGAACGGTCCGCCCCTTCCTGTGCCATCACATCTTTACTGGAGCTGAGGATGGCCGGCGGGGGTTTCCAACCGGACTTTCGGAGGGACCCAAAGCAGCCCCGCCCTGTGCAGCCACACCCCAAGCAGCAGCCCCGCCCCAAGCAGCCCGCCCTGCCCCAAGCAGCAGCCCAGCGTGGGAGACCCAGCCCAGCCCGGAATCGGTGATGATGCCGATGTCACCAAATGGAAAGCGGAGAATCTGAGCCCAGCGGAGGAGAGCGACCAGCGCCCGCTGTGAGGCCCCATCGCACTGCCAATTCCAGCCACTACCTCTCTGGTCCCGCTCGCTGGTTTCTCTCCCCCCCCCCCCCCCCCTCCCCGTGATGCCCCCCTCTCCCCCATGGCTTTTCCCTGATACTCTCTGAGCTCACTCCCCCTGCCCACACACACACCCCCCAAAGCCTGCCGACACCGCCACCATCTGAGCCCAGCGGAGGAGAGCCCACAACCTTGCCCCCGCAACCACCCCCGCAATGACCCCCCCATCGCACTGCCCCCCACCCAGCCACTACCCACCTCTGGTCCCGCTCGCTGGCTCATATCTCTGTTCTCCTTGGACCAGACCTCCCATTTAGTCTAGCATATATTCAATGTGGAAGTTTGTAACTGGAAGGGAATCCTGCACTTGGCTATGTTTCCATATCTCTGTTCTCCTTGCCCTTTTGGGGAGTATTGATGATGTCCTTTGAGTAGCCTTGATAAGTAATTGCAGCAAATTTTACAACCATGTTGTTGTGGAGGCGGAGAAAGGAATGTCTTTGTGGAGTAGTGTATGGGGTGGCATTCAGGTGGATAGTGCCAAGCTTTTTGAGATTTGATAAACCTAGACTCATCCAAACAAATGGAGATAATTCCATGATATTCCTGGTATGCCTTGCGAATGGTGAAACGGCTCTGGAGAGTTCAGACACGAGTTACTCTTTGCTTCATTCCCAGCCGCTGTTCTCCTTATTAATACATTTCCATAGTGGTTATCTGGCTAGTGCAGCAATACATTATTTCTGGACATGGCCATTGCCTGGCTTTGTCAAGAAAATCAATTGAAATTGCTCATATTGCCATGCACCTAAACTAGAAAATATTCAGGCATGGCTGAATGGCGATATGAGCAATTTCAATTTTGAAGGATTTGTAAATGAAATGACATGTTATGCTTCAAACACCAAACATGTTCATGATTGAAATTATGGGATATAAATTAGCTGGATGGGAATTCCTCGGCTTTTTATGAACTTGGTACACCTGGACAATTTTCCACGTTGTATGGTCCACTGGTTCTTTTATTGTCACATGTAACAAGGTACAGTGAAATACATTTAATACAGTATAAGCAGCTGCCAATGTTGTCGCGCTGGAACAACCTGGCTAGAGATGCAGATGATTTTGAAATGCAAGCCTTTAGTCCCAAAATAAGGATGCTGTCTGATCCCACAACCGCTTTACTAACCAGTACTCTGAACTGTTTCTTGATATATGTGGATTATATCACATTATCTGAAGTCCTGCTTTGATGAAGAGTGCCTCAGAAGTTGACTCATCCATCAACACATCCAGCTATAGATGATTGAAAATGTTTCAAATTGATCTTCAGCATTCACTGGATAGTCTCCAACACATTGGGGATCGGGAAATTTGTGGAGTTCCTGCCATCTGTTAGATATTGAATTGTCCACTGCTTTGGCAGCACAGTTGAGCCTTTATCTCAAATGTAAATTATGTAATCAATTAGCAGTGTAGAATATGTTATTTTTATTGTTCATTGTCCAGGTAGTCCTGGTCATGTCTTCGCAAGGTTGGTTTCTCGTTTTTAGATAAGCCCAGATAAAATTAGTGTATCTTCAGTGTGCAGGCTGGACTGCCTCTATACCTAACAATATCCCTGTAGAATGATGCACCTTGGAAAAGTAGATTAGCTTGTTGATAGACATGAAAAGACCCAGTCTGAAGAAGGGTCTCGACCCGAAACGTCAACCATTCCTTCTATCCAGAGATGCTGCCTGTCCCGCTGAGTTACTCCAGCATGTTGTGTTATCTTGGGTGTAAACCAGCATCTGCAGTTCCTTCCGACACATAGATCAGCTTATTTATTATTTTGGTTCTTCCAAGACTTAACATTGGCTCAATCTGGCAGCTACCATTCAGAATTGAATTTGCTTTGACAGTGGTTATGTTATCAAGCAGCACCTTGCAATAAACATTGATGTCCCTTATCCAGATTACATTCTGTGGTTTTACTGCTCTCAGATCTTGTGGATAATATTCAACACGGAGGGGCACTGACTTTCAGCTAAAAGAGGACTTTGAGTGATAATTAACAAGAGATTACCTTGTTTGTTTATGACTTATCATCTTTCAATATTTGCAGAAAGAATCATTGGGCAGTAAGTAAGTGCAGATTGAAATTCAAACAACTTTGCAACATAATTTCAATGGTATTTCAACTTGTAAATGGTATTTCAACTAGCAAATTCAATGATGCTCTATTAATCTGCAATATGGACCCTTAACAGTATTGATGTTTATAGAGTTTTTGGGTCAAAATCCATAACTCCGTTAAAATGGCTGCACAAGGAGACAGAGTGGTGAAGTAGGTGTAAGATATGTTTGCCTTCACTGGTCAGGGCACTGATTATAAGAGTCAGGAAGACATGCTGCAGCTTTATAGGACATTGGTTAAGCTGCATTTAGAATATTGTGTGCAGTTCTCATCCCCACATTTCAGGGAGGATGTGGAGGCTTGGGAGAGGGTACAGAAGAAGTTTACCAAAATACCTTGTGGATTCGAGGGTATGAGTCAAAAATAGCTTGGATAAACTTGGACTGTTTTCTCTTGAATGTCAGAGGGTGAGGGGAGACCGCATAATATTATTATACAGACTGGATACATAACATTATGAGAGGCAGAATTGGGTAAATGGCCAGAACATTTTTCCCAGGGTGGAATTGTCAAAGACGAGTGGGCATAGATTTAAGACAAGAGGGACAAAGTTTAAAGTAGATATGCAACATTTTTTTTTTACGCACTGAGTTATGTGTGCCTGGAATGTGTTTCCAAGCGTGATGGTGAAGGCAGATGTGGTAGAAGCCTTTAGGAGACTTTTAGATTAGCACATGGATATGCAGGGCTGGAGAGATATGGATCACATGCAGGCCGAGGAGGTTAGTTTCACTTTGCATCATTTTCAACAAGTTCTTGTGCTGTATACTTCTCATATTCTATTTTCTATGTTCTTTGCTCTAATTGAATCTTGATTAAAATATGTACACCATGTCAAAGATTTAATATATTCCATGGTCTAACTCTGCACATGCATTTAGAAAATGAAAGTATTTTAGGCAATTTATTTAACTTAATAGTTGGGTGGGAAATGTGAAAGGAGACAGTTCACAGACAGTGCTGAGCTGAAATTAAACTCATTGATGATGTTGATAACTGAGAAGAAGCAATCTCATACATTCAACTTGTGACTATGCCGGTTCTTAGAAGGAAATTATTGTTTTGTGATTTCAAATTTCCCTAAAATTTAACATTTATCACCACATTTTTGCTGTTAAAACAGAATGAATGTAAGAGAATGTGGTTATCTGTATACTTAATGTTCTGTATTAACTCTCTGCTATTGCCTGATGAATTGTTATCCCATCTGCAGCCAATTCCAAACCAGCTGTCGTATTCCTTGCATTATGTTGCCTATAAAATAATGTACAAACTATATAACGCTCAACTCATCCAGACACATACGATTAAAAAATGGACATAAAAGTGAAAATAGGAAATTTACAGACATATTAAAATAAAGGAATAGATTTTGTACACCTTTCTGGTTAAAAAATTAGTGCAAGCTATCAAATGGCACAAGTCTCCGATAACCAATTCACTGATGCCCAATTTTGATTTCACCAGGAGTGCTTTTCACAAAATATCACTGCATCTGTGCCCCAAACGTGGACTAAATAACTGAATTCCAGTGTTGAGAGCTGATTCCCCTTGACTGCAAGATTAGTGTCTCCTGATCACCTATCCTCTGTGGCTTTATTTTCATTGAAAGTGCTATAAGTTCTCAGATGGTCAAGCAGCTTCTGTGGAGATTGGGGTGGGGAAGAGGAATTATTCATGCTTTGGGTCGAGATCCTGCATCAGGGCTTTTAATTCCTTCCCCCTCACAGATTTTGTTTGACCCACTGAGTCCCTCCAGTAGACAGTTGCTGTAAATTGCAGCAATTGCTGCCTCTTGTGCCTCTAGTTTACAGCTGCTGAATTAATGGCTTTCTTTCCACTTGAAGTTCAGAATTGGGATTGGTCACCAATGATTGCACAACATTCAGTTCCATTCTCGGCTCCTCAGCAAATGGAGAAGTAATATGTCAGCATATGTCAGTCCATGCAACATTCAAGCATGGGTGATAAATAACAAGTCACACAAGAAACTGCAGTTGCTTGAATCTTGGGCAAAAAAAAAACTGTTGGAGAAATTCATCAGGTCAGGCATCATCTGCGAAGGGAACTTAACCCTCCATGCTACCTGACCCACCAAGTTTGATCAGTTTGTTTAATAACAGGTTACTATAATAACACTTCAAAGACATTTGGACAGGTACTCGGTTCAGAAATGTTTTGAGGGATACGGGCCAAACACGGGCAGGAGGAAGTCGTGGAAATGACGCAGTTTGGTTGGCATGGAAATGTTGGGCCAATGGGCCTGTTTCCATGCTTCTATGTCAATTACTTTATATTTGTACTACAAAAGTGGCAGGTAATGATTATCTCCAGCATTATGCAGTGTAACCGTCTGCTTTTGACACACAGTGGCATTGCTAGCAGCAGATCACTGTGAGACCAACCCAACAAATATCATGATTAAAGAGCAAGTCAGGTGGTGGGTTTCTTGCAATGAATAACTCGCATCCTGACATCCCAAAGACTTCCCACTATCGATGATGCACAGTTGAGCAATATGCATCACCTGCCTTGAAGAGTGCAGTGCTAACAGCACTCAAGATGCTCGACAGCATCAGGTATAAGGCAGGCCACTGAATGTACACCCTGTTAAACATACTAAACCCTACAATCGTATGCATTGGCTGCAGTTTGTATCACCTACAAAATACACTGTAGATATTTAGTGGATCTTTAAAAGAACACTTCCAAAATCTCCAATCTCAGCTACTAAGTATGAGGAGAGCAAGTGCAAAGAAATACCACTACCTGTATGTTCCCCTCCTATCTATCATTCATCTTTGCCAGAAATATATCACTGGTCCTTCATCATCAACTGATTTAAATCTGGAACTCCCTCCCAACAGCACTCTGGAAGTAACTTCAGCAGAAAGTGTGCAGTGCTTCAATAGGTGACTCACCATCAGTTTCTCAAAGGCAATTAAGGGTAGGTAATAAATGCTCGCCTATCCCTCAAGCAAGTGTATGGATTGAATGGAAGTACATTAAGAAAGAAAGTGACAAATCTTATGACAAATAAAATAAATCAAGAATAGTCTTTTAAGTAATAAAACATATTAAAATGTCATAAATAATTGAGCACTAAACGTTAATATACAACGGATTAATTTGATTGAGTGAAATGGGTTTTTATCAAAGTAAAGGCTGCTCATTATTTTACCATTTTGTCAGAGGAAGGTCTGTGAAAGATGCTTGAGGGGATTATTGATTTGCTTACGTGCAATCTGAATGGACTATTGAGAAAATAATGACGTTTTTAGTAATCAGATGAGCAAGTATAAAATCAGATCCAGATGCTAATCTATATGGAATAAAAGACACCGAGTGCTGGAGGAACTCAGCGGATCAGGCAGCAATCCTGGAGAACATCGATAGATGATATTTCAGGTCAGGACCCTTCTTCAGGGTCCGAAGAAAGTTCCTGAGTTTAGCAATTTGTGTCTATTTTTGTAAACCAGCATCTGCAAATCCTTGTTTCTGCCAATCTATATGCACTGATTAAAAAAAGTGTGTAGTTACATGTTTAAATTATGAAGCTACTTGATTTTGAAGACTCTTTGTAATGGCCAAGGATGATAGAAAGAAGCAAAGGTATAACAATATTCAGAAATAGTTAACTTGGATAGCAGGAATTATTTTTATTTTTTGAAACATTGACTATGATGATCTTTGATTTAGATATATTTATTGTGCCTTCATTATATTTCAAAAATCACACCTGTTATGTGAACCAATGGGGCGGTAATTAGGGCAGCATGGTGGCACAGTGGTTGCTGCCTTACAGCGCAGAGACCCAGGTTCAATTATGACTATAGATGTCATAACGCATCATTAAGACTGCTGAGAGGATCACTGGCACCCAGCTCCCCAGACTGGAGGACATCTACCGGACCTGCTGCATCCGGAGGGTCAAGGGCATCATTAGAGACAGCACACACCCTGGACACTGCCTCTTCACCCCCCTGCCCTCAGGAAGACGATACAGGACACTGAGCGCCCGCACGACAAGACTAAAAAACAGCTTCTACCATAGAGCTGTGACACTACTGAACTCTATCCCCCTCCCACACTGATTCCCCCCTCTCTCTCACACACCCGCCCATACTCCTATATGTTTATAGTCTAATTTTTTAATAGTTATTTTTTAAACGTATTTTTATACTCATATTCCTGTGCAGCTGGAGGACTGCTCCAACAAAATGTTGTTGTCTTATACAATGACAATAAAGATTATTATTATTATTATTATTATTATTAGATGCTATGTGTACGGAGTTTGTATGTTCTCCCAGTGACCGCATGGATTTTCTCTGGGTGTTCTGGTTTCCTCCCACATTTCAAAGACATGCAGGGTTGTAGGTTAATTGGCTTCTATAAATTGTCCTTAGTGTGAAGAATAGAACAAGTTTACAGGTGATCCTTGGTCAGCGTGGCCTCGGTGGGTCGAAGGGCCTGTTTCCATGCTAAACTAAACTACACCACCCTGAGTGACCAACCTCCTGATCTTTTCATTGCCATCATGCAAAGATGTTGGCTAGTCCTGCTTTCAGTTTTTCCTCTTCATTGGCACCTTAAACCTTACCCTGACATCCTGCACAGTTCCTGCAGCTCTGCATTCCACAGCTTTTACATGCCCCTTTGTTATAGTTCTCCCTCTCTCACATACTTCATTAATCTATCATGCAGATGGCTTGATTAACAGCTTATCAACATGGCACCTTTTGCCTCACCCTGGAGATATTCCCGTTCTCCTATCCATCCACCTCCCATTCTCTCTTGATACAAAACCACGCCCAGTTCATACCTGGGTTGCAGGAACTGACAACTGGCAAATAATTAAAGTGCATCCAAATGCACTCCATAAAGTACAGAACAAGATAAAGAGAATGTGATTTCAAAAGAGACATGATGCCACTGTTATTCACGGTGGATCAAGCACCTTAATTGGTGTGTAACAGAGAACTGGTATTAATATTATTAGACAAGTGATATGTGGCAACTGGACTTTCACTACCAGAATCAACATTAACAGCAAATAGTTACTTATATTCACACGTTTACTTCAAACAATTGACTACACGGTGAATAAAGATAATTTGTGATCTAAATTCAGAATTTATTTAAGACTGAATACATTCAGAAGTGAAACTGGTTATTCCTCACTATGATGTTAAACATCCCACATTAGAAGTGTCTTTAAATAAACATAAAAGCACCAAAAGGATGGTCGTGGTTTCATCTGAAAGTGAGCGTACTTTCCTTTGATCAAATCTGAACATATGTTTATCTAATCCCGTATTACTTATTCTTTCCACTTGCTCTCGATGTTGTCAAACAGAGCTGAAACCAAAAACTTATTAACAACCTTTCATGAGCTTTTGGTAAGCTTATAAAATTTAAAAGAGTTGATTGCAATAAAAACGAACATTCATCTCAACTTAATTAGCTTTGTAAAAAAGATAGAAAAATTATCAGCTTTTCATTTTCCTTCCCTTAAATTTCTAGAACTCTTATGAATCCCAGTGGATCTGATCATATAATTGTGCTCATGATTAAATTGTTCCAGGATTCAAATCTCGACTGCTGCTAACCTCCTCAAAGTGCTGTTGGCAAATTAATTGGGGGAAGATTAAAGAAATTGAGCTGAATGAGCATCTTTTGTTCATATAACTAGCAGCCAATAGTTACTTGTGCAGAAGAGGTTTGTGTTTTGCTTCATTGTGTATCCTCGGGTTTGGTGTAGTTTTGCCGCAATCATATTGAATGGTAGGGTATGCGAGAGGGACATGTCCTTGTTCTTATTTTCTTGTGCTCCTGCATTTAATTAGTGGTTGTGCTGATTCATTGGAAATAAGGCAGGGAAAATGGTCCAACTTGTATCGGCGTTAATACTCCATATGAACCAATTTGTATTTCACGTCCCAAGTTAGCCCTTCAGCACTTTTTCTACAACTCTCAGACACTCATCCAATGTCTACAGCCCGGGATCCCTCGTGGGGGACCCGGGGGGAAGAAGAAGCTTCCACCGCCGGCCCGCGGCCAACTTCTACCGCGGGTCCGGTATGGACTTAACATCACCCCTGGAGGGGAGCTTCGACCGCCGGCCCTGCAGACTGCGGTGCTTATGGCTGCGACGTGGAGGGAACTTTAAATCTTCGGCCGCCGGCCTATACCAACTAAAAGCTGCGGTCTCCGGTGGGGATGAGCCGACTCTGGACTTACCTGGACTTGTACCTTGTCCTTACCATCTGGACGCCCGCAGCGACTGCTGCGGAGGGTTGAGGTCCCGACCACGGGGGAAAATGGAGGAGGACTGGCCAAATTGTGTGCCTTCCACCACAGTGATGAATGCTGTGGTGGATGTTTATGTTAAAATTTTATTGTGTTTTTGTGTGTGCCCTTTATCAGTGTATCGCTGCTGACATATCATTTCACTTGCACTTTATGTGCATTGTGACAAATAAACCGTTGTATTGTATTGTATTGTCCTGTATCTGTACTACAGGGTCACAATAGCTTCATCACAGAAAGTTAGGATTTGCCCTTTTTGGTCCATTTACCCTTTACCCTTATCAAATGGCATGTTAATTCTTGTCTGGCAGTGTCTGATGTGAAAATTGGCTTGTGAAAATTGATTGATTGATTGATTGATTAAAAGGGACAGCAAGGACACAGGCCCCTTGGCCACTGAGTCCACGCCAACCATCGATCGCCCATTCACGTCAGTTTTGTGTTATCTCACTTTTGCATCAACTCCCTTCATATAAGAGGCAATTTTACAGAGGCCAATTAGCCTTCAAACTCTTTTTACATCTTTGGGATGAAACCAGAGCACATGGAGAAATCCCATGTGGTCACAGGGAGAACATGTAAACTCAACACCAACAGTACCTGAAGTCACGATTGAACCTAGGTCACTGGTGCTGTGAGGCACCAGCTCCATATTTGCATGTGTCATATCTTACTTCTTCAGCACAAATCTGCCATTTTATATCTGTTTTTCTACTTTTTCAGTCCCACCTTCCTTAAAGAGCCCATGCGTTTCCTGAACATTGCTTCCAAATTAAAATAAAACCGTTTTCCCTGTACATACATGTTCCAGATCTCCTGAAGACATCATGTAGTTGGGTGGCACAGTGACATAGTGGTAGAGCTGCTACCTCAATGCCAGAGACCTGTGTGCAATCCTGATTATGGGTGTTGTCTGTGTTACGTTCTCCCTGTGACCACATGGGCTTTCTCCCTTTGCTCCCGTTTCCTCCCACATTCTAAAGTCGTGCAGGTTTGCAGGTTAATTGGCTTCTATAAATTGCCCCTTAGTGTGCAGGATGTGAATCTGGATAACATAGGTGATCGATGATCAGTGTGGACTCAATGGGCTGAAGGCCCTGTTTCCATTTTGTATATCTAAACTACACTATCTCTAAACTAATCTAGAGTTTAAACTCCAGCACACCAAAACTCGTCATGCAAAGTTTATTGCCATTAAACAAGCACATCTGTTCACCATTTATTTGCTGGCTGCAGTAGATTCTGGCTGTCATGTACTCAATGAATCTGTGCGCAAAGGATTGGATTTTGAAAATTAAATATGCATTCACCTACATGAAGCATACATGAATTAGTCAGATGGCCTCTCTGCATGATGCCGGCACATTGATAAGTAATCAATTATGTGAATATTTCTGTTTTCTCGTATTTGCTGCACTTCTAAAGATGCCACGATATATCTGCGTAATTCCAGACTAAAGTCAAACATGAATAGTGTACATTGTAATATTTTGCAAAGCAGTTGGAACATTGAGACAGATGGTTCCTCATCTTCCCATTTTATTCACTCTTGTGGTGACAACTTTCATTTTTATTATTGTACGATTAAAAGAGATTGTTTTGCAATCACCAATAAAGTCTTAGTTCAGTTTAGAGATACAACGTAGAAATAGACCCTTCGGCTCACCAAGTCCGCACTGAGCAGCAATCATCCATAGACTAGTTCTATCCTCCACACTAGGGACCATTTACAGAAGCCAATTAACCTACAAACCTGTATATCTTGGAATGTGGGAGGAAACCGGACCACCCGGAGAGAATCCACGCTGTCATAGGAGAATGTACAGACTCCGTACAGCCAACACCCATATTCAGGATCAAATCTTTTGGACTCTGCCTCTGCAAGGCACAATCTCTACCACTGTGTCACCCAAATATTTGTTTTTTGTACCTGCTGCATGGAGAATTTATAATAGATTCTGTGCTGTTATGTTTCAGGCAGACTTTTGTTTAATAGAACACTGTTATTTTACTCGTAGATTTTGAATTACATCTGTTAAAAATGTTGTTCAATTGTTCAATTACACATGGATGTAAGACTGACCTGGGGGCATTTCATTCAAACCTGATAAAAGGTTCATGTTTGAGAGAGGTCTCAGGCTTAGTAAATTGAGCACAGGTCTCTGTTTTGTTTTAACCCACAAACATCCATTTATGTCCAAAGCTACTTTTGCGATTGAGTGATTGACCTCGACAATATTAAAACATTTTTTTATTGTTGCGGCCCTTAGCACACAATGCAGTTAAAATTGCACTCATGTGATTCTGGTTGTGGTGTGATCTAGTGTGGCTTGTGGTATATTGTTCAACGTAAGTTGAAACTGACTCAACTGTTTATGAAGAGCAGTACCCATCCTCCTCAAGGCAAGTTAATCATCTTTGCTGTTGTAAAAGCTACTTTCAATTTAAAAAAAGAGCTACATTTAGAAGTTACATTTAGTTATTTACATATTTTCAAGACTCATAACAATTATAAAGCATAACCGATTGCATTTAATGGTTCCTTTCACTTGAATATTTTGTTGGTTTTCATACATTTTGGTGGATTTCCAAGTAATTTATGGTATTATGGAAGAACCTATATTTTCTCACATTTTGCTCACCTCTCTGCTAATCAGCAACTATGTTAAAGCAGTTCAATTAAAATGTATGAATCAGTGGGATCATACATTGCAATTCTCATTCTCCCCATCGTGGGAAGCCCTTTGTAGTGCATGGTTAATTGGTCCAATCATTTAACTCTCCTTTGACAAAAAAAAACACAATTATATTTGAAAACTATTAATTCAGCAATATTTTAATTGGCAATTGTTGTGTGAGATGTGACTCGAGTTCTGTACCTGCCAAGACCGTTCAAATTTTGAGAGACTTACACTTATCGAAAAATGTGTTTATTTTGGCGAATGCAGTTTAAATTTGTCGCATCATTTTGAGGTTTTGAAATTTTGTGATGAAGAAAATGAAATTAGAGGTGAAAAGCAGTAGACATCTTTAATGTTGGCCGTTACTAATGTATTGTGTTTATTTTTATATGCCATGTTTATTGTAGTCTGATGACATAGAATATTGTGCTATTTTGTCATGCAATAGAAATATGTAAGAAATTGTTTGCACAATATAGTCTACAAAATATATTAAGTAGTTATTTCAGCACCATTTCTGAAAGTATTTCAGTTTCACTGTTTTTGTTATTGATGGGAAGAAGGAACTATACTATGAATTGGGCAGACATTTGTAGTTGTAAGGATGCCAACACTGTATTTCTCTCATTACTCTATGATACAAATGGCAACTCCTGTCATCTATATGTGTGCAATTAAGTGCAGTAATTCACTGGTTGCTGTCAGTGCCATCATATTTTTCCTGCTGCATATACCATAGTAATCAGCACTGAGTCAATTAATTGAAAAGAACTTCAACTTCTTGTACAGTTTTCTTGGTGTAAAATATGCTGAAAATATCATGCGTATACTGAGCTAACTGAGCTATGAACAGTATTCTCTAATAGCATTACAGCTAATCAGCTGCTGGCCTAAAACACACACACACACACACACACACACACACACACACACACACACACACACACACCCACACACACACACACACACACACACACACATTTTTTATGTATGGATATAGTTCTCACAGAAAAATAACACAATCTATCTATATTACTAAAACTGATCTTGACCACCTCCTGTTTTTCTATTTCATGATTTTAGAAAAAACTCTGCCATTTACAGCTGTTTTTTTGGGCCATCTTACTCAGAGTACCTCTTCGCTGTGCAGTTCAAGAGGATTTTTCCCATAGATGAAAATTAAAAGAGTTATTAATGTTTTAAAAATGTTGCGATCCTATCTGCTGCCCCTGCTGGTGGGAGGGGGGAGGGACTATAAAACCCGGAAGTGTTGTGCCTCAGTCAGTCTCTGCAAGATGGAGGAAGCGAGAAGGTCACATCTCTCTGAGCTGTGAATAACACTGAACATATAGCTACTCAACTGTGAGTGCCCTTAATGTGGTTTGAAAATGAAAATGTGGTTGCTTTGAAATGCTGCACTGCAAATGGTTGGTGGTGGTGGTGCTGCACTGCAAATGCTTTGAAATGCTGCACTGCAAATGATCGTTGGTGGTGGTTGCTTTGAAACGCTGCACTGCAAATGGTTGTTGGTGGTGGTTGCTTTGAAATGCTGCACTGCAAATGGTTGTTGGTGGTGGTTGCTTTGAAATGCTGCAGTGCAAATGGTTGTTGGTGGTGGTTGCTTTGAAATGCTCTCTGCAAATGGTTGCTTTGGTAAATGCTCTCTGCAAATGGTTGCTGGTAGTGGTTGCTTTGAAATGCTGCACTGCAATGGTTGAAAGTCTAAACTTGACAACTTCCTGTTTGCACTGTATATTGATTTTAGATACAATGCTACCACTTACAGCTGTGATTTTTGGCCATCTTACTCAGCCCCCCCTCCGCTCATCAGGTGTAAAAGATTATTTCCATCGATGAAAACTAAAAGTGTTATAATTTGTGTTTAAAAAAAGTTGAGAATCTCTCTCCTGTCAATCACGCCATGAAGCTCACACCCCTTCTGGTGGGAGGGGGATTATAAAACCCGAAGTGTGGGTGTAGAGTCTTGGCAAGATGGGGGAGGGAGAGGTCACGGCTCTGTCTGACCTGTGAATCAACTGAACACACTGAATGTCTACTTAACTGTGAGTGTGGTGTTTTGTGTGGTTTTACGGTGGTTTCACTCTGCATGAAATGGTATGAAACTGCATTTGATTTTGGTGGCCTTGCACTCTGCATGAAATGGTATGAAACTGCACTTGAATTTTGTGGCCTTGCACTCTGCATGAAATGGTATGAAACTGCACTTGAATTTTGTGGCCTTGCACCCTGCTTGAAGTGGCATGAAACTGCACATGAATTTGGTGGTCTTGCACCCTGCTTGAAATGGCATGAAACCGCACTTGAATTTGATGGCCTTGTTCCCTGCTTGAAATGGCATAAAACTTCACTTGAATTTGGTGGTCTTGCACTCTGCTTGAAGTGACATGAAACTGCACTTGAATTTGGTGGCCTTGCACCCTGCTTGAAGTGGTCGGAAACTGCACTTGAATTCGGTGGCCTTGCATGCTGCTTGAAGTGGTAGGAAACTGCACTTGAATTTGGTGGTCTTGCACTCTGCTTGAAAGGGGAGGAAACTGCATTTGAATTTGGTGGCATTGCACCCTGCTTGAAATATAATTTCAAGGATTAGCCGTGAGTCAACTGCTAGCCCCCCTCCCCACTAGCCACCAATATTGGAATTGGTGGAGAGGTGAAATATTGTGTTGGGGGGCCAGCCCTCTCGTGTGAACATGGGACCCAACAGGTCCTACTTAGTCTAGTAATTTATTGTTTTTAAAATGAAAAGAGATTATATTAGAGCCATTTGATTATATAGTTAATTCATTGTATGATTCTTTAAATCTCACTGTCAAAATGAAAGAAAGATCATAAAAAATGTACTTTTTTACTTCCTCCTTTCTGCTCTGTCAGTAGTTTTCATGATAATTGGCTGTTTGGGCAGAAGTGGTGTTGATGAAGAGGATTTTTCTGGCACAAAGGATACAGCATTTGAACCGTTGTGGCCATTTTTGTATGAGCACTTTCTCCACTAAGCAGAAAACAGGCCAATATATTGTGCCAGACCATCCTGGACCTTGTCCAAAATCACTGGCTCCAACTCTCATGGATGTAATTTCTGCAGATAAGGAAGGCTGAACAACTTTGCTCCTACACCCAACACATATGCTGTTGGGTGAAGCTGGTTCCAAGGGGTGTGCAAGCTCCAGGCAATGTATCCTGAAGTAAAATCACAAAGCTATGGAGTAACTCAGCGGGTCAGGCAGCATCTCTGGAGAAAACGGATGGGTGACGTTTCGGGTCAGAAACTTGCTTCAAAGTTTAGTTGCTGGAATGCCCTGACAAGATTATCAAAGATTTTCAAACTTATTTTTTAATGTCTGGATAATCATTTATCCAACTATTTTTTAAACCCGTCCCTTAATACATTTGACCTGAAATATCAAAAAGCAAGAAAAGTAAATACAAATTTAAACAAGGTAGAATAGGTTCAATACTAAGTACTTGCTATTTTTTCCATGTCACTAATCGCTTTCAATTGAATTAGGTTGCTGATTTTTTGCTATTTCTCCTTATGACATGCCATGGAAGAGCTGCTCAGATTCCAATACGACATTTGGACAAATGAAAAAAAACAAATTATTTCCATTTAAATGATATTCTTGCCTTTCAGGAAAATGCAATGGATTGTTTTTCACAATTGATTGTGTCAAAATGTTACTGTAGGAAGGAACTGCAGATGCTGGTTTACACCAATGATGGATACAAAATGCAAGAGTAACTCAGCGGGACAGGCAGCATCTCTGAAAGCATTCCTTCTATCCTGAGATGCTGCGTATTCCACTAAATTACTCCAGCATTTTGTGTCAAAATGTTAGCGTTTTGCTTTTTTTAAAATTGCTGGTAAATAACCAAAACTTCAGGTTTTGTTCTCAAACATAGATCCCTTTCTATTTACAACAACAGTGTCCAACAGGAGAGTTTGACCCTCTTCTGATTTATATTTAATTTATTTTAGAACTTCATTACACTGGAAAAAAACAATATCCATTAAACAAGTTGTAAATGACTGGCAACATGACCAACTGGTGTGATATTGATTGGAAAGTTTTCTGCCACTTTGACTTTGAAACAATTGCATAATGACAAATAACCTATTGTGAAAGATCAAGAAGAAAATATTGCAAGTTCCATACATATATCATACATGAGAAGTGGATAAGGTATAAATTTATTGTATTAATCTTATTTTGTTTGATAAAATTGGGGAGATGGTTCGATATAAATAAATCGTTAAATTATAGCAGTCGTAAAATTGTGCAGTGTAACGATTTATGTCTCAAGGTACTTAAAAATAGGCTTGTCTGCAATCCTTTGGCCCAGATTGTTTTGCTCTGATTACTAACTCCCACATTTTATGGCAATGATATATAGTATAAATCTATAATAAAATCCAATTGGAAGAATAAAACCAAGGTTATCAGATCTAATGTGCAGCCCTTACAATTAATCATATTTTAATTCTTGTTGGTATGACACCATTTCTAATAATTCCATTAAATTATTTTTGTTTGCAGAATGAAATATTACAATGAAAAAATTTAATACAAACAACATTTTCAGTGCTTTATTCTTTAAGGGAAAATGCTATTTCTGATTTTACCCTGAACAAAATGGTTTTAGATTTAGTTTGTTATTGAATTAGTGAGTTCAGTTCTTGATTGAGTAAATTCCAAAGGCTGCATAACTTAAATAACAGAAGTTCCCACATTAAAAGGTATCCCAGTTTTCAAGATTTGGCACCTGACAAACTCCAATAAAATGAAAATATATATGAAAATGTTTCTAGTTACAAACTAGTTGGGATACTGTCGTCGTGTTATTTCAAATAATCACCCATATTCAAAAAGGTTTATTTTTAATGTGTTAACACTTTTATCATGTAGGTTTTAGCATGTCTTAAATGTGGAGAGTATTCTATTTGACTACTTCAGTCAGGATATGCATCACAGATATAAGGAACAAACCCATGAGAAAAAAAGTTCACCTTAAATTGTGTAATCAGGAAATATTGAGATTATTCTGCTGTAAAATTTGTGTTCTTTAGCTTTATTATCTTACAAAAGTGTCATCAAAATGTCTGGCCTGTTTATTGTCATTGCCTAATTATTCCAAATTTGTATCTATTTGTTTTTTGAAGACAAATCTGCAAACCAAGTCTGAATAAATAATACATCTTGAATGAAACCTAATTTGGGTAGAACTTAAATTCTATTCATTATAGTTAAAATGAATAACTGAGGACTTTTATTGCTTTATTCAAGTTTAACTTGCCCTAAAGTACTTCACTGCCTATTATCTACCATGTTTTATCACTGTTTTGCAAAAAATAGAATTCTCCCACATCTTTTAGTTAGTTTAGTTTATTGTCACATGTACCGAGGTACAGTGAGAAGCTTTTGTTGCATGCCGACCAGCCAGCATAAAGACAATACATGATTACAGTCAAGCCATTTACAGTGTATAGATACATGATAAGGGAAGAACGGTTAGTGCAAGGTAAAGCCAGCAATGTCTGATCAAGGATAGTCCATGGGTCACCAAAGAGGTAGATAGTGGTTCAGCACTGCTCTTGGGTTGTGGTTGGAGGATTTGGTTGCCTGATAACAGCTCGGAATAATCTGTGCCCTTTCCATTTTTAGCACCCTTACAATCCCCTCACCACAGGAATCAGACCAGTAAACGTCAGTCCCACCCTTTCTAAGGGTAAGCATGAATAATTATTTTATAAGGAGGCCAAAATTGTACTTTATTTTATACCATCGGGGACTGGCTTCATGATTGCCATATTTAAGGGACTGTCCCACTTGGGCGTCCTAATCCGCAAGTGCTGGCGAGTTTGCCTTCAGCATACTCGCAGCATGGTCGACACGAGGTCGTAGGAGGTTTTCGTAACTCTCCTTCATACTCGAGAGCACTCAAGTCCTCAGCTAGGTCGCAGCCTTTTCTTCAATATGTTAAAAAATGCCCCCCAGTAAAAAAAGGTCTCCGTGGAAAAAATTGATACTTTCTTTACTCATAGGTTTAGTCATAGTAGGTCATAGTAGGTCGGCATGATAGTCGTAGGTAATCGAGGGTAGTCGAAGGTAGTCGTAGATAGTCTTCATCGTAGTTGAAGGGAGGTCGAATGAGATCGAAGGAGATCGTCTTCACTCTCCACTATTCGGTGTCCAATTTTCCTGAAGTTAGTCGTAGCTAGTCGTAGCTAGTCTTCAATGAGGTCGAAGGAGGTCTTCTACATAGTCGAAGAAGATCTTCAACATGTCATTTTTTCAAACTCTTCTAAACTCGCCAATTAGGTCTCCCAAGTGGGGCAGCCCCTTTAGTGAGAATACAACCACAGATGCCTGTCAGATTTATATGAAGGACAAATAAAACTGTAAATCGAAACAATATAATGATTTTCATTGGATTGGTTGGATTAGCTATAAACCAAGCTTTTGATTGAGAAATGTAGAAGCATGGAGAAAGTTTGGTGCTCCATATACATTTTCACAATAAATATTTACATGAGAAACTAATATTTTATATTCATCTCATTGAAGGTTTTATTTTGATATCATCTCTGAGCTCATTACTTTTTAAGCTACTATTTGAATACTATCTGCATCAGTTCACTATTGTTTATTGTTCACTATTGAATTACTCCCAATTCACTGAGTACAGTATGTGGAGAGGTGATGAGTGATAACTGTCTGGAGGGGGTGCAGGGAGGGTAGAGGATGATCCTCTTTTGGATCCTGGAAATTTAAATGTTTTCAGCTTAGACTAAACCTGATGAAAGAATCTGCAGTGTGAAGTTAACTGGCATTCAAGAAAAGTAAACCAAAGTGTGAAATATCAGAAAAAGTTTAACATACGAGAAGGAGATTATTATTAAGGACAATTAACAAAAGCCGAATTTTATTCTGGAGCCCCAGCCAAATTAAAGATGTGAAAACAATGCTGAATACATCTAAAGTAATTAACAATTAAAGCTAGCAAAGTAAGCAGTTGGAATTAAAGTGTCATGTTCATAGTAAGAAAGAAATGCATTGGAATAAGTCTTGCGGAATATAATAGATACTTTTCTGGATTGCTAGCATAATGCAAACAAATCTTTGTTGTGACAAGTGACTTGCTAATCAGAGTTGAAGTGTGATACACATGATGTTGTTACATGACACTACTTAAAGGAATAATAACCCCACCGACATTAAGTGACTACACATGCCAGCTAGCCAGTAACAGTATATGCTGTATGTGTAATTTGTACCCAACTCCTAATACTAAGGCTAATTGCTTACTGGTTAAATGTTACAGTTTGAATTTTATCCTTTATTCATAGTGTATATCTGAATGGAAATGATGGTGTAATTTACATTGAATAATTTGCTACATGCTCATTTTGGAGCTTTATATCATTGATGACAGGACTTGTGGAACCTTTACTTTCAAGATTAATTGACTTGGACTAAATTGATTTGGGTTTAATCCAGCCATTGAATCTCATCAACTACAGAACTGCATTTAGATTGTTCAACCAGTTCAGTGTATACCAATATTAAAGATATTTATTCATCAAATATTATGGGTATTTCTGCTGCTGTTCAGACTAAAACAACATGTCAAATTGGAAACAAATTTCCCATTTGTGTACTATTATGTGAAGATATATATTTTTTGACATCCATAAATTATAATAATTTACTTTCACTGAACACTTACAGATACTTATTTGTAAATTAATTTAAACAACACCATATTACTTTATTTCTTAAAGATGATGCTTGAAGCACAAAGATGTCAAGTTTTGAAAATCTTTTGCTGGATAAACCAAGAATGATGAAGGGATCTATCGGAACAGTATATTAACCAAGTAATTATTTTATTATTGATATTGTACTTTTAAAAAGGAAACATAAACCTATTTTAATCTTAGCAATTCACCTAATAGGCAGGGTTATTGTTCTATATTAAATGTGTTGTATTCTGGGATCAATAGACCGTGGCAGAGCAGATAAAACAGATCTGTACTCTCTGACTAGGATTCTACTTTGCTGTGTAAATTATTCATGACCAAACTGATACAGCATCAGCTACTAAGAACCCTGTAAAAGGCTTGCACTATCATCCATAATCGCTGAAAAGCAGCTGTGAAATTTGAACCATTAGGACTTGCCACTGTGTCCTAATGTAATATAATATGATATTAAAACGTTTGAATGGACTAATTAAGAGCATATAAAGGAGGCCTGATTTTCTGTTCATCCGATCATTTCTACGTGCACCTAAGAAGAAAGTGGCTATTGATCTTTACAATGTTTCTTATTAAGAGATGGCTGTAACCTCTATTATGCTCTATTATGGTAAGTGTTTGCCAACCGGTTACTGTTTTCATAAATTTGTTGGGGATTTGTGTTGGAATAATGGAAGTTTGTAGTGCATGCATTTGGGATTGCCTCATTTTATAACAATGGATTAATTTGTGCCTTCAAGGTTGGGTGCACAGCACAATGCGTCGTCATTTAACTTTCTCTAACAAGAAACAATGTAGTCGTCAAAATGGACTAATATAAAACATGATACGTAAATGATAATGTAGTTAGTAGCTGCTGACTCTGTTCAGCTGACAATAGGATTTAACCTTGTCGGTGTTCAAATGATTTCGTTTTCTCTCTCCGATAAACCTTTCAGTTCACAAGAAAACTGTTTCAATTTTTACCGAGATCGCCTTTTGTACCTGGGCAGAAATCACTATTATTATACTTCGGTAGTTCACTCACAAAGCTTTGCAATTTTCGGACAGAGGAGTTCATGACAAGGAAGAATGTATACTTAAATTCCTGTAAGTCTTCTATTGTGAAGATTTGAAATGGTCTTCAAATTTGCAGCCAATTCCAGTGGAATCAAGCAATGAAATTCCCTTTCTTCACTCAGGTCTGTGTAGCTGGGCTCTTCTGGCTAACTGTGATTAAATAAACAATTGAAAGTCCATGAAAATAAAATAACCACATGCTAAGAGTCTGAAATCAAGAGAGAAATGTGAGAAGCACAAAGCAGATCAGACAACATCTATGGAAAGTTAAAGAGAGCTAGCATTTCAGGTCAGAGATCATTGACCAGGCTTTCCTTCTGATGAAGGGTCTTTTAACGAAACATTATCACTCTTTTTTTCTTTCCACTGATGTGACCTGACTTGTTGGATGTTTCCTGCATTTCCTGCTGAAATACTTACAGGTGACACTACATTCTGACTGATTCAGTAATGTCATCTGTAAAGTGAACTGGGAAAGATCCTGAAAGGAGAACCACCATTTGATAGCTGATGTAAATGTCTTGAAGAAGTGCTCACTTATTTTGTGAGTTGGTGCAAGATCATCTGAAAAAATGAACATGACGTATTTTCTGCTGGAGGCTATTGCATTGAATTAGTGAAGTTGTTTGATACCACAAAGTATTCATCAAGTCACTGCAAACAGTAACGTGATTAAAATAAGATCTGCATTGTATTTGTGATTTAGTGCAAGTGATTCAAAAATAAAGGTTACATTAATAATTAATTGTAGCGCAAAGTGTCTGATGTTCTCTGCTTTGAATCCTTTTCCTGACAAAGATGGGAAATAGATTTGCTTCATAAAACGGCAGTTGACGTTGTTGCATTCTGCTTTCGCCCTGGTGATTTTTAGCCTTAAGACCTAAAAATCACCAGTTGTCAATAAAATAACTTATTTTTACCTTTATAAAAATTGGAAAGGTATGAGGCGTAGTTTTCCTCACTGGATTTGCCTTTTCATCAGAGTATAAATAATACGGGTTGCAGCAATGCACAAAAAACACACTTGGTTATTTTGAAGTTTAGAGCTTTGGATTGGGAATTTTCTGCATTGATGGACCTACTGGATGGCCCCTGAGAGACCAATTATAAAGGTCTGCAAGGTTTTTCATTTTAGCCTTGGTGCCTTTTTAATGTCAGTTCTTGGTAAACCACTGCTCTGAAACCATCTTCAACTGTTGAATGTCTTGGTTGAATGTTCATTAGTTTAAAAAAAAAAAAGAAAGAAATTCTTATCTTATTTATCATCACAGGAACCATTCCAGGCATCCTGGATTTAATGATGCAAAAACAAGAGTGGTGATTGAATTCAAATAAGGTTTCAATAGGGACCAACATTGTATTAAACAGTAGTGGGGTTATCTATTTTTAGGTATTTAATTTGCACTTTGGTTTCCTATTTTAGAGCAACATGGTGACATGTATTGGAGAGGCTATTAAAAGTAATCAAAACGAATATTAAGTTTCTTTATGTTTCATTCATATGCATTGTGGTAAATAATGCCATCTCCAATTATTGGAGGCAGAAACATGATCTTGGGTAAACATGTGAACTAAACGAGTCACTGAATGGTAGATTATTAAATGGCCGACATGCCTTTATTCCTTATATTCTAATATTGTAGGTAAATACTTAAGACATCAATGACTTGGCCTCTTGTATTGATGTATATTCAGTAAATGTCACAAAAATAATCTGACCTAAATATGCATTTCCCCGTGACTTTCTTTCTGCATCTCTCTGTTTATCTACCTGCCATTTTAACTCACTGTTTCACATTGTAACCTTGCCAAATGAAATTTTGATCAACTTAACTAATTTTGTCAGATTTGTGATAACTGTGGCCTCTCTGACGATGTGTATTTTGAGATGAGATTCAAGATTCAATTTAATTGCCACATGCCCCAATTAAGGTACAGTGAAATTTGAGTTACCATACATCCATAGTAAGTAAAAAGCAACAAGACACACAGCCACATAAAATAAAATTTAACATAAACATCCACCACAGCGGAATCCACATTCCTCATTGTGATGGAAGGTAATACAATTCAATCATCTTCCTCCTTTGTTCACCTATGGTCGGGGCTTTTGAACCCTCCGCAGTTTGCCTCTGCTGATGGTCCAATGTCCAAAGCCCTCTCATTGGGATGATGGAATCTCCGGCGTCAGAACGAATGGAACTCCGCCGCATGAAGCTCCCAAGTTGATATCAGGGAGTATCAATTCATTTCAAATCTAGCATTGACACAATTATGATACTGCACCATCACTTGAATATTCACTGTACCTGTACCTCTTAGTAAGAAGTTGTAAGAACAGTTTCTTCACCACTGTTATCAGACTCTTCAACAAACCGCTCATGGGCTTAGGATAAATCCTGGTCTTCCAATCTACCTTATTGTAATCCTTGCACTTTTTTTATCTGCACTTCCTCTGTATTTTTAACACTATATTCGGCATAGTTTATTTTCTCATTTGTATTCCATGATGTACTTGTGTATGATTTGTGTGGATGATATACAAAACAGTTTGAAAATAACAATACACATGTACCAGTATCATTAGTAGTACTTTGGCATTATGAGCTCACCACCTGCAGTCTTTAATTGCCACAACTTAACTCGACTGAAAACAAAAGACTGATCTTGCTTCCCAGGTTTGCTGAGTGATAACTCTGAATGATGACAAGACTTGTCAGTGATATAATGGAGTGATGTGCACAAACCGGCTCAAATCCTACACACAAAACCCACCATAAAAAACTTTCCATCCCTGGCAAACCCCGACAGTTTGCTGCCTTTCAAAGTTTGGTTAGAGTGTTATATATATCACAAAAGAGACTCTTGAAATCTATTCAAAATGAATTAAATAATTACATTATAAATATTGTTTTAAAAATGTAGACAGCTCAAAAATAATTTCTAATTGTTCAATTGTATTTAACAAACTAGCCTTTAACCAATTGGAATTGAAACCAAGAATTTGAATATTTAATTCAATACAAAACAAATGTACAGAAAATGATACAAAGAGATATTAAGAAAAATGAGGATTATCGTCCAGGAATGCTACCTGACCCACTGAGTTACTCCAATAGTTTGTGTCTTTTTTAAAAAAAAAGAAAATGAGATTGAGCAAGAGAGGAATAAAAATAGTGAGAACAATACACAAAAATTCCTAATAACCAAAATCTAAAGATTGAGACTCCACAATTGTTTAACAAATATTATGGAAGAACAGGGTAATTTGGACAGTCAATTTCTTATGCTTGTGTGAATGGACACCAGCTGTGTAGTCTGATTAATACATTTCCAAAGGTGAGTAATGCTGGCATCACCTTGATTCAAACATCAATCAACTTCTATATGGTCCATCTTTTAATGCTAGCTATATTTGGTTAAGACAGGGAACCAAATTGACACTTCAGCACAGAACTGAGAGAAAGCACATGCAGGAAATTCCATTCTCGGCATGTTACACCATTGTCCAGTCCTCCTCTGGTGATGAGTGATAAGAAAATGTTGGGGACTTCAAAAAAAACTGTAGATGAGTTTCCTGCTATGTCCAAATCACAGCACCAAAACTGATAAATGACATTTTATCCATTTGGTGGGATGTATTATGCCTGTCGTGTGCCCGGTGATTACTGCTAACTTTTTCCAATGGAATAAAATACACATTTTCACAATGGGACAAAATGGACCGTTTTGCTCGCTTTTTTTTAACATTCCATTTATTGCCTTCAATTTATGGCATACTTGAATTAAGAATAAGTATTTCTCTATAAGAATAATTTATTTCATCCTTAAATTAAATAGCTGGATCATATTAATTATTACAATGTTCTTTGAAAGGAGAAATTATACATACTAGTATTTTTTTAATGGAATAGCTTAAGGCAAGGCCATGCCAGCAAGAACAATAACGTTCAAATGAAAATATATGAATTAGAAATCATTATACTTTTTTTAACATTAAAGACAGAAATGTGGAGGGGCTCTAAAAAATGATATGTGGTCATCATATTCAGTAGTCACTCTCTATCTGGCTTTACTGCTTTAACACTATCCATCTTCAGAAGGGTCTCGACCTGAAATATCACCCATTCCTTCTCTCCAGAGATGCTGCCTTCCCCCACTGAGTTACTCCAGCATCTTTGGTGTAAACCAGCATCTGCAGTTCCTTCCTACACCTTAACAATATCCATTATTGCCTGCCCATTGTCTAAGATCACATCCATTGGCATAGATTTCACTCGTTACCAGGTATCTCTCCAGTTTGTTTCCTGAAAGGTTGAAGAAATAATTACATATGGAAGCAGGAAAAATAATCGACAAGTTGTTTTGTATCTAAAATATCTCGCCCTGTAGAATAATGTGTTGTTGTTCATTCTTAATGCTGTTTGATTTAATCCAGCTATTTTTAACTTCCATATTAATAATATTGGAGAAAGATGAATCACGCAAGATGACAGAGTGTATAAATAAAAGTTAATGCCCTTTATGAAGAATCTATACAACAAAATAGACTGCAAACAAGTCATTAGTACTTTTCATTTATTGACCTCGGTCATGAGACAAATGAGCAACAGAAAACATAGAAACATAGAAAATAGGTGCAGGAGTAGGGCATTCGGCCCTTCGAGCCTGCACTGCCATTCAATATGATCATGACTGATCATCTAACAGTATCCCATCCCTGCCTTCTTTCCATACCCCCTGATCCCTTTAGCCACAAGGGCCACATCTAACTCCCTCTTAAATATAGCCAATGAACTGGCCTCAACTACCTAAACATCCTTACATGATCTGTTGTTTTCACACCTTACCCCTCTATACCCCTCTCACCTGACTCTCAGTCGGAATAAGAGTCTTGATCTGAAATGTCACCCATTGCTTCTCTCCAGATATGCTGCTTGTCCCGCTTACTCCAGCTTTTTGTGTTGATTCTGACTTCTTCTTGCGTATGGTGTGCAAAGCCTAAAGTTGTCGGATAACTTGTTCTAATTGATCTTATTTGATTGTGCACACCAGGTTGATTGCATTGGTTGAAACAGGGCGGACCATGTGAAGGTTACAATCTCACGCCCCGATCCTGACATGATGTTCAGAATCATTCAAAATATTCTAACGATCAAATCAAATAGTATATACTTCAATTACCTGTGATCCTATCAGCACATTGCATGGCAAAAGAACTAAGAAGAGGCAAATCATGCTCTCTTTAGTTAATGTAGTTGCAACTCCCTGATCAGTGACAGAGCAGTCCTGAATGGTTTATTTTTCTCCCTAGTGGGTGGATTGCTTCCATGCAGTACTCAGTTCAAAGATTTAGATTCAAACTTTCAAAACTTACTTAATGACAGCACATCAATCTGAAGAAGGGTCTCGACCCGAAACGTCACCTATTCCTTTTCTCCAGAGATACTGCTTGACCTGCTGAGTTACTCCAACATTATGTGTAAAGAGAGATACTGTACTTTAGACTACATGCACTGAGTTAGTATGCAGGTGCCAGCAATCAGATGGAGTTTTTGTAAATTGAGCAGTTCCAGCTTACCAATTAGTGAGACCACATCAATTTGAGTATACTGGATTGTGGATACAAGATTAATTCTAAAAGGTTAAGTAGGCTGGAACTCTACTCTTTGGAGTTTAGAAGAATGAGAGGCGGTCTCATTGAAACATATAGGATCGTGAGGGGCCTTGATCGGGTGGATGCACCGAGGATATTGAACTAAGGGACATAGTTGCAGAATAAGGGGAAATGAGGAAGAACTTCTCTGGTTATTAGGAATTCTCTGCCCCAGAGCAGTGGGCAGAAAACTTTATATATTTAAGCTGGCTGCCAATCATCTATGGGTCTTGACAAGGTTAGTTCTAAACCTCACAAGTTGCGCCTGGATTGATTACCCGAATTGGACTATAAGGCACGAGGTTCTTGGGGTGGAAGGGGTCATATAAGGGGGAGGGTACAGCGTGGTGTCATTTTGTGGGTAAGTGTGTCTGTTTAGTGTTCAGCCATGAGCGAATGGCGGTGCGGGCTCGACGGACCTGGTGGTCTACTCTCGCACCTACTTTCTATGTTTCTATGTTTCTAGATGGGCTAATTATTGCTGGAATCATCTATGCTCGTAACAGAATTACAAACATAAGAGCTGGTGGCGGGCATTGTTTTTCGTGCCTGTTTAACAGAAACAGTTTGTTTTTCAAAATATTATTTGAGTGAATTATACTTGCGGTAATTTTCATTAATGGAAGATTTACAGTTTAAAGAAATTTAATACAAGAACTACAAGACTGTTTCTCAGAAAATATTTAGTTTTACAGCATATTGTAGATTCCAATCAGGAGTTTGTCTTGAAGTAGAACTGTTCTTTTGAGAAGTGCTTGTTTTTATTCCATGATATTATCTTTTTTTAAATAGCATCTCACAACATCAGTGATTACTAATTAATTAATAATTAACACCCTTGAATCATCTGAGCAACAAAGACATACATGGAACTGTTTTGGGGGCTTGGTTTGTAAGTAAAGGGCCTGTCCCACGGGCGTCATTTGCGTGTCACGCAGATGGCGCGCGAAGATTTTGTACATCCCAAAATCCAGGGGCGCCGCGCACGACCGCGTGTCACTGCCTACGTCACCACGCACCATATGCGCCAAATGCGCACCATGCGCACGTCACGATGCGCGTGTCATGCGTTGTGAGGCGTAAATGATGTTGCATAAATGAAGCGCAAATAACACCCAAGCGGGATAGGCCCTTTACTCCCCAAACTCTCAAAGTAAACTGCCATAAAAGTAAATCATATTGTGAAACTCCATAGGACTGGAATCGGCTGATCAGTTGTTGTCTCAGGGTACACTGTGGAAAAGCTGATGTACTTCAGTGAACGGAATCAAGGGATATGGAGAGAAAGCAGGAACGGGGTACTGATTCTGGATGATCAGCCATGATTATATTTGAATGGTGGTGCTGGCTCGAAGGGCCGAATGGCCTACTCCTGTACCTATTTTCGATGTTTCTATGTTTCTACTTCCTGCTTTTTGTTCCATTAACCATGATGAGAAATCAAAGTTTCAATGATTAGAGTTTAATTAGTTTTAACAGCAATAATGAAAACAGGAAATAGCAAGGAATTTCCACTCAATTTATGAAATTGTGATCTTCAATTTTTTTAAACGTTTGCTCTTTTTAAAAACACAAATAGGAGCGTGCATCGGTCAATGTAATGAATCATTCACAAGGTGCACTGTTGTCATTCAATACAGATAATAAACAAACATATTAAATTATTGCGTAGTTTGAAAAGTTAGAGTCGATGTTTATGTTGCTCTTTGCTTTGGTGTCTGGAACCAGGGGTCATGGTATCAATATCAGGGATTGGACATTCAGACTGCCCTGTGGTCAGTACAAATGCCCATGTGGTGAATTACTGATGTGTGCCATTTGGGAATAGTCTGAGGAGGTGTAGTTAAGGCAAAATTGCTTTGCACTCAAAGGCACTTCAGTGAATCGCATGTGCTAATCAGTATTGGGTGGCATTGTAAAAACACCCTCAACCTTTACAATTAATTGGGGGGGGGTCATAGTGGCGCAGCTGCAGAGTTGCTGCCTTACAGCGAATGCAGCACCGGAGACCCAGGTTTGATCCATTTCCATTTCAAGCAGAGTGCAGGCCACCACATTCAATTTCACAGCATTTCAAGCAGAGTGCAGGCCACCACATTCAATTTCACAGCATTTGAAGCAGAGTGCAGACCACCAAATTGTCAAACAACTCATTGCATTGTCATTAAGGGCTAACAAATCATTATTGCAAGTACATTACAGACTCACAGTTCAGTTGATTCACAGCTTAGAATGACAGTTGTGGCTTCTCCCTCATGATCTTCCAGAGTGACTGGCTCACGTCCAGGCATCCGGGGTTTCATAGTCCAGCCCCCCCTTCATCGTGGTGATTGACAGGCGAGAGGACCAATCAGCTGATGTCACGATTTTTTAAACACTCATAACGTTTTTTTATTTTTCATCGATTAGAAAAATCCTCGGGGCTGCCTCAGCGGGGGAGCACTGTTGAGTAAGATGACAAAAAATCATAGCGATACAGGGGACTGTTTTTTTCTAAAATCAATATACAGTACAGACGGTAAGTGGTCGAAATGAGACTTTTTGTTATATAGATGTGAAGGATGTGTGTGGATGAAATATCAGAATTCCTGTTGCTTCTTGTCAGATTTGGAAGAAAGAAATCACCTTTGATAACCAAAGGATAAAAATAATCTTTGCAGTTCATTTGTTTTCAACCTAGTTGGGTTGGCCTCTGGCTTCATGTATTAATTAATTGTAGAATGGATTTGTAGATCGCTACAAGAATTTTGTTCAGGTGCTTAAATTGATTTCCCTGGCTTGTTGTGCGTATGTTTAAATGCACCATAGCCATCATAAACTGTGAGCAGGTTTCAAAGGGATAGAGAAAGAGCATAATGTTTCAGTGCTCTCCTTTGTAGTAAGCTGAAACATGTAGGCACTGATTTAATGTTGCTATCAGAGGAGATGGGCCATGAGGATTGAATGATTCCCCACTGTGTAAATCTTCCCTTTCCTGATATTGTTGGGTTTCAGACATCAGTTTAAAGGGATTTCCAGCATCCTGGAGGTGTGATTTAGAGTTCACCCAGGCAGCAAAATAAGCAAGAAACAAGTTCAATGTCCAGTTAAGCTTTTGTAGTGTTAAAGATGGAAAATGAATTATCAGAGGAAAAATCTAGTTCAACAAACATTTTGCCTAGGATTGTCATTAAAAGTATATTAAGTCATGCTATGATACTTTAAAGGGAAACCCACCCACAGGCACTTAAACTCTGTTCTGTTCAACTGATTTTCAATCAATCATTTTCTGAAATAGCGCAAGGTGAGAAGGTTGAAACAGTGAAGTTTGGATGTAATTTGGGATTCCCCCAAAGGAACTATACATGTGGAGTGCCAAAGTTGTCGTAGTTTCAAGTCAAGTCAAGTCAAGTTTTATTTGTCACATACACACACGAGATGTGTAGTGAAATGAAAGTGGCAATGCTTGCGGACTTTTGTGCAAAAGACAAACAACTAAACAACCAAACAAATTATAAACACAATCATAACACACATATTCTTTTACATAATAAATAATGGAAGGAAAAACGTTCTGTAGAGTTAGTCCCTGGTGAGATAGGCGTTTACAGTCCGAATTGCCTCTGGGAAGAAACTCCTTCTCAACCTCTCCGTTCTCACCGCATGGCAACGGAGGCGTTTGCCTGACCGTAGCAGCTGGAACAGTCCGTTGCAGGGGTGGAAGGGGTCTCCCATGATTTTATTTGCTCTGGAGTTGCACCTCCTGTTGTATAGTTCCTGCAGGGGGGAGAGTGAAGTTCCCATAGTGCATTCGGCCGAACGCACTACTCTCTGCAGAGCCTTCTTGTCCTTGGCAGAGCAATTCCCAAACCAGATGGTAATATTTCCGGACAAGATGCTTTCCACCACCGCTGCGTAGAAGCACTGGAGGATCCTCGGAGACACTCTGAATTTCCTCAATTGCCTGAGGTGGTAAAGGCGCTGCCTTGCCTTACTCACGAGTGCTGAGGCGTGTGATGCCCATGTCATATCCTCGGAGATGTGGACTCCCAGATATTTAAAACAGTTCACCCTATCCATAGGATCCCCATTTATCCTCAATGGAGTGTACGTCCTCGGATGATGTGCCCGTAACATTATAACATTTCTGCTTCAATCCACTTGCAGACAGAATCAGATTACTAGGTAGACACAAAATGCTGGAGTAACTCAGCGGGACAGGCAGAATATGTGGAGAGAAGGAATGGGTGACGTTTCAGACCCGTGTTTACTCTGTAATGAAGATAAGCATAGCTAAGCCACATCACCAAAATATGGTCCATTTTGCTTTTTTGTTGGTGTTCTTTTTTATTAGTTGGTTGATAAATTTGCCAAATTTTCTTAAATGTTAGGATAGTCCCTGCCTCAACTACCCCGTCTGACAGCTTGTTCCTTACACCCACCACCCTATGTGTGATAAAGTTACTGCTCAGATTCCTATTAAATCTTTTCCCCTTCACCTTAAATCTATGGCCTCTGGTCATTGATTCACCTACTCTGGGTAAGAGACTCGGTGCATCTACCCAATCTATTCCTCTCATGATTTTATACACCTCAATAAGATCACCCCTCATCCTCCTGCACTCCAAAGAGGCCCAGCCTTCTCAACCTCTCCCTATAGCTCAGACTGTCTAGCCCTGGCAACATCCTTGTAAATCTTCTCTGTACCATTTCGAGCTTGACAGCATCTTTCCTATAACATGGTGCCCAGAACTGATCACAATACTCTAAATGCGGCCCCACTAACGTCTTGTACAACTGCAACATGGCCTCCCAATTTCTATATTCAATACTCTGGCTGATGAAGGCCAATGTGCCAAAAACCTTTTTGACCACATTATCTACCTGTGATTCCACCTTCAAGGAATCATGCACCTGCACTCCAAGATCGCTCTGCTCTATAACGCTCCCCAGAGCCCTAATTCACCTGGGCCCTGCCCATGTTTGATGTCTCAAAGTGCAACATGTCACATTTCTCTGTATTAAATTCCATCAACCATTCCTCAGTCCAGTTGACCAATCGATCCTGATCCTGCTGCAATTTTTCACGACCATCTTCACTATCTGCAAAACCACCCACTTTTGTATCATCTGCAAACTTGCTCATCTTGCTGTATATGGTCCCATCCAAATCATTGATATAAATGTCAAACAGTAACGGGCCCAGCACCGTACCCTGGGCACACCACTAGTCACAGGCCTCCAGTCTGAGAAGCAACATTTCTTCCATGAAGCCAATTTTCCATCCATTTAGCTATCACTACTTGGATCCCAATCGAATCTTCTATGCCTACCATGCGAATGCTTTGTTGAAGTATCAGTTTATTCAAAGGTGAGATGTATTGTTGCAACTTCATGCAAAACTCAATGGTTGTTTGTGTTTGCATTATATCTGTGCACATAATGTATCCGTTAAAAAAAAATCACCTTATATTCATTTTGCAAAATGTTAAGTTATTGGGTTACAGGTTTGCTGTAATTATTTCCATCTGTCAGGATTCTGCACCAAAACATGCTCTTTGGTTTGTAAACAATTAGCTGGCAAAAGAAAAGAAAACTGGCAAATTTGTTTTCACGCGGAATAATGTAACACCCGATGATTATTACTTTAAAAAAATATTCAAACTGCTGAGATGCAGTCATGCTATTGAGCACTCCATAGAAGACTCCATAATGTTGTTAGCATAAATATGGCATATTAATCCCAAAATAGTCTTTAATAAACCCACCAAGTAATCTTCACAAATGCAACTAGAAATGTAATTAACTTTTTAAATACGTCCTCATGGAATATGTTGTGGCAAATGCTTATCCCACCATGCAACTTGGAATCTAAGCAATAGAGCTTTGTAAATGCATAGGTTTTCATGGAGACCAATCTGCCTATAGACTGATATTAGTTTATTATTGTCACATGTGCCAAGATAGTGAAAAATGTTTTCACGCTATCCAGTCAAATCATACCATCCATGTTTACTATCAAGCCATACATATGTACACCAGATAGTGCAATTAGAAAAAATACCAGAGTGCAGAATACAATGTTGCAGCATTACAGTTACAGAGAAAGTGCAGATTTAAAAAAAGTAAATGTCTGCAATGGGGTAGGTTCAAAGAACGGGACTACAACCTTGCTCATGGGAGGACCGTTCAGTCGCCTGATAACAGCACTGAAAAAGCTGATGGAGTGGATATGTGACAGAGTAATTCACTCCAGTATCAAATATCATGGTGAATGATTTGTTCAAGAGAGATGGCATCAGTAATATGGGGATGGAAGTTGTGATGGGGATCGAAGATAATGCCTGAGATGTTCAGACAATTTACTAAAAGAAAACACAATTTGAGACATTAAAAGGGTGGAAGGTGGTGGTGAAATTGTATTGCATGGGATTTGACTACTTTTGTGGCTTCTGTTGTTGGAATTTCAGCTTGGGTATTATTTTGTCTTGTGGCAGCATATAGGTAAGAAAGTGGGATCACAGTTAGCAGAAAGTTAAATCGATGGCGGTAACTAAAGGGAATGACGTGGAACTGAGGTTGATTCTCTGGCCGTATCTGGCTCAATGTAAATGCAAATGGAGTTTAACGTGCAGATTCACATTATGAGTAGAGAGCTTGATAATTGTGAACTCACGCATCCTAATAGCACAGCCGACCATTGCGGCATAATTATGATGCAAAAATTATGCCTGTTGATACTCATTTTGAAGATTGCGTTCACCTTCGCTTGGAGCCACAGTTTGTTGGATCTGAGGGGAGGGGAGAAATCAGACACTAGAATATATGGATGAAAAAGTGGCCAGGAGTGGACAATGCAGCCCACCATAAATAAGGTGGGCATTGAGACCAACAGATTGGGATGTTTGGATGAGTGGATGTCCTGGAGTTGAGATAAAATTATTATAAAGTATGATAAGTCATCATTAAGTGCCTCAGATTTCTTTGCATTTTATGTGAATCATCAGATTCCAGAATTAATAAGTAATTTGAAAAACTGTTCCCCTGGCACGAGGGCAGATCTTCAACAGTGCTTGATTAAGGACTGACTTCTTGAAAAATTGTTTATTCGTAGGTGAGCCACATGATTGGAAAAAATAGTTAATGAGGCCAACTTGTCACCCAGCCCTCAGACTCAAGTGCATGCTATGCTTGCCTGACAGTGCAATGGAACTGAGACAAGGCTGACTTGTTGTTCAGGAAAAGATTCAGTGCACAGGACATATTGAAATGAGCAATCACTCCCTGCTATAATCGGATTGATCCACTTTCAATGTTTGCACCGAATATTAAATTAATTCTGCTGAACGAGTATGAAGCAAAATAGCAGGGCTGCCCTACAAGCATGAGTCAACTAATATCCTGCAGAGCTTCATGACGACTGTACACACAACGATATACTGTCATCGAAAATCGAAGCTTGTTAACATTATAATTGAGTTTCAGATGGATAGACAACAGATCAAAGTGATTGCTCGAAAGGAAGAGAATGTAGGTTGTTAATTGGAATGGCAGATTGAAAATTGACAACAGATCTCACGGTACTTTTTATTTTTCCAATACAATAATCAGCATCAGTTGAAGCTGGAAGTAGCGGAGCAAATGAGGGGCATGTCTGCATGATGCTGACTGTTTGCAGAAGATAATTTAAAGCACCTACGTATGTGTAGGAAAGATGTAGTCCAATATCTGGTTGATGGATGAGTAATGACAATAGAAAACTACAAGGGCGAAGATGACAGAAATCTGTAAGAGTGTGGGGAAGAGCTATTCTTAAAGAGCCGCAAAGATGAAAGTGTGAAGATTAAATGTGCAGCAAAAAGCGATGGGCTGAATTTTAATCAGTATTTGAGAGACTGAGGCAGAAATGACCTGTGGGAACCTAACGTGCCCTCTGGCTCGCGATCTCCTATTAGTCAATTGGATTTGTAACATAGCCTTGCCCAACCAATAGGTCATTTAAACCACAGAATTGAAGCAGTGAGTTTTTAGATTTGATGGAACAGTCTTTTGGGTTTCTTTAGATTGAAATAAAATAGCAGCTGGTGTCTTAGTTTCACTGCTCGCCCGATAAAGTCATGGTCACCTTCCAGAGGAGCACCAGAGAAAATGCAGATTAAATGAATGGGATCTCTGCCTAAAAAAAAGTGTAAATCACTGAATAAACTGGAATATTATTTTAGGTTTTTCCACAAAAGGCCAGTGGTGCTTTGTTTCACTTTCTGATCAAAAGTGACAATGGTTATTGTGATCGAGATTTATTGGAAGGGCTGGAGGTGAGGAAGGAGATGTAGGGACAGGTATTATATTTCCTGTAGTTGCAGGGGGAAGTACCTGTGGATAATAGACAATAGGTGCAGGAGAAGCCCATTCGGCCCTTCGAGACAGCACTGCCATTCAATGTGATCATGGCTGATCATCCACAATCAATACCCCCTTCCTGCCTTCTCCCCATGTCCCTTGACTCCGCTATCTTTAAGAGCTCTACCTAACTCTTTCTTGAAAGCATCCAGAGAACCGGCCTCCAACACCCTCTGAGGCAGAGAATTCCACTGACTCACAACTCTGTGTGTGAAAAAGTATTTCCTCATCTTCATCCTAAATGGCTTACCCCTTAGTCTTAAACTGTGGCCCCTGGTTCTGGACTCGCCCAACATCGGGAACATGTTTCCTACCTCTAGCTTGTCCAAACCCTTAATAATCTTATATGTTTCAATAAGATCCCTTCTCATCCTAAATTCAAGAGTATACAAGCCCAGCCGCTCCACTCTATCAACGTATGACAGTCCTGCCATCCCGGGAATTAACCTTGTTAACCTACGCTGCACTCCCTCAATAACAAGAATATCCTTCCTCAAATTTGGAGACCAAAACTGCACACAATACTCCAGGTGTGGTCTTACTAGGGCCCTGTATAACTGCAGAAGGACCTCTTTGCTCCTATACTCAACTCCTCTTGTTATGAAGGCCAATATGCCATTCGCTTTCTTCACTGCCTGCATGCTTACTTTCATCGACCCCCAAATCCCTTGTACTTCCCATTTTCCCAACTTGACACCATATAGATAATAATCTGCCTCCATGTTTTTGCCGCCAAAGTGGATAACCTCCTATTTATCCACATTAAACTGCATCTGCCATGCATCTGCCCACTCCCCCAACCTGTCGAAGTCACCCTGCATCCTCATAGCATCCTCCTCGTAGTTCACACTGCCACCCATCTTTGTGTCAGTGGGTTCGGTGGGGATGGATGAGTGGACTCTACTGAAAGCAAAATGGAAGCATTGACAGTGACAAAAATGTCAGAGAATTAGGTTTTAGATGTGGAGGCTGGTGTGGGAAAGGTGTGAGAGAGGAGTGAGAGAAAAACTGCAGGACACAGAGGATATGTAGGTGAGGACACCATCCCCAAAAATATGGGGGAACCAATGTTTCCTAAAGAAAAGAAGACATCTCTGATATCCCATAGTGGAAAGCCTCATCTTGCAAACAGATGCAGTGGAGATAAAATTGAAAGTAAGTGATGGCATCCTTGCAAAAAGCAGTGTGGGAGGAGGTGTAATCAAAGTAACTGTGGGAGTCAGTGGGTTTGCAGTAGGTTTAAACCCTGTCTGTCCCCTGTGATCAAGACAGAAAGATTGAGAAAGATGTAAGAAATTGTCGAAATGCACTCAATGTCAGGGTGGAGGTTAGCAGTAAAATTGATGAAATCAACTGGTTTTGCATTGTTACAGTAGGCAGGCCTGATGCATTCATCAACTTAGCATTAGGGAGTGGTGCTGGGAGGTGGAGCATTCAACGTAACTAATGAATAATCAGGCATAGGTAGGCCTATGCAGGTGCCCATTGCTACACTTTAAATATGAAAAAAGTGCGAGGCGCCCAAAAGTCTGAAGAAGGTTCTCGACCCGAAACGTCACCCATTCCTTCTCTCCAGAGATGCTGCTTGTTCCGCTGAGTTACTCCAGCATTTTGTGTCCAAAAGAGAAGTTTTTAAAGGAGAGGACAAGTTATACCAAATGGAGGAGAGTGTTAGTTAAGGGGAACAGTTTGGATCAATGTTCAAGGAAGATCTAGAGGGCCCGAGGCCTTCCTAGTGGGGAATGGAAGTGTGATTGCTGATCTGTGTGGACTCGGTGGGCTGAAGGGCCTGTTTCTGCGCTCTATCTCTAAAGTCCCAAGTCTAAAGTCAAACGGAGAATGCAATTTTGTGAGAGTGTGTGTGTGTGTGTATATACAATCAAGATACTTGCACAGTTCTATTAACAGCAGAGTTCAAAATAAAGGTGATTAATTATCATCTTGTCTTCTGTAGAAATAATCTGGTACAATTATTCCAGATGATAGCACCTGTTTAAAACAGTCACTTCCCTCGCTATTGCTTTAGCAGTGAATGTCATAACAATACAATGAAGTTATGTAATTTGGCAGTACCCAGATCATTGACAAATGCAACACTTTTGCTGAATAAATTAATTAATATCTTCTCTTTTTGCACATTGTTTTTTCTGGAATGATATATTGCATTAGGAAAGGTGAAAATTAGAAAATTCTATAGGAACAAAGTGCAGGTGTTATTCACTTATATTCAGTGAACCACAGCAAGCAGTTTAACTTCAACTGGTTGCCCAGATAACAATAACAAACTACTGGGAAAGAAGATTCAAGATTCAAGAGAGTTTATTGTCATGTGTCCCAGATAGGACAATTAAATTCTTGCTTTGCTTCAGCACAACAGAATATAGTAGGCATAAATAAATACAGAATATACACACACACATTAATAGACAGATATGAGTTGTTTAATAGCCTGATGACTGTGGGGAAGAGCTATTCCTGAACCTGGATGTTGCAGATTTCAGGCTCCTGTACCTTCTACCTGAAGGCAGCGGGGAGACGAGTGAGTGGCCAGGATGGTGTGGGTCTTTGATCATGCTGGCAGCCATTTTGAGGCAGCGACTGCGATAGATCCCCTCGATGATAGGGAGGTCAGAGCCGAGGGGATCTATCGCAGGAAGATGTGCTTTTTCATCAAACTTAATGATAGAATGATTAACAATAATTTTAAGTAGCTCAATAATTTCTGTTAAAAGCTAGCATTACATAAATTAAGTAACAAAGGGCTTAAAAATAAAATAAATGCAGATGTTGGAAATCCATCTAAATATTTAGCAAAAGACTAGAATGACTATCAAAGGTAGACAAAAATGCTGGAGAAACTCAGTGGGTGAGGCAGCATCTATGGAGAGAAGGAAATGGGCAATGATTCGGGTCGAGACCCTTCTTCAGACTGATGTGAGGGTGGAGGGGGGGGGTGCGGGAAAACGAAAGGAAGAGGCAGAGACAGTGGGCTGAGGGAGAGCTGGGAAAAGGAGGAGAAAGCAGGGACTACCTGAAATTGGAGAAGTCAACGTTCATACCGCTGGGGTGTAAACTGCCCAAGCGAAATATGAGGTGCTGCTCCTCAAATTTACGGTGGGCCTCACTCTGGCCATGGAGGAGGCCCAAGACAAAAAGGTTGGATTCGGAATGGGAGGGGGAATTGAAGTGCTGAGCCACCGGGAGATCAGGTTGGTTATTGCAAACCGAGCGGAGTTGTTGGGCGAAGCGTTCGCCAAGCCTACGCTTGGTCTCACCGAAGTAGAGCAGCTGACACCTAGAGCAGCGGATGCAATAGATGAGGTTGGAGGAGGTGCAGGTGAACCTCTGCCGCACCTGGAATGACTGCTTGGGTCCTTGAATTGAGTCAAGGGGGGAGGTAAAACGACAAGTGTAGCATTTCCTGCGGTTGCAAGGGAAAGAGCCAGGAGAGGGGTGGTTTGGGTGGGAAGGGACGAATTGACCAGGGAGTTATGGAGGGAGCGGTCTCTGTAGAAAGCAGACAGGGGAGGAGATGGGAAGATGTGGGATCCTAATGGAGGTGGCGAAAATGTCGGATAATTATTTGTTGTATGTGACGGCTGGTAGTGTGGAAGGTGAGGACAGGGGGACTCTGCCCTTGTTACGAGTGGGGGGGGATGGGGAATGAGAGCAGAGTTACAGGGTATAGAAGAGACCATGGTGAGAGCCTCATCTATAGTAGAAGAGGGGAACCCCTGTTCCCTGAAGAATGAGGACATCTCCGATGCCCTGGTTTGGAACACCTCATCCTGGGTGCAGATGCGGCGTAGACGGAGGAATTGGGAGTAGGGGATGGAGTCCTTACAGGAAGCAGGTTGGGAAGAAGTGTTGTCCAGATAGCCATGGGAGTCAGTGGGTTTATCGTAGATGTCGGTCAGTAGTCTATCACCTGCGATGGAAATAGTGTGGTCTAGAAATGGTAGGGAAGTGTCGGAAATGGTCCAGGTGTATTTGAGTACTGGATGGAAGTTAGTGGTGAAATGGATTAAGTCAGTGAGTTGAGTGTGTGGGTGCTGGAGGTGGCACCAATGCAGTCGTCGATGTAGCGGAGGTAGAGTTTGTGGCTAGGGCCATGGTACGCCTCGAACAAAGATTGTTCGACGCCTGAAGAAGGGTCTCCATAGATGCTGCCTCACCCGCTGAGTTTCTCCAGCAGTTTTGTCTAGCTTCGATTTTCCAGCATCTGCAGTTCCTTCTTAAACAGAATGACTATCAAAGTAGCTTGGAGATAGTTGACAGCTTGAAAGTTAAGCCAATTGATCAGAGATATATAGATCAGTAAAGTTTATGTTGGATCTAATGTCTATACCGAGCTGCATGATTTCTTGGACCATTATAAATCAAGCTTATTTATTCCCAGTTCAAATACTTTAAGAAAGGAACGATCAAGGCTCTATTTCTTCTGTTCACTGTTTAATGATTCCTGCTGGAAAAGCACAAATTTTTGAATATCAGGTCAGAACAGAATTGTCTTTGTTGGGGTACCTCCATGATCTTGCTGCATGCTGACACATTAATAAATGCTATAGATGAATTAAGACCATTGATTTGAGGTATTATTAGGCAACTAATTCAGTTCAAATGTTCAACAACAAGGACTCAATGTATTTGGGGGCAGGATAGGGAAAATTGTTGGACAGGAATAAAGAACACAGTCTGCACTGGAGAAGCGTGGTTTAGACAATTTACCAATCTTGATGGTTGCTTTAATTTTAAGCCGTTCTTGCTCATGTACTCCATCATCGACCCTGATTTGCCTTCTGTTCACATCAATAAATTAGGAATTGCTCAAGATTTCAGTCTGCAGTGATAGTTAATTGCATAGTTCTAATTAACAGGCTTTGAATTTATGCATTTTTTTCCTTGCTGCCCACTTGTAATCAGTTCAGTTGTCTGCTGCAGCACAATGCACTCATCAGTCATTTCATATTTGAGTTGCCGCCAATAGAAAAATATGATGGCATCCATTCAAAACCAGCTTTACACTTCTGGAGATGACATTGTGTGATGTACATCTGTTAACCTGTAAGGTACAAGGAGTCAGTGCCTTGAACAGAGATTTCCCAATGGACAAACCATTTCCTCCAAGTTTAGAGGCAGGATGTAATTGCAACTATCCAATGTCAATGGTCAGCACCTGCTTCAGAAGTCGTAGATGAGAAGTTGTCAGTTATTAAACAATAACATTCACCACGAGGTGATTATATAGAAACAGTGCAATCTGGACATGGTTCACTTCAGTAATTATCAAGGAGCATCTGGAGATTTTACAGAACGCAGCCATCCTCTAGTTGTTGTTTGTGCTGCTGCATTCTGTCCAAACAATCTGTTATCATTGGAAAGTTATTGATAGTTGAGATGCTGGCAGATGGAAGAATAGAGAAGTATTATCCAACTGTGACAATACATTATGAACCAACATTAAGTGTCAATTATTCCGATAGTGGGTTATTTTATATGTTTTATACTCTGAGAATAGATGGTATCTTTGGAATAGATCGTGCTTTTGTATCTGCCTTACTATCTTGCTTCAGTGCAAGTGAACCTATCTTTCCAATTTTTTTATTGATTGTATTTTTATCTGATAAGGCTTCCTTCAGTGATACTGTGAATGTTGGCACTACATGATCTGTGCATAATCTGGTTCTTCACTGCAGAAAATGAATTGGACAGTGGAAAGAAAGTAATAGGCAACTGTTACATCATTGAATAGATGCCTTTACATTGATTCATGCTGTGCTTATCATGTGATGTACAAAGAAACATACTTTTGAGTCTTTGGCGTTTCTAATCATCTCCCTCAGTTATTATTGTAGTTAATGCACTCCAGTCATCATAAAGTACTATACGGTCATTCTTTAACCAATATGTAGTGCAAATCACTGCAGCATATCATTCCTGTTCAGGCATTCCACACAGGATTGAATAGACAACAGTAGGATACCTAGACCTGAACGGAGAAACTCAAAAATCTGGGTTATAACATTTAATATAGACACGAGGAACTGCAGATGCTGGTTTATGAAAAAAGATACGCAGTGCTGAAGTAAGTCTGTATGTCTGGTAGTATCCCTGCGCAACATGAATAGGTGATGTTTTGGATTGGGACCCTTCAGACTGATTGCAGTGGGGGCGGGGGGAGAAAGCTGGAAGAGAGGTGGGAGTGGAACAGGTGATGCAGGTAAGAGGGGTTTTTGAATGGCAGAAGGTTGGACAAAAGCCAGAAATAAAAAGACAGAACGTGTGAGAGAAGGAATTCAGGTTAGAAGAGGAATGAAATGTAAAGCCAGAGGAAGTAATATGAGTGGAAGGGGATGGGGGGAAGGGTAAAATGAGAAATGGCTGCACATCCACATTTGGGCACAGATAAATGAGGGGAAAGTAGGGTGAAAGAGGGTTTGTTTGAAGGTTAATTATCTTAAATTCAATGTTCATACAGTGAGGTTGTAAACTACCCAAGTGGACTATGATGTGCTGTTCATCCAGTTTGTGTGTGGCCTCACTCG
Organism: Leucoraja erinaceus; assembly: GCF_028641065.1. Classification (NCBI taxonomy): domain Eukaryota; kingdom Metazoa; phylum Chordata; class Chondrichthyes; order Rajiformes; family Rajidae; genus Leucoraja; species Leucoraja erinaceus. The sequence goes on along the minus strand of NC_073392.1, from coordinate 13,086,892 downwards.
ACTCTGACAATGGAGGATGCTCAGGGCAGAAAGGTCAGAAGAGGAAAGGGAAGGAATGTTAAAACAGTTAGCAACTAGGAGATCTAGCATGTCTTGGCAGATCAAGCACAAGTGTTCTGCGAAACAGTCACCTAGTCTACAATTGGTCTCACACATGTAAAGGAGCCACATCGGGAGCATCAAATGCAGTGGATCATCACAGCATTTACTTTTGTGTTCCTTTCTGTTAAAAGGTGGGAAGATATGACCTGTGTTCTCCAATGACCTGTGACCTGTGACCTTCGAGAAAAGTTGACACCCTCTTCACCGACTTGATTCATATCCCAAGTTTATCTCCCAAGCTGTAACATGCCCTTTCTGCCTTCCCTTGTTAAATTAAGAATATTTGAATGTTTAAAATTCTGTTGCCCATGTCCCATCTTACTCTACCGCTGTTATGGCCATTTTGCCTACTCTTGATGTTACATGTTTGGTTTTGGACTTCTTGTTTCTCAAGTTTATTTTGTTAACTTCTTGTTTCAATTAGTTCATATCCTCATCTCTATTTCATTATATTCACTTCCAGCCTATACATATGGCTCTCCAAAATCTTTGGTACTAACCACGTTGCATATTCGAGCTACTCCACATGAGTTCTAGCATTTGTTGTCTTTTAGATTTTTTCTGCATCAGCAGTACTTTGCTTTTTGACTGGAAATAATTTTAGTTTCTCCGAGAGATGATTGAAATGCTTTGAAGATAAAATATCCTTGAATTTATGCGGTACCTTTCATTTAACTCTTACAGACTTTAGGAATTGCAGTCACTTTTATATTGTTAAGAACCTTGTGCAATTTGTAACGAGGTGACCAAAACAGTAATTAAATAGACTAAATATTGTCCTCAACGATAATTGTAATATAATTTGAAGGTAGATATTGACTAAGACATTGGGATGAAATTTCCTGATTCTTATTGTACACTGATCTGGTGCCTGGACTGGCAGGTCCTAGTGTGAAGAGAGATTGAGATGATTGGATTTGTATTTGCTCGAGTTTTGATAAATGAGAGGTGATCGCATTCCAACGTACAAACTTCTGGTAGGACTGGACAAACAAGATATAGGAAAGACGGTCCTGATGCTGGAGATGATTAGATCTCATGGATCACAGCCATTACAAAAGGGATTATTCTTAGTCAAGAATTCAGTGACAGAGAGGGGTGCTGATTTATAGGTCCAGGTTTTTGGAGATGAGTTTGTTTGGGATTATTGTGTTGAAGGCAGACCTATTTTTAATAAATAGGAGTCTAATATAGGTGTCCTTGTAGATGTTCCAGCAACCAGCATCAGACCAGGGAGATAGTGTGAGCCATGGACATCTTGCAATCGTATGCAAATCGCAGTGGATCAAGGCTGTATCGGAGGTTGGATAGGACTAGATAGGCCTGAAATGTCTTATATGCAGAGAATCATCCTCATAGTACTAATCTGGAGACTTTGCTTAGAAGGGTTTTGACCCGAAACGTCACCCACTCCAGGGAGTTACGCCAGCATTTTGTGTCTATAGTCAGCTTAGATTGCTGTTCTTTGGTCCCTGGAACACACCTTAAGCTTACTGATGCTATAAGACTGGCAAATATTATAATTTGGCATCAGGATTTGGTTGACATAATTGAACTATAAATATTTCTCTCTGAATCCCTGCCTGATGCTGCTGAAATACCCAGTAGTTAAAACTGCAGTGACATGATTGCTGTGCGAATATAGTGGGCAGTGCTTGGCTGCCATTTTAATCCCCGGGTTGTCGTTTCCACAGTATGTCCAGAGTTAAAATTACAGCTTTTAATTGTGAGTTGCAACGGTCAGCAGAAAACAGCTTGCAGGAACATTTAATCCAGAGCAAAACTGTGATAATCAAATAAGAAAATTAAAATGTGTATTTTCATGCTGTCAGTCCACACATTATAGAGATCAGCACTGATACAAAATTAAAAACTGGCCTCAAGCAGCATAACTACAGTAAACCCAACCCAAGTCCAAAGATGTATATATATATATATATATATATATACACACATATATTCCCTTCCAGACTAAATCTGGACCTTGGTAAGAACAGCATCCCACCTTTTAACACAGTTTGTACCTGCTGTCTGCACTTGTGTGGACCAGCAGCCTCCAGGTACAACTTTTAAAACTGGGTCACCAAACCTGAATCGATAAAGATGAAAAAAATGCTGATGTATCCGCCGGATCTCATTTGAGCCCAAAGCTGACCCAACCGAACTCTACACACAAAGGCTTGGTTTGCTTAGACAGGCTATAGTATCCATACAATAATAAGAATGCAGACTGAAAAGGACCCACCCTGAAGCATCACCTATCCAGAGACACTGACCTGACCTGCTGTGTTACTCCAACAGGTCTTTTTTTGTCAACCAGTGTCTGCAGTTTCCTGTTTCTCCACTAAAAATGCTCTTCCAAGTTCAGGTCATTCAACATAAAGTCACAGTTGCAGCAGTAAACCCTTCAGCCTCAACATTAATTCAACATGAGGGAACATTTCGTGTTCTGTAACCTTTTGAACTTCAGTGAATACATCACTGAAATCATAGCTGGATCTTGCACAGCAGACTTCCATAATAAACAGGAATTATTTAAGAAGTTGCTGTGATGCAGTGGATATTTTTTCTGAATTGCTTTAAAGAAAAGAATCTCAAATTCCAGAGGAGCCCCTTACCTTAAACATGTTGTTCAAGTAATGAATGATAAAAATTAAAACACAATAAAAAATATAACAGCAATTGTTAAAAACTACTTTCAACAGAAGCACTTAATTTTCAGTAATTGTTGCACTGACTTCATCTGAAATGGAAGTCTATGGCTGAATAGTTTTACTGCGAGACAAAATCTCACAAGTAGCTCTTTACCATGGTTGAGTAAAGCTTGACAGAGACAAGTTTATTGAGCAAGCGGAAGGCAACCTGGCACTCTCTCAGCATTGGATCTGGTTGTACGTTAAAAAAAACCTTTCTCTGATTTTAAAATGCAGTTTCCCATTGGAACAGAACAATTCAAACATTGCGATGCAAATGTTATCTTATTGAATTTCCCTTAGTCATCGGAAAGGCAACCTTTCTAAATACAGTCATCAGCATTCCTTTGGGATCGAGGATGATTCATTGTGACTGCAGTTTTTTTTAAGTTCTGTCATAGTTGATGATGCCCATATTGGGAATGTTGATTCTACATATGAGGCTGGAAGTGGGTGCTGGGGTAGCTGATTGAGTCATGTGTGCAATGGTGCACTCATTCTGCCATTTGCACAAAGCTTCTTTATGCTCCTAATGCATTCAACCAGTGTTCTCAAAACCATCCCAAATGCTGCTTCTCCATTTTGAGGAGTCATGGACTAAGGATTCCAAGAGGTTAGTTGACATCTTGGATCTACTGTCATTATGATCGACTATCTCAATTACACTTTAAACAATTCCCATATTTTTAAAGATGGACACAAGATGCTAGTGAAACTCGGCGGGTCAGGCAACATCTCTGGAGAAAAAGAATAGGCGACGTTTCGGGTCGAGAACCTTCATCAGACTGTGATGAAGGTCCTCGAACCAAAACATCACCTATTCCTTTTCTCCAGAGATGCTGCCTGGCTTGCTGAGTTCCTCCAGCATCTTGGGTCTATCTTCAGTGTAAACCAACATCTGCAGTTACTTCTCCCATATTTTTGACTCGCTTAATCCAAACTTCCTGAACACTCTCCGTGACTAAGTATCCACTGCCCTTGAAGACGAAAAACTCCAAAGATTCAGAACCTGTCAGGGGGAAATATCATCCCGCCCAGGAAAAGGTGAAATGATACATGCTGACAAAACATAGAAATATTCATAATTTTTAAAAAAATGGGATTTCATTTTACATACATACGAATGGAGAGAATTTCTAATTGATGAGGATAACAAAAAAGTTGGCTAAATTAGTGTTCCTGCAGATAAAAACATAACTTTCAAACGCACTCTTTAGTAACAGGCAGGCAGCATTCCAAGATTGCATTTTCTGTGAGGACGTAGAATTATTCTCACATGCTACTGTATATCTGGGTTTGGCACAACTGGCAGATTACAGTTACAAACCACTGATGTCGGAATTTTATAACTGACTCCTAAAGTCTTATAATTCCCAAGATGAAGAATGAGGGCGTCATTGGCAACTCAAGGTCATTTCCCTCACATGATTATAATTTCATCTTATCACATCCTCAAAACTTGTCAATGTATTTTACAAACCTAAATTTGTTTGCATATTCCTACATTGTCTGTAAACATGCTTTGTCATATCAGTGTGTGGGATCATGTCAGCGATAATGGCTGATACAAATTGACAGCAATTTCCATCCTTTGAAAGCTATTAGAAGGATCAGGATATCATGAATATAAATTAATTTTCAGTGTGACAGAGAAACCTAATAACTCGCCTTCTCTGCAATCAACCTGTGATTGTTTGGTGCAAAATTTGAAAATATAGCAGCAGATGTTTCCAGTTGCAGATGGGCCAACAAGAAGCTAAATGTATGATAGTCACGAATAAATTTCAATAAGAAATTCAGGAGAGATTCCTTTCACCAGAGAGTTGCTGGAATATGGAACACCTGCCCATTGAGGTTGAGTACAGATGCCATTGAGGTGAACCTAGGCTGAACATCAGGAAGGAATGATAAATTATGTTGTTAGTTTAGAGATACAGCGCAGATACTGGCCCTTCGGCCCAAGGAGTCCGCACCGGCCAGCGATCCCCGCTCACTAACTATTTCTCTGGGTGTTCTGGTTTCCCCCACACTCGAAAGACGAGGTTAATTGACCGGTAAAATATAAATTATCCTTAGTGTGTATGAGGGTGATAGGAGTGTGGGAGGAAACCAAAGCACCCGGAGAAAACCCACGCAGATCACAAGGAGAATGTATAAACTCCATACAGGCAGCACGACGACGTTCTGGCGGCGGTGTCCAGAGTCCTGGGTTCAGCCGCGGGCTGGCGGCTGCGTGTGCTGGACTGGAGGTGCGGCGGCTTCGACCACCCCGGGCCGCAGTGTTTGAACCGGCCCGTTCTCGGGGTTCGGTGAGCTGCGGGACTGTTTATACCATCGCCCGGTGAGGAATCGCCTCAGCGCAGAGGGAGCAGAGGGAGAGACTGCAACCCTAAGATTTTTGCCTGCACCACAGTGAGGAGGTGTTTGGAGGACTCACTGTGGTGGAAGTTAATTTGTGTTTATTGTTGTTATTATTGTATCATTGTATGTATGACTGCAGGCACAAAATTTCGATCAGACCGTAAGGTCTGAATGACAATAAAGGAAATTCAATTAAAAAAACCTATGGTTAGGATCGAACCCAGGTCTCTGGCGCTGTAAGGCATCACACCTACCACTGTGCTACCGTGCCTCCCGTGAAAAGGTTAAATGAAGAAAAATGTTAAGAGAGTTGTTGGAGGCACACACATGGATCAGTTGTAATTGGTGATCTAATTCAATGCTGTAAACATTTTGTAATGCATCGTAATTTTTGTCTCACCTTGATGCTGGTATGTAAATCATGAATTCTGTCTGAACTTGACATGAAGAGATGTCTACCGTCACGCATTTTATGGTGGTTCATCAATATTCATGGAGAACCTTTAATTTGTTCTAAACACTGAATCTTTCTTTCAAATGTTCCGAGTTTTTTGGCAGAAGATACATCATTTGGGCACCTGTTTTTCTTGATACACAGAAATGTAGGATGGGAAACGATACTTACAGGAGCTGGCCATTCATTCCCTCAGTAATGCTCCATCATTTGTGGTTGGTTTATATCTGGTTCCACATGCCTTGATTCACCTTAATATCTAAAAAAATAATCCCTTTCTCTGTGAACACAGCCAACATGGGTGCACAATTCCAAAGATTCACTGCCCCTTCCTCATTTCAGGCCTAACTGGCTTGCTGTTTACCTTGAGACTCTGATCTTCGATGGAAATACTCAGCAGGTCAGGCAATAACTGTGGAGAAATAAGCAGAGTGAAAGTTCTGGTCTATGACATTTCAGTCAGTTTCAACGTCCAAAGATGCTGCCCGATCTGCTGTGAAATTCCAGCTGTTTGTTCCATTTGCGATTTCAAGCACCTACCTGTGATAGTTTGTGTAAGAAGGAACAGCAGATGCTGGTTTAAACTGAAGATGGACACAATAAGCTGGCGTAACTCTGGCAGCATCAGGCAGCATCTCTGGAGAGAAGGAATGGGTGACGTTTCGGGTAAGGTCTCGACCTGAAATGTCACCCATTCCTTCTCTCCAGAGATGCTGACTGTCCCGCTGAGTTACTCCAGCTTTTTGTGTCTACACGTGATTGTTTGCTTTTATAGTTTCCTATGGTAGAATTGCCTAGCTTAATCATTATTGTGTACACAGTATTTGCAATTCAGAGTCAACAGCAGCATTAAATTAAAATAACCTTATCAAACCTACAACCACAAACATCACTATCTTTTACCAGTATGGAGCTCGGATTCAATGTTGATTTAAAAATAAACGAATATCCCTTGCATTACTTGGATGTTAAATAAGTCAGTTTGATTACTTAATTAAGACAAAAAAAAAATGATTATTATTTTATACTTTCATTCAAGTAGTCTTCTTCTTGCGCATGGCGTGCACAGCCTAAAGTTGTAGGACAACTTGTTCTATTTGATCTTATTTGATTGTGCACACCAGGTTGATTGCATTCGTGGAAACAGGGAATGTAGGATGGGAAACGATAGTTACAGGAGCTGGCCATTCATTCCCTCATGACCACGTGAAGGTTGCACTCCCACCCCATTCAAGTGGTGTTCTTAATTGAGACTTGTTCATCAAATATACTGATATTTGACAAATATATTCTCGATATACTGACATCCTTTGCATGTTCAGCCAATCTGAGTGATTCTGTTTATTGCCTACCATGACCATTTACTCATTGTGAATTGACCAGACCCGAAACATCACTTATCCATTTTCTGCAGAGATGCTGACCGACCCGCTGAGTTATGTTCAGCACTTTATGACCTTTCGTTGTAAACCAACATCTGCAGTTCCTTGTTTCTGCTCATTGTTCTTGTCGGCATTTCAGACGAGAGACAGGTGCCTCCAAACATGAGAAGGGTAAAGTTCCAGGGTTCCAAATTAAACAATAAATATTGAAAAGACTATGTAGTTCAGGAAACACAGACACTGTCTGTACTGTGGAAAGTCTCTCAACCTTTGTGTTTCATTTTCTATTTTCCACCTGATAAGCAGTGAAATTAAACTCAAGTAGGCTGTGATTGCCTAACAAATAACAGCAGGGATTATTAGTATGCTTGTGATGGATGATTCTATGGCATACAACCAACTTGTTTACAGCTTGGGTGCTTAGGGTCCAAGAGACTCTCTGCTCAAAGGGAATCATCATCATCATCATGATTAAGTAAACTAAGTGTTCTCTGGCAATTGGCATTGCTTTATTATTGTGCGATGTACCCGGGATATGGCGAAAAAACGTTTTGTGTGCTATCCAAACAATTCATATCATACATGAAAACAATAAAGCAAAACACAAAGTATACAAATATGCAAGGTATAGAGGTAATACAATAGATAGTCCAGAAATAATGACTGTGCAGAATATAATGATGCAACTACAGAGAAATGTGAAGCATGTACCATCTTTGAACATAGAACAGAGCTACACTGCAACACCCAAGTAAACTGACATCAGTTTCTGAAAAAAAGCAATGGTTGAAGACTCGTATTATTCTAATCTTATTCAACTTATATTTGAGTGGGCTGGCATGGATGAACTGCTGGGTAAATACTATAATTTTAAGGTGGATTACTGAGAAACAAAAAAGATTTGAGTTTTGTCATCAACAATGAAGATATGGTGTGTGCTGCTGACTTTGGAGGTGGGGCTAGAAAATTGCATTGGGATCTTGAAATGCAAACTTCTCTTCTCACGGAACATGAAACGAGGCACATTTTTTGCTGGAGAGCTGGAGTATCCGGCAATAGGGATGGCAATTGACTGTATAATTAATGGGGTGATTGAAGAATACTCACGTGTGATAATGCAGGAAGTTGAAAATCATTTAAATATTGCACAGGAAGCAAATGAAATATTGAACCAACATACATATGAGGTTCAAGGAAGAAATAGATTATCAGCAAATAAGCTAATATAATAATTAATTATAAATGAATCAATTGTGTTAAATTTTCTCATGAATAAATAAGACTCCAAATTGTATTTCCAACCCAGAAATCCTGGTCAGCAGCAATGTTGACGGTAAATTGAAGAGCCTGTCCCACTTGAGCATCATTTGCGCGTCACGCAGGTGGCGCGTGAAGATCTTGCGAATCCTAAAATCCTGGGGCACCGCGCGCGACTGCCTATGTCACTGCCTACGTCACCATGCACCACGCACACGTAATGCACGCCATATGCGCATCACGTGTGCGTCACGACACGCGTGTCATGCATCGTGACGCGTAAATGATGAAGCATAAATGACGCGCAAATGATGCCCGTGGGACAGGCCCTTAAAAAGCACAATCACTCCTTACTGTATTGGGCATTAGTGAAGGTTCTGACTGAGAATATAAGGTAGATTTTGAAACTCAGAAAAGGATGGGGATTTCCAATGAATTTTAATAAAGATTTAACATTGCAGCTTGCACTGAGGCAAAGCCACAACTCATGGGTTTTCACATTTAACTGTGCAGATGCAAGAACTTGCTGCTGGTTTTATACAGTCGTACTGGTAAACATTGTGCCGCACTGTTATTGCAGCACTAAATTCTCGGCTAAGTTTCCTGCCCCATGCCAATAATTCAGGTGTGATGAAATGACAAAGTTCAGCTTTCACAGCTTTCAATTTTATTTTTTAAATAAAAGGCAGCAAATGCAATTTCTCATCTGAGATCTCCAACCCAAAGTTTTGAAAGAAGTGTTTTTTGAAATAGTGGGTGCACTTGGTGTCATCTTCTGAAATTCCATTTATTCTCGAGGAGATGTTAGCAAATTTAGAGGTTAGCAAATATAACCCCGACGTTTGAGAAATGAATGAGAAAGAAAATGGAGAACTACAAACCTGTTAGTCTGACATCTGTGGAAAGGAAAATGCTAGAATGTATTATTAAGGAAGTGAGAATAGGGTTTGTCAGAAAATAATATAGAATTGAGATGGGCATAATGGATTTATGAATGGGAAATCATATTTGAAAAAAAAAGTTTGGCATTTGAGATTGTAGAACAGAAAAGGAGAATAAGTGCTGTGGTGTATTTAGTTAATGTGCCACACAAAATATTCTTTATAAAAAAGAGCAAATAGGATTGGGGGTAATATACTGGCTTGGATTCAATGTTGAATAATAACAGGACAAAGAAAGTTGGAAGTGAAGGGTCATTTTCAGATTTGCAGGTTTGACTTGAATGATGCCGCAGGGAACTGTGTTGAGAGTCCCGGTTGTGCACAGTCTATATCAGTGATTGAGATCACAAATCATTTAGATTAACAGGCATAAATTATTCAAGATTCTGGCGGTGTGACTTGTGTGGAGATTTACGAGCGACTTTAAGGGGATATAGACCGGCTACATTAATGGGTGAGGACGTGATGGATAGAATATATTGTAGAAAAATGTGAAGTTACCAACTCTGGTTAAAAAAAAAAAAGAAAAACAGAGTATTTTGTTTAAATGGTGAGGGATTGAGGGGTGTAAAAGATCAGAGGAGCCTCTGGGTGTTCTTGTACAGAAATCACTAAAAGTTAATGTACAGGAACAGCAAGCTTTTAGGAAGGCACGTGAATTTATTGAGAGAGAATTCAAATACCGATGTAAGGATCGCTTAATTCAATTATGTCGGTCACCAATGAGACAGAATTTGAAATATTGTGTCCAGGACTGGTCTCACTACTGAAGGGTGGATACATATGCAACAGCAGGAATGCAATGAAGGTTCATCAGATTGATTCAAGGGATGAGGTGAATGTTTAATGAGGATTGATGAAGAAGATGAGGCCAATATTATCTGGTTGCTAGGTGATTTCATTGACACATCCAAAGATACTTATGGGCTTGTCATGGTAGATAGAGGGCCGAATCGAAGCTGGGTCGCTATCACAAAATAAGGAGCCAACCTTTTAAGACAAAGATAAGGACCTATTTTTACACCAAAAGGTGAATGTATCGTAGGAATTATCCATACGAGGGCTATGGAGGTTGATAAATTTCAAAAAATAAGGGAATCAATGGATATGGAATTAATACAACAAGAGGCACTGAAGTAAAAAAAAACAGATGCAGGGAGTTGCACAGTGAATTGTGTGACATTCCACTCCATATATTTAATATGGTTACATTAAAGGGGCTGTCCCACTTGGGCGACCTAATCTGCGAGTTAGAAAAGTGTCTTCGACCTTCAAACTCGTAGCATGGTTGACACGTGGTCCTCGGAGGTCCTCTGAGGTCGCTGGAACTCTCCTTCATGCTCGAGGGAAGTTCTCGAATACTCGTGGCCTCAGCTAGATCATGGAAAAATTTTCAGCATGTTGAAAAATTTTCCACAAGTAAAATTTGGTAGGCATGGTTCTTTTGAACTTGTTGTGCAGTGGAGTGGGGTCGCTATTTGGTTACAGGCAGTTGAGGGCAGCCGTAGGCAATCTCCTTCATTGACCGGCCATTTTGATTGGCTCATTGGAGTTTTCAGGACCAAGGAAAACCTACCGGTAGGTAAAATGCCCGCTAAACTTTATTATACTTCTTATAATCGTGAGTTCTTCACATTAGTTTCGCCCCAATAAAGAAAAGACATGATGGAAAGAAATGCTGGACAGTATTGCAGGTTATAGAAGCTTAAGGCGTAATAGCAAAGAATTAAAAAAACAGGGGGCATTGCACTATTGATTAATGTCACTACCGCAATAGTGAGGAACAAATCTCCACAAAGGCACTTCAAATGAGGCTATGTGGGTCGAGTTTAGAAATCAACATAAATAATGATTACTCTGCTGAGTTTACACTGCAGGCCTGCAAAATATCAACAGGCAAAATAGTATGTTATGAAGGCAAATCTTCCAGGAAATTGGAGGAGCCGTAGGGTTATAGTTGGGAATTTAAACTTGCCTGTCAATAACTATGATTGCTTTGCTGTGAAAGACTTAAATGCGGTGGAATTTTGGAAGTGCTTTCAGGAGAGCTTTTTGAACCAGTACTTACAGAAATCTGCAAGAAAAGGGGCAGTGTTAGACTTAATCTTGGAATGAGGCTTAACAAGCAGTTAAACTGCTGCAGAACATTTTGGAGATAATAACCATAAACATATTAAGTTTCAAGGCAGTTCTGGAAAGAGAGAAGGGTCTGGAAATTCTGGTCCTTAATGGAAAATGTTAATGTAATCAGACAGGACCTGACAAGGGTAGGCTTGGAGAAATGACATCCAGGTACATCTGCAAGGGACGTGGCAGTAATTTAAAAATGAAATAGTGAAAATTTAGTGCCAGTGAGTTCCTGAAAGTTAATGGAGGAAGGCAAGAACGGCATGTCCAGTGAGCCTTTGATGTCAAGGGTTTGATAACAAAACTAAAGGAAGTACTAGTTCATAGAGGGTCCTGACATGAAATGTCACCTATCAATTTTCTCCAGATATGCTGTCTGACCCGCTGGGTTACCATATAACCGTATAACCATTTAACAATTACAGCACGGAAACAGGCCATGACGGCCCTACAAGTCCGTGCCGAACAACTTTTCCAGCCGTTACACCAGCACTGTGTATCTATTAAGGGAAGAACATGGCAAGAATGGAGTATTGAAAATGGGAGAGGCCATTTAGGAGCATAGAAAAGAAAAAAGCAACCACAAAACATCAATGGCAGTCTCGATGAAAGAAAATCCCAAGAAAATTATATATCGTATGAGTAATAGGGTAACCAGGGATACTAAAGAGGCAATAAATATGTAGAGCTAGAAGACGTGAGTGTGGTTTTCAATGAATACTTCTCATTCACTATTCACTAAGGAGAATGGCATTGTCCTTGCAGATTTTAAGGATGGGGATGGGAATACTTGAGAGCAGGTTAACATTAAAAAGGAAGTGTATATTTGACATCTAAGTGAGATTAAAGGTGGTTAAGTCCCCGGGGTTTGTTGAGCCATATAGCGGGTTATGAGGGGAGGGGAGGCAAGGAAATAAATTGCTGGGGATGATAACAGAGATTTTTAAACCTCTGCTGGCCACAAGTTAAGTCTCAGATGAGACGAGAACAGCAAATGTGGAATCTTTATTTCGGAAAGGCAGCAGGAATGAGTTAGTAATTGTAGGCTAGTGAGGCTGACCTTAGTCGTTGGAAAGTTATTGGAAAAGGAATTCTGAGTGACAAGATTACTCTACAGAGACACAGGGAACTGTAGATGCTGAAAATGTGTGTAAACCACAAAACACTGGCGTAGCTCACTAGCATCTCTGGAGGACATGGGTAGGCGATGTTCCAGGTTGGGACCTTTATTCAAACTGATTGTCGTGTTTGGGTTCAGATTTTCCAGATTTTTCCTCCCTACTGCAATCAGTGACCGACTGAGTAACTCCAGTACTTTGTGCTTTACTCTGGATTAATCTACACTTGGAACAGCAATGTTAGATCGGAGATCAAGAGAGTCAAGAGTCAATTTAATTGTCATTTGGACCCCTAGAGGTCCAAACGAAATGCCGTTTCTGCAGCCATACATTACACACAAATAGACCCCAGACACAACATAATTACTTTTTACATAAACATCCATCACATAGCTGTGACGGAAGGCCAAAAAAACTTCTCTCTCCCCTGCACTCTCCCCCCCCCCCCCGATGTCAGAGTCAAAGTCAAAGCCCCCGGCTGGCGATGGCGATTGTCCCGCGGCCATTGAAGCCACGCCGGGTGGTGCGAGGTCGCACACCGGGTCTTGGTATTGGAGCCCCCGGTGTGCGCTCGCAAAGTCCCGCGGCCATTCCAGCCGCGCGGGGCGGTGTAGTGAGGTCCCGCTCCAGGAGCTCTTCAACCCCGCAACACGGGCGGGAGAATTCGCCGTTGCAGGAGCCCCGAAAAGCGGTTTCCCTCCAGGGATCCACAAGTTCCCGTCTCAGTCCGCAGACCCGCAGCAGCAGCCTCCGACTCAGCAGCGGCATCGGAAAGGCAGCAGCAGCAGTTAGCAGCAGCAGCAGCGCTCCTCCACCGCTCCACCTTAGTCGTTCGGAAAGTTATTGCGACGGCGAATTCTGAGTGACAAGATTACTCCCCAGGACTTCTTCCTGTGTAGAGCTGCTCCTCGTTGCGGCCACAACGACAACGGAAACCCGACGAGAAAAAGCATCTCTCCAGTGCATGGAGAGGCGATTTAAAAGGTTTCCCCCCCCCCTCAAACCCCATTGTCGTGTTTGGGTTCAGATTTTCCAGAATTTTCCTCCCTACTGCAATCAGTGACCGACTGAGTAACTCCAGTACTTTGTGCTTTACTCTGGATTAATCTACACTTGGAACAGCAATGTTAGATCGGAGATAATCAGCAAGGCATTATTGGTGGAAAATCCTGTTTGAGTGAGCTTTTGACCTCTTCTTCTTGCGTATGGCGTGCACAGTCTAAAGTTGTAGGTCAAAGGTTTTTGATGAAGAAACAGAACATATTAATGAAAGTAGAGTGGGTGATGTAGTTCATTCAGACCTTTAACAAGCTCCATACAAAGCCTAGTCCAAATGGGTCAAGCTGTGGGATCCCAGGGATGTTGGCAAATTGCATCCAAAAGGAGCCAAATGAATGAATGAATGAATAAGTTTATTGGCCAAGTATTCACATACAAGGAATTTGCCTTGGTGCTCCCCCCACAACTGACAACGACATAAAATGACAGTTAGGAATGACACATACAACATTAAACATTAATAATAAAACATTATTGATTAAACATGTGAATTAAGTAAAAGGAGGGTACAGGTTTTTGGTTATTGAGTAGAGCTACTACTCGTGGGAAAAAGCTGTTTTTATGTCTGGCTGTGGCAGCTTTGACAATCCGTGTGGGGACATATGGAATATATATGGAATATATTTGATATATGGAATATATGGAAAGAGCACTAACTTCCACACCATAAAAGGCCATCAACCAGGTTCTAGTAAATAGTGATCTACTAGATAGTTCAAAAGGGTTGTTGCTGTGCTGCATCACTTTCTAATTCTACCACTTCTCTACTTGCCCCCGCTCAAATTAAATTGGAAGAAAATATCATTCCATTTGGAAGCTTTGTCAGTTGTGTAACAGTGACTGCTAGATACTAATAATTCAGTATATTGTGACTCATAATTATGGTGGAGGAAGTTCTGTGCGCCTCCTGCTTAACCGCAAACATTGATATTGAGTGAAAACATTGAAAAGGAATCCATGGTCCATTTTAATTGTTGTTTGCCAGCTCCACATGAAGGAATCTAAGCAACAAAGCTTCCAGTGGAAATCTGCTGCTGATATTTTGTAAAGAAATGGTGACAACACAAACACAATCCAATGGAGCACGCTATTCGAGTAAAAAAGACACAAAGTGCTGGAGTAACTGAGTGGGTCAGGCAATATCTCTGGAGAACATGGGGAGGCCCCTCCTCTCTTCCATCTTTATTTCCAGCTGCCCAACAATCAGTCTGAAGAAACACCCCAACTTGAAATGACACCCATCCATGTTCTTCAGAGATGCTGCCTGACCCGTTGAGTTACTCCAACTCTTTGTGTCTCTATTTGTAAATCAGCATCTGCAGTTCCTTGTTTCTGCATTATTCTAGTACTTCATGAAGACTGGTTAAGAAATAAGTGCATATGTTTTTGCATAGTATAAAATTGAGTGTTCAATACTCTTTGTTCACTGAGCTTAAAATTCTGATTACTGAATCACAAAATTTGATTCTGGCCCCCACTTTTTTAAGATGCAGAAGTTACTAGACTAGGTGGGACCCGTTTGTAAGTGGGACCAGTCATACGGGAGGCCTGGTCCCCCAATGCAGCCCATTCACCAAAGCAATATTCCACCACTCATCCGTTTCCCCAACGTAGTATTCCACCACTCACCCAAAGCCCCTAACTGTGCAGGTGCGGCTCATTTCCCCTCATCTCCCTGCACCCCCTCCCCCTCCGCTTCATTTGTGAGAGGGGAGAAGGGGAGGAAAGGGGGGGTGTAGCAAGGGGGTGTGGGGTGGGAGGGGAGGAAGGTAGTGGGTGTGTGTGTGTGGCAGAGGGGGGGAGAGGGTGTGGGGGGTAGGGGGAGGGGGTGGGGGGGGGGGGGGGGGGAGGCGGGGGCGTGTGAGTCGGGGGTCACTGGACGTTCTCCTCTGCCGGGATAAAAGTATCCGTTTTCTGTCTGGCGACATCAGCGACATCTCCGACTCCACGCCGGGCTGGTCCAGACTAGGCCGGGCTGGGTTGGACTGGGCCGTTTCCAATCCCTCTGAAAATTGTGCCTGGTTGGAGACCAGGCCATCCAGAGCTGGCCATCCGAAGCCCCCATCAGCTCCAATAGAGTCTCCGTTTTCCATTTGGCGACATCTCCGTGCTGGGCTTGGTTGGGCGAGGCCGCTTCCGGCCCCTCCGAAATTTGTGTTAATTTTATACTTTCATTCAAGTAGTCTTCTTCTTGCGTATGGCATGCACAGACTTGTTGTAGGACAATTTGTTCTATTTGATCTTATTTGATTGTGCACGCCAGGTAGATTGCATTTGTTGAAACAGGGCAGACAACGTGAAGGTTGCAATCTCCCACCCCGAGAGCAGGTAGATCTGCGCACGTGCGATTTTTAAACCTCGATAACTTTTACATTAGAACCCCGATCGGAACAAAACTTAGTGCACTCGCAGCAGAGTAGAACAGTGAGTACGCTGGCGGAAAAAAATCGTAACGCTATCACGTACCATTTTTGCGCAAATGGAAAGACCACACAAACTGGAAGATAACAAGATCAGAATTTTAGTTATGTATAGATTTGAAGGTTTCATTGCATACAATTGTTCGTTAGGTTCTTCAGCGGCACAATTATTCAATTATTAAAAGGAAGTGTATGTATAGTTGGATGCACTACCTGCAAGAAACACGAGCAAATGCTCCAACATTTGCAGTTCAAGTGACAACAAATGAAGGAACTTGTCAGCAGTTTCTGACGTCCACCAAGTGCGGTTAAATATAAAAATGCAAACTTAGTTTTGCAATTTCCTGTTCCTTTTACAGGGTGCTTATTTGTGTTGGAAGCAGAATAGAATCAAGGGTTTGATGTGGTTCAATTATTTATACAAGGCACTTATTGCAAGAATCAATGAAAACACTTATCCTTTGGTAGATACATTGTAACGGAGATTTTAAAGGTGTGTTATCATAATTGCTACTGAATGACTTTTCAGACCATGTACAATTTGTTACAAAAGAGTATTCCATGGAAAAAAAATCCATGTTTTTTAATAAATTTAATAGGGATTTATCTTGTTGAGAAACTGAATGCTTTACATTTTTAGTGCATAAAATTACACCAGTGCACAGCCTAATTGTGAGACATTTGATGTTGTACCTGTGATATCTGTGATGTCTTTGCTTGGGTGCAGGATTAGACAGACCTTTCAATGGATCATATAAAATCTTCAGATGTAAATCATCTGCACAGTAAAATGAAATAAAGATTAAGAAATTAACCAGGAATTACCAGAGCACAAGTGAGAAAGACAGATGTAAGAAATAATTTTAATTTGGGTAGACGCAATGAACTGCAGATGTTGGTTTATGTAGACTCGCACCAATTTCTCACCCACCTATATTCCTTTCTCTGGCATTTCACAGCCTCCCCCACCCCCCTCAGATCTGAAGAAGGGTCCCAACCTGATAGGTCACACATTACTTCTCTCCCGAGATGCTGCCTCTCCCTCTGAGTTACTCCAGCAGTTTGTGCCCACCTATCACTCACCAGACCTGTCACTCACCTGTAATATTGAGACAACAACCGCCTTACCATTATTATTACTGAATATCCTAGCCTTACATGATGAACTGGAATGAATTCTGAATGCTCTAGTGATCAGTATTTGAACAGCAGGGGTGGGGGTGTGAAAATTCAAACCAATAGTAAAATGCATATCCTCCCATCTACTGACTCCAAACATTCTGAAGGATCTGGGATAAACTGCTTCATTGCTTGAGGTGAGTAGCAGAGACTTATTGTCTTGAAGCATAGGATGATAATATGTTCATAGAACATGTTTTTCTAGCATAGCTTTGTGTGCTACAGCCTGATTAAATAGTGTGGAATACAATGTCTGCAGAATGTATGATATGTCATATTTACAGTATCATTAAAAGATTTAGCTGATGTGCCGATGTGATATTAAGCACCAAAGCACAACGATATATTGCTGTGCACTTCTGATTGTCAGCGCAGTAAGTGCCGTGGTAACAATAGAGATTCAGAAAATGTGCCAAGTGTCGGGCTGGAACTTTCTCCTTCGGGATTGAGGAAATGTATAAGAAAGCGAAGCAATATGCTGTGATCTCGTGCACCTATGCGGTCGGTGTTGCTAAGCGCAACATAGAGGGGCAAAAAGCATGTTGGCTTTGTCAGACGGAGAATACAAAGAAGTGACAACACTGACCACTTGACCCAGTCAGTCTCATTTAGCTGTGAACTTCCACACAAGGGATTCCCTTCCTTGCATTGGCCTGACCTGTTTTTTTTACCTTTCACCTGTTCAATTCTTCAGTTTAAAATCTTTTATTTAAACTTGTAGCTGTGCCTTTTTTCCTATCAGGCAACTGCAGCAACAATTTACAAAATGTGTGTTATATTTGCAGTTTTTTCACTTCAGGTGTTATCCCATTTTCTCAATTTCTTTCAGACCCTTTCATCACAATCCCAATAGCTTTCCTCTTTAATTTTAATTGGATTCTGTCATTTTCATGAATCGCAAAATCCCATTTATTTTTATTTTTCAAAATATTGTGTTTTCTGTGCCTTTTCAAAAACAAACATAACATTTTTGGAATGGCCCAGTATCCCAACTTGGCCACCATGTACAAGATGGGCCAAAGGTCTTTTTCCGTGCTGTGGAGGTTAATGACTATTTGTATTCAACAAACAGTGCTATTATTTCTTTCAATCCACCTCAGCTAGCTTGCTCATAGCTATCTAAAATATTGGACATAAAATCTGAAACCTATCTTTCCATTCATTTTTGCCATATCTTGCTGCTCTCAATATGCTCAACTGCCTTTTGTATTTTATTAGTCATAACCAGATTTCTCTAAGACAGACACAAAAATCTGGAGTAACTCAGCGGGACAGGCAGCATCTCTGGAGAGAAGGAATGGGTGACGAAGTCTGAAGAGGGGTCTCGAACCGAAACGTCACCCATTCCTTCTCTCCAGAGATGCTGCCTGTCCCACTGAGTTAAACCAGCTTTTTGTGTCTATCTTCATTTTAAACCAGCATCTGCAGTTCTTTCTTACACACCAGATTTCTCTATCTCTTTACTGAAGGTTTACAGCTTGACAAAGGTAAGCAAGGCAGCATTTTAAAAAGCTCTCTTCATTTTTAACTCAGTCTTCCTTCATGCAAGGGGCTGAGATGAAGTAGAATTTGTTTGGTGTATCCAAATGGCTTTCTTGAAACAGTCTATGGATTGTCAAATTAGAGGGTGGACCATGCTAGACCTCGTCATGGGAACCGAGCCTGAACAGGTGACTGGAATTTAAGTGATCACAACTCGTTAAGTTTTAAGATAATCATGAATAAGGATCATTTTGTACCTTGGGGGAAAGCACTCAATTGGGGAGGGCAAATGACAACATTGTTAGATGGGAGCTAACGAGAGTAAAATGGGAGCAGCTGTTATGGAATAAATCCACAATGAACATGTGGGACTCGTTTAAAGAGCAGCTGGTCTGAGCTCAGCGCCATCAGTTTAGTGAGGAGGAGGGACAAGGTTCATAAGGTAAGGAAACTTTGGATGAGGAGAAAGGTTGGAAAATTAGAAGAATATTTGAGGCTCTGGACGATGAAATTAGACAGAGGTTTTGAGGAATATGAATCAAGCAGGAAAAAAAAACTCAAGACCGGAATTGGAAGGTAAAAACGGGGGCTGGAAATGCCAATGGCAAGTTTTACGAAAGAATATTTATATATACATTAAAAACAAGATGGTAGCCAGGGAGAAAGTAGATCTATTCAAGAATAAATGAGGGAATTTTATGTTTGGAGCCTGAGGATGTAGGTGGAACACTAACTGAGTACAAGGTCATCAGCATAATCATGGACCAGTCTTAGTCTCCCATCAGGCAAGAGTTACAGTAATTTGAAAATGCATACCTCCAGATTCAGGGACAATTTCTTCCTGGCTGTTATCAGGTAACTGAACTCGTCTCAAATGTCCTCTGGAGTGCGGTCCCAATCTACCATCTACGTTATTGGAGACTTTCAAACTATCTTTAATCAGACTTTATCTTGCTTTAAATATTGCCCTTTAATCTGTATCTGTACAGTGTGGATGGCTTGATTGTGTTCATATATAGTCCTTGTTGACTGGATAGCACGTAACAAAAAAGCTTTTCACTGTACCTTGGTGTACATATGTTTGTGTGTGTATACACGGGTGAAAGCGTAGATGGGTCAGCTAGTAAGTTCACAAATGATACAAAAATGTGTGTAATTGAAGTGGGCTGTGAAAGGATACAGCAGGGTACAGATATGGATGGAGAAATGGCAGATATATCTGGACAAGTGTGTATTGCACTTGTGGAAGGTCAAATGTGAGGGGGAAGTATAGAGTTAATGGCAGGAAACGTTATGTCATTGATGGACCAGGGAATCTTGGGATATAAATTTGTAGATCCATCAATGTAGTAACACAAGTAGTGAGAGTGGTAATGAAGGTTATGCTATGTTCACTTTTATTGGTCAATAAATGTGAGTATCGGAGTCGAGGAAATCGTGTTTCAGTTTTATAAAACATTGGGTGAGCTATATGTGAAATATTGTTAGCAATTTTGTCCCCCCTTTATAGGAATAATGTGGATGGTTTGGAATGAGTGCAGAAGAGGGTAATCAGAATGCTGACTAGATTCGAGGACAAACTTGGACTGTTTTCTCTGCAATGTCAGAAGCTGAGTGGAGACTTGGTTCAGGTTGATAACATTTATGGTGCCTGGGGTGGTGATAGAAACAATAATGACGTTAAGGGACTTTTGGATGGGCAAATGAATATGCAGGGGTTGGAAGTACATGGATCATGTGCAGGCCAATGGGATTAATTTAATTTGGTATGGTGTTTGACAAAGACAATGGACTGAAGGGCCTGTTCCTGCGCTATTTTACGTTCTGCTTTGTTTTTTCCACCCCTTTCAAAAATTAGGTGAAATAACATTTCCAAGAACAGTAATCCCTTGATACTACACATCCAACTAACCTGACTACTTACTAACACTAGACCCCAGTGCTTCGACCTTGAATGTTGTCTGCATGGAGTTTGCATGTTCTCCCTGTGAATACATGGGTTTCCTTCAGGTGCCCTGGTCTCCTCCCGCATCCCCAGAAGATGTGTGGGTTAATTGGCCACTGTCATTTGCCGCTAGGTGTGGGAAGTTGACGAGAACATGGTTTGAAAAAAAAAATTGGCTTACTGTAGGATTAGTGTCGCTTGTTAGAGATATTGAGGGCCAAAGAGCTTGTTCTTGTCCTGTCTTTTCTATGATCCAAATCCCTTTCTGAAAGTTTACTTCACTTTAGCCACTTAACTCCCCTCTGATTATTCTTATCCTGCCGTTGTGTTTCCTTTGACTCTTTACCCAATCTATAATTAGTCCATTTACTCAACTTCTCCTTGTCCCTCTTTCTAAATTGCTTCCATGGATGGGGTATTATTTCCATCTATTTATCTTCAATATCTTCTCTTATTTAGCTATACTTCCCATAACCTGCTTCAGCATCCATCCACCTCTCCCACCACTCTCCATTTACTGTGGTAGATGCATTGTCAGTTACTTAATCTTTCTGTTGATAAGCACTGTCTATATAGAAGAAGCTGATCTACGTTCATCATTTATGCAACTGGTCCCAATGAAAAGCCACCTTCTTGCCTCTTTGTGTTTTATAGATTTCAGATAATCATAGAGCATGGAAAAAGGATCTTCAACCCATAATATCTACATCAACCATTAAAATTGGTCATCTACACTGGATGACAATTACCATCATCTATACTAATCCCATTCATCCAAAAATAATGGCCATCAACTAATCCCCACCCTCAAGTTCTCCCACAACCCATCTGCATTTGGGCCAGGCCACATATTGGCATATGGAAGGAAATTGGAGCACCTAGGGGAAACTTGCATGGTCACAGCGAAATTTCATTACACAGACAAAATCCTGGATTGAATCGGAGTCTGTGGAGTTGATGTTGTAGCACAAACAGCTTCACTTCCAAACTGAAATTGAAGCACATTCAAAGAGAAATATGAAAACTAATAAGTGAGCTTTCTCCTCTTTAAAAAATCTTTCCCTGTTGAGATACTTGAGCAGCCCGGCTGTAACAAAATATTTGGAAGATTTCAGTCCCAAATTCAAAAAGTCGTGTTATGGATGTTAACTACTGAATTGTTATTCAGTACTACATCTGTAGTTGTGTTCCTTTTTCTAAGCATCAGTTCGTCCTTGATATGTTCTTGCTTTAAATTGAGTCTTCATCCACCCCCCAATGTCTGCAAAGTTTCTATTCTGAGCATTCCTGTGTGACTTTCCCTTTCTGCACAGGTCGTCACATCTGCCTCCTCTGCTCTCTGCAATGTGGCATCTCTGACACAAAGTCTCAATCCAAAAACAGCTTTCTCACCATGATCCATCAAATTGTGTCTTCCTCCAGTTCTGAGATTTAGAGCCTGAGCTTCTATCAATTATGTTTGAGTCAACACCTGGTGCTTAAAACTATGGTATCCTGCAGGGACAGCACATCACTGCCCTCCTTCTGTTGCTGACATTTTCAACTCTTCATTTTAAGTGGAGGATGTACTCGATTTCCTCTACTTACAAAGATATGTTCCAAACATATACATTTTCTCCCCATTTCAAGGTTTAGTTTAGAGATACAGCATGGAAACAGGCCTTTCAGCCCATCGAGTCCACAACGACCAGCAATCCCCACACAGTAACACTATCCTACACACACTTTACACTTATACCAGTCCAATTTACCTACATACCTGTACGTCTTTGGAGTGAAGGAGGTAACTGAAGATCTCAGAGAAAACCTACACGGTCACGAGGAGAACGTACCAGCTCCGCACAGACAACATGTGAAGTACGAACTTGGGTCTCCGGCGCTGTAAGGCAACAACTCTACCTCTGCGCCACTGTGCTGCCCTTGCACTTCCTTTTGACCCTATACAGCAACACAGTTGCACTTTTCCACCTTTACTCTCAAGGTTTTCTGAGCTGATTCTAAGGCCACCTTCCTTTCATATTATTAACATGAGGCACAAACCACTTTCAATTTCAGTCGACCCCAAAGACATTGTTTTAATTAACACCTCCCTTGCCCTACTTGCAGTGACTATCAGTTAATTGCCAATGGATGGGTTATTATGCAAATCCATGTTTAAATAAAAGATGGTGTTGGCATGAAGTAATACTTTATAAAATAATCCATGTTATAAACAGATCAGGCTTTAAGGTTGCTGCAAACCCAGAGTTAATTTAACATAGTTTTGATTTGTTAGGTTTGACAGATTTGAATCTAAAGCCACATGTGAGCTCCATTATCATATTGAGCTTTGAAAACATGTCTTAAGTATGCGATGAAGAAATATATCATCCCCACATTTACTTTTAATCAACTCAGTGTTGTGGGCAATAGGAATATAAGAAAACATTTCAGCAACCATGCTAACCTTGACTAAGGTTTAATGGTAAACAATGCACATCACATAAGACGTATAAAACTCATTCCCAGTTCATCTGACATAAACATGCACTATTAAGAGGTTCTATATTATCAGTATAAATGAATGTGAGTACAGCTAAAAATAAGCACTATCATGATTTTCTTCAAATTCCATTTACATATTTTTTTAGCTGATCATTAACATATTAACTGTCACCTTAATTTCCTCTCTGCATGAAGATATCCAGAAGAATATTAACCTTAGTTTAGTTTAGAGATACAGTATTGAAGCAGGCCCTTTGGCCCACTGAATCTACACCAACTATTGAACTCCCATTCACACTAGTTCTATGTTATCGCACTTGCCGCGTCCACTCTCTACACACTAGGGACAAAGGCCAATGAACCTACAACCCACACATCTTGGGGATGTGGGAAGAATACAGAGCACCCGGAGGAAACCTTCATGGTCACAAGGAGAATGTGCAAACTCCAGCCATGCAGTACCCCAGGTCAGGATTGAACCTGCGTCTCTGACGCTGTGAGGCATCGGCCCTTCCAGTTGCGCCACTTTTCCACCCACTCTTGTCCCAGCCTACCATATTTATTTGTTTCGAATATCTTCATGTATGCTCCAGCCTCCATAAGAATTCATACCTAATCTGCAATAAAGAGAATTTATTGATGTAAGATAGTATTTCTTATTCTGCTGGTGGATGTGTGAGGCGATAATGCCACTGGGAGGGCAAAAGACCATGCAAGCAATGTCTGCCGTGATCCAATAAGACCTAAGGGTTTAGAAGAGGTGCATAGAAAACCATGAATTCTATGTAAAATATTATTTAAGAGGAAAGCAAAGAAAGAAAAACGAGTCTAAGAGAGAAAAAGAAACAATGAGAAAGGAAAAAAACTGCAAAAATATGAAATTATACATATAATCCTTAAATTATACTCTTAAGGAAAATGTTGGATTTAATAGTTATCACAATGTTAAGGGTATTTATATTATTAACATGTTTTGTGATGTCTAATGAGGAAATAATGTGAATGCATTGGCTACATGAAATGCTGTGGTATTGCAGGAGAAAGCGATTTTGCAACCTCTTGTGACTTGATTCAGGCCATTTTACCATCATCAGATTGTATTTGTTAATTAGTACATTGATGAAATTGGAAACCAGTACAAAGCAGGGATGGCTGCATTACCTTTACCGCACACCATTACCTTAGCAGCAAATTCTGGACCAATATTTATATTATGAAAACAGAGTTTATTTTATCTCCGCAGTTCCAAAAACTAAGTAAAAGTAAACTTATCAGAAGGCATTAATCCATCTCACAGTCTAATTTGGTTTCCAAAGTGACATTTTAAGTTTGTAACAAAGGAGAGAGATTGAAGTGGATAAACAAAGTTTCATATTTTTACATCTCCATAAAAGTGCTGAGTTAGAGCAGGATTTTAGCCTGTGAATCTCCATTTTAACACAGTGGTAATGAAGATTGAAAATAGCATGTTTTTATCACAGCATTTTTGAAACTTGAGACTAAGATAATTTTAAGTAGTATTCAAGAGCAGAGAGACTTGTGAGTGTTTGTACACACATCTTTGAAAGTGGCAGCATGGGTCTAACCGGATAGTTAATGGAGCTAATGAGGTACCAGGTTTTATAAATCAAGGGATTTTTTAATTTTGTTTTTCAAAATATAGGAAATGTCTTGTATAGTGCATTCACTATGACTTTCTAAATGTCCTTTAGTGTTATTAAGAATTAAGTACTACGGAGAGGGAAAAGAGCCCGTGTTTTGGCAGAAGCAATCGTGTTTGCAGAAATTTATATTGAGAGTCATTGATGTAATGTGTCATGTGTGCAATTTGTGCTCTACTGCATGAAAATCTGTGATTTTTACGTATGCTTGATGAAATGAAAGATGCAATTCGGTGCATCTTTTCAAAAACAATCCTAAAGCATTGGACTTTTTATAATTGGAGTGAGGATCATTGTATATGGCAAGACATTTTGTGGCATTTCAGTTTTTTAGCAAGTAGGCTAGATGTTACTTTTCTATAGTTCTCTTAACATCCACAATGGTTCATTAACATTAAACTCAATTAGTTTTGTTTGAAACGTATTCGATAAAGCTACATTGTAAGAGGAGGAATTCTGAAGGTTTTGCAAAATAGAAATTAAACCAAATTGAGACTTTTTCGCATTTTGAAATGAAAAAAGTCCTTGCATTTCAATATTTTTCAGGAATCTGGCAGTCACTGAAATGTTAATTACTGCAAGCTGCTTCCTCAAGCTGCAGAGAATACTCATTATAGTCCATTGTGAAGAAGGTTGTTTCAAAGGCATTGATATTGACTATTTACTGGCACCATTGTTCTTTGACAATGCAATATTTTGCCGTGTTATTCAAATTATTTGGAGCAGCTTCTGTTTTGACCAGTTGGTTCGAGCCTCCGCTAAACACAACTATCACAAGTGTCATTTAAATTATGCAATTGACAGCTCTGTTGGCTTAAGATTTTTTTAAATCATTATTCCATGAAGAAATGTGTGAAGCCAGAATGACATGACTCAATCCATCAGTACTTCTGAAATTACGAGAGATAAGAATGGCAGCAAACTATTCCCAGTGAATTTATTCAAGAAGGAACTGCAGATGCTGGAAGATCGTAGGTACACAAAAATGCTGGAGAAACTCAGCGGGTGCAGCAGCAGTCAAGTTTTGACTGATAGGGGGTGGGGGGGAGAAGGAAGGAAAAAGGGAGGAGGAGGAGCCCGAGGGCGGGGGGATGGGAGGAGACAGCTCGAGGGTTAAGGAAGGGGAGGAGACAGCAAGGGCTAGCAAAACTGGGAGAATTCAACATTCATGCCATCCGGACGCAAGCAACCCAGGCGGAATATGAGGGTTTCTGCCCAAAACGTCACCTATTTCCTTCGCTCCATAGATGCTGCTGCACCCGCTGAGTTTCTCCAGCATTTTTGTGTACCCAGTGAATTTATCACAGGTCGAGATTGAATTGAGTATTACCACAAGAAATGCAATTATTATTTTTCAATATTCTTGAGAGGAATGGTGACATTTGTGACATGAAATATTTGCTCTTTGTCTTTCACACTGTCCAGTTGCTGAAAAAATTCATAGAACAGTTGAACTCCAAGAAGCACCTTATAAATTACAGGATTTGCCCATAAGAATTTATCAGTGGTAACCAAAGATGACAGTACCTAACAGGTGGAGTGTGTTTTTAGACATCTGTACCTGAAAGGTTTTATTTGTAAGGTTGCTCTTATATTTTTAAATTGTTAAACCTCTGCGCTCAAAGAATGTAATTGCCATAATCAAATTACAAATACAATACACTGAGACTTGTAGCATTTAGATATTCTGAGATTTTTCCAAATTATAAATCCCTCATGGCTGCATTTCTATTTAAATTAAGCTATCTTGTACCACTGCAAAGCATATTTAATAAAGGAAATGAAATATTGTTATCTCTATTTCTAAATATCCTTCATCTTAAACAGGTGGTGAAAATAAAGACCAGCTAAGCCCACATTCTTAAAATTTAGGTTATTTTAGCTCTGCATGATTGGGGGGGGGAGGGGGATTTGAGAATGAAAAATACTTCACTCTCGGAGAAGCAACTTAATATTTATATCTTTTTCCCAAATATTGTTCTGTGCAATCTTCTGCAGTTCTCGCATCTGACAGAACATTCCTGTCCCGACAATGACGCAAATTTTGAATCGCCTTTCTGTCGATTTTTTTAAATGTTTTAAAACAATCCAAGTTGATGGTCTATTCAGGTGATTTTGATCGAAAGCTGTATAATTTGGCATAACATATCTTGCGCAAATTGAATTTGTGAGTGCTTTTGCCTTATTGGAATGGTTGTGCCAACATCAACCAAATATCTGGTCTTATTTGGGCGGCACGGCGGCGCAGCAGTAGAGTTGTCATACAGCGCTTGCAACGCCCGTGGCCCGGATTTGATCCCGACTGTCTTTACGGAGTTTGTACTTTCTCCCCATGACCGCGTGGGTTTTTTTTTTCCGGGATCTTCGGTTTCCTCCAAACACTCGAAAGACGTACAGGTTTGGAGGTACATTGGCTTGGCATAAGTGTAAATTGTCCCTAGTGTGTGTAGAATAGTGCTCGTGTGTGGGGATCGCTGGTCGGTGTGGACTCGGTGGACTGAAGAGCCTGTTTCTGCAATGTATCTCTAAAACTAAAACTAGAACTTATCCTAAATTAAGTTAATCTCCTTTTCACTTTGTAAATGATTGTACCCTTTGCTGGCTTTTGTAGAGGCTCCAAAAATGAAGGACTTCACTAGTTATGTTTTTAAAATATTCCATAAAAAATTGTTTTAATTCACGAATAAATTGTCAACGAGCATCATTGGTACATGGTTATTTTGGCATTTATTTGCAAGTTATTTTATATCTGACTATTAACTGGAAGGGGGATCAGAGTGGATGTCAAATTTGTATTTAATGTGTGTTTTTGTTATGTTATTATATGTATGACTGCAAGGCACGAAATTTTGTTCAGACCAGAAGGTCTGAATGACAATAAAGGACACTTTACTTTTTCACTTACTTTACAGATGCCTAAAATAGACACAGAATGCTGGAGTAACTCAGTGGGTCAGGAAGCATTTCGAGGGAAAAGGTGATGTTTCGGTTCTGGAGTCTGAAAAAGAGTTTCGACCCGATTCCTTTTCTCCAGAGATACAGCCTGACTCGCCAAGTTACTCCAGCAGTCACCTATACCTTTTCTCCAGAGATGCTGCCTGACTTGCTGAGTTACTCCAGCATTTTGTGTCTAACTTCAGTGTAAACCAGCACCTGCAGTTCTTTCTTACACACAGGGTTAAGATTCTGTTTGAATATAGCGGAATAAGTCCGTAATCCACCACGTTCAAACAGTTCCAAGCTAACACTGAAATTATCAAGGTGGGTTTTTAAAGTAACATTTTTAAGTTAAAATCAGGGGTCTTCTAAAGTGCTGCTTGGTTCATGCCAGATTGTATTTGTGAGAATATGTGATAGGCTCTGAATAAAATTGTAGACTGGAGATGTTTCTCAGATATAGCACTATCAGGTGTACAATTTATGACCTGATGGCCCAACATGACCAAAGTGTAAATTTTGCCCCATTCATTGCAGATAGTATTGTATCCTTGGACGTCATGACCAGTTTAGCATTGCTGTCCTTATTAAATGTTATTACATGTTAAGCCATTATCTTAGCTCCCTGCCACTGGTCAGACCTAAGTAGCTGTGCTGAAGATGAGTAAATGTCATTTCCACCTGCTTGAAAAAAGGCTACAATATTATTGTTTTAAAACCACTGCTTTTGTAGAAAAGTTTAATGATTTGATTTTCATCAGTTTGGCCAAATATAATTCAAAGACTTTGCCTTGATTCTAGCTGTTCAAAATTCCATTCTGGTCCGCCTGTAAAGTTTATGGAGTTAGACTCAAAGTGGGTACTGGGAAACACTTTAACAAAAATCCTTGTTGCATACTGCAGTTCAATAAACATTGGGAAGAATGCACTTGATGTGAATGTGGCACAAGAAAATGATTTCAACTACAGCCAGTAGAGGGCTCAGGTTCTTAGAAAGAGAAGATTCTTGGAAGAGTTTGTTTGAAATGATTTGAAAAGACGAAACAGAAATCAACAGATTATATTATAATCGTAATTAATGATGACTCGTTAATTACAAATAATGAAGAAAATAAGTTAATATTGCAAAATATGTGGTGGGTGTTCCACTGAATTTGTGATTTAAAAAAAATATATTTTAAATCTGTTGTCTGACCTGCAGGTCAATATATATGCCATGCTTTCATGTGAATTTTTTTTTCTGCATTGACATGTATAATAAAAACTTATTGTAGATATACACGTGAACTGCTGTGCCATAATATCATTGTGTTAATCCATCCTCTTCAGTAGATGTGAGAGCATCAATCCATGAATCATTCAAATTTTACTGACCAAGTTTTGAATTTAAAAATATGCATGAAAAATAGACCATAATAGTCCTTGGTAGCACAGCCATCAGTTATGTCATTCAGTGGGTTTTATTGTTAATTATTATTCTGTGTTAATATAGGAAACCTCTCAATTTACAATCAATTTATTTATTCTTCCAGAAAATGCCTGGATCTAGTTAGGACAATAAATCATGCAACTTCCACATCATTAGAAATGCATTTCCCAAGTAACGTTATGAATAAACATTTATTTATTTTTAGTTTAGTTTAGAGATACAGTGTAGAAATGCCACCGGGCCCGCGCCGATCAACGGTCCCCGCACATTAACACCATCCTACACACACTAGGGACAATTTTTACATTTACCAAGTCAAGTAACCTACAACCCTGTATGTCTTTGGAGTGTTGGAGGAAACCGAAGATCACGGAGAAACCCACGCAGGTCACGGGGAGAACGTATAAACTCCGTTCAGGCAGCACCTGATGGAACCCGGGTCTCCGGCGCTGCATTCGCTTTGTCAGCAACTCTATCGCTGTGCCACCGTTTCTAACACTTGCAGCAGACTTGCAGTATTTTTCTTAAAAAGTTGACAGAAATCAGAATTGTTCCCTCAAATATTTGTTTTGAGAAGTGCATTGTCATGTTGAATTTTGAATGTTGAAATGCTGACATAAAGAAAAGGGGCAGGAGAGAGGGATGTATCGTGGGTAACTTATGAAATGGCCTTTATGAGGCACGTTTATTAAATGTAGCAATGATTCTTTTCCATTTTCACGAGATGCACTGACATCTTTTGAACTTTGTTCTTATGGCTGTTGACAGCAGCTTGTTATTCCAGTGGTGTATGTTAATCATGACGAGAAAAATGTTTTCATGTTGTTGAAAAACGAATAAAACTGCATCATCCCTTTATAACGCTGTCGATGTCTTGGGACAGTAATGTTTAAGAAGATTTTAGAAAGTGCAGTATCCTGTTCATGGTTTAGTGTTTCTTCATATAGTTATGGTATCATACGAAACCAAAGGTTAACATTTTGGATCAAATGCAACTGAATAGAAAATACAATTGAGAAACATAATTGCAAATCACGTGGTGAGCCATTGGCAGGCACATATAATCAAAATCTATTGTATTAAAAAAAGACCTAAATGTGCACAAATTTGCTGCAGTAGCTTAGAGATTTGACAGAGGGAGCTGCCTTTTTTTTAAATATTGACACATAACCTGTTGGTTAAAGGCTCTGTCAGTGTTTGCCTTCAAATTCTTCTTCCTCGGATGCTTTGGTACATTAGTTATCAGAAAATGAGATGAGTGCACTTTGTCAACATCATCTTTGCCCCAGCAGGAAATTGTTTTATTGCATTGAAAACCAGAGTAATAAAACTGCCAGTATAGTAAAATAAATTATGCTGTCATGTGTGCCAATAACAATGCTGGTTTGGAGCAGGAGTGCAGTGCAAACCTATTTAATGTATTGCACCAAATAACATCTTCAAACTTTTGAATGTTTAGTGACATTTAATTAAGTGCATATTCACATGAATAGTGTGTTTTGCAATACAAGCGTGGTGAGTTGGCTAAATGTCACTATTACAAGGTGTTGTATTTGATACCAAAATAAATATTAAAAACACAGCAGAGAATAACATTAAAAAAAATAATATTATAATGTGTTAAACACTGCTAATATTAAAGTGGGATTGACAGAACATAATTCTGTCATTTTGTTGGAAGGTTTTAATGCCTTTTATTACAACTGGTTATCTGTTTTCTCATGACTTTGGTGTGATATTTTCATATGATATGAAATATTTAAATTAAATTAATAAAATAGCTATTTAAATATTTATGCATGAACATGTGGAATGCATAATAGGAAGATATACTGTTAGTGAGATTGATGTTTGTGTCAAAATAAAGCAGGCTTGTGCTTTAACATAATGCTTCTGACAATGACAAACTACAAGGAGCTATTAGGATTTTCTAATCTTAATCTCTGTTAGGGTATCCAGTTAAGAACAGCTGAAGATCTTGCTGTGTGTTCATGTGATTCCTGTGCTAATTGTGTAGGTGCTTCGGGAAATGCGTTTGAGAAGCACTGTACTTCCTGATTAGTGCCAGTGAACAGACACACAGCGTACAGTGTATAGCAGTTAAGTGTCTGGTCCCAGCTGAGAAAATGGTTCCATTATCTCCCAGCTGTATAGACAAATCATAAGGGCCTGTTATGCGTGGGTGATCAGTGCAGTGGAGGCAGTGACTTGCTATGAGGCTGAACCTCTGTTTGTTGTAACAGCAAGTGGAGAGGAAACTGATCATTTTCACCATTTAGTTTGGTAAGTACACAGGAACATTTTTTGTACTAGTGCAGCTTTGTAATATTTTAACCTGCTTATGCTACTCTAGTTTGATCATTAAGATGCTGCTTGAGAGTATGAGGGAATCAGATAAGTGTTTGATGTCTGCTTTAAGCAAATGATTATGTTTTTGTGAACTCCAATAACTGTAAATACAAGCTGATATTACTATAAATGTTTTTTTTATAAATAATATTTCTTGTGCACATGTTTGCCAAGGATTCATTTTTCCTCGGTGTTAAGTGACAGATTTTTTGTTGAAAGATATTGTAGATTTCAAGACAAGAGTGAAGGAGAAATATTCTTTCTGACATTCATAGTTATCACAGGCATGAATTGATCTAAGCAAGTGGGTAAAGGTATTCGGAACTGCTCTTTATTTCATGAGTTGTCTGTATGGTGCTGTTCTGTATCTTCAATCATCCTAAAATCCAGATACCTTCAGCGGGATAGTTTTTAAAGGGAATGGGATCTCCCCAAATTGCAAATAAATAATCGGAGCATTTGATGTCAAGAATGTAGTAATGCTGCCAAGTGGCTCGGTAATGGATCTAAGACCTGAAACATGCATGCAGCGTGAAATCTGAGATAACTTGCATGCAAAATGTTAACAAAAGGTATGTATTTAATTATCATTAACAGTTCTATCACTCCTATCATACTGTAATAGTAATTGCATGGATGAATGATACTAAAACAGGATACAAGTACCGATAGGCAAGTTTTTTTTTTTTTGAAATATTAATGCAAGGTGCATTGTAATGCAAGTGCAGATTCAAAGCAGAATTGATTGTCTACATTTGAAGGGACAGACTTTGGGGCAGAAGCTTGCGAAAGCTGTTCAGGAATATTTAAAACGTAAGATAGACTGTCTTGTTTAAATGCAAATACTTACAAAGAGACTAAGGATTCAATATCTGCAACGAGGACAACATTTTCTTAAAGAAGGCCAGTTCATTTATGTTTCTGGTTTATGGGAGACATTATTTTTATGTACATTAATGATTATCATGGTTTAAATTAATAAAAAATAAAAGTAGATTAAAAAAAAAACCCAGTTGATAATGGAGATAATAAAATCATTTGCTGCTCATTTCCAACCTTGTGGTTTAGATCATTTACTGATCCTGACCCCCTGCTAATAGCATCAGCAACTTCCTGCACTATGTTTTACTGTGTCTAACACTGGCGCCATAAATCTGAGATTGCTCCATTAGATGGGTGGTTGGATATCTTGCACATTACTTGTCATCTGTTTTTATTTTCTATCGGAGTGTGTATGTGTTGTGAAGATAGTTATCTGTTGATTTGTCAACTTGAAAGATTTGTCCACCGGATAGTGTCAAAGTTATTTTAAAAAGACAGTTTCAACCAGTTTCATTAGCCACAAAGCCACATAAGAAAAAAGGACAAACAGTTGAAAGGTGTGGTGAAAACATAGCAATACCGTGTATGATAACATGCCTTAGTGTTGAAATTAGAGATGTGATTACTTTGGCTCAGATTTGTAATAAGAATGGTGGTGGCCCTAATACCATCTGTGATATTAAGGGGAGCATCATACAGCAACTTCTGTCATTCACAGAGGTGCAGCTAAGCTGATGTTTAGATTGTCCTGTTCTCTCAAGCTGATCTAAACTTGGAGCGAAGTGACGTTGAAATAGTTTATGGGCAGAATGTTACAGTGCATGACTTTGCCTTTACATCAGAATGAAATTGGGGTGTCGATTCAATGTCAGGATTTTTTTATAAAGTCTAACTTGCGGGTAAGAACCTCTCTGGCACTGAAATTCAATTGTTCATCATTTCCTCCAAATTGAATTAGATAATTTAAAGAAATGTTATTACTCACATTATCTTTTGAGCCTTTCTATGAATAATATCTCCCATTTTTATTTTTCTTCCACATAAAAGAAAACACAAGTATCTATTGATTTATTTTTTAATTGCAGCATAGATTCTGAAGGTATAATCTTTCCACTAACTGGATAGCACACGATAAAGCTTTTCAATGTACCTCATTTCACGTGACAATAAAATACTTGTCACTGTTCGTTTTTAGCCAACTTAGACTTTGGCAATCTCACATTTGATCCTGATCCAATTAACTTTCAGTTTCCAATAGAGATGTCATTTATGTCATTTTTGTGTCATTTATGTATTCTATATGTCACAGACAGTCTTTATTTCCATTTATGTCCAACTCTGGCCAAGCATTTTTCAGGAGTGTTCGGAAATCTGGCAACTAAAGCACGCAAGAAGTGCAATTGGGCTCTGGGACTTCCTTGTGGCCACCAGGACAAGTAAATTCAGTTATTATGTTTTTCACTCTCCCCTCACTTACCGGTTGTGCTTTGGTCTCCCCACAGTAATCTTCCACCACCTCACACTGAGCCACAGAGATATCCACAACTCTCTGTTGGCTTTTTTAACTTTATCTTCCTCTTTATCTTCCTCTTACCTCTCCTCTCTTTATGACCTTTCTGTTACTTCCTTGCCTTGCAACCATCCTCTGAAACTGCTCCTCCCTTCTGCATCAACCCTTTCATTCTCCACTTATCCTTTTCAATCTTTGAGCTCACCAGATCCCTGTAACCCCTCATCCCAAGTATCTGATTGGACTCTTCCTTTTCTCTACTCCCCAATGATTGCACGGAACCAAAGGCCAGCCACCCACCCAACAGCCAATCACACTCTCACAGTGGCTGTCAAATAATTAAAGATAACGTCCATTAAGTTCTGCAGCTAAATTTGCCAGGACCTAACTTGATATTTGAACCTGTCTGCCCTTTTAGGATTGTGATTCTTCCCCTGCATCGGTGTCCCCTCCCCCCCCCCCCTTCCCCCAACTTCCCCCAAGCCCCATTCCCCTGTCTACATCTCAGTTATGTTGGTTCCTGGATGACTGAAAATTCTTCACTCCGATAGCTGGAAGAGACGCAATGGTGTTTGCCCTGTTCACATAATTTCCACACCCTCTGGAGAGGTTAAGCATACTGCAGTGCATTGTGATTCATCTCGGGTTGCTGTGCAGAAGCTGATTAATGTCTGTGGCGGCTGTAATCGTGATGTGTGGTATGACTGTTCCCTTGCTGCTGACTGCAAAATTCAGTCTATTGTGTCATTCACTACATTTCGTGACACCGTTATTATTTTTTGAATTTAGCGTATAAAGCTGTTAATATATTTATTTCTTGATATATACGTCTGGCAAATTTCTTCTTTTTCTTTTATTTTCCTCTTGGCTTTCATTACCTGAAAGTACTGCCTCCTGAGTATGGGAAATAATTTGGGTGTTCGGCAGCAAATGCTCATCCATCATGAGAAATGAAGAGGAGAGATGGGATTTCCAGCACGTTATTTTCACCATCTAGACCTACATTGTTGCAGTAGTCATGGAAGTGGAAACTCTGCATGCTCTTTCTTTGAAAGTAACGTTGCCAAATTTGCCGTTGCAGTGGCCCTACCAATCGCCCGGCCCATGGCATTTAATCCAGAATATAGACACAAATAATACATCACTCATTCCACTTTCCCATGACTTTCAGTCTGAAGAAGGGTCTCGACTCGAAATGTCACCCATTCCTTCTCTCCAGAGATGCTGCCTGTCCCGCTGAGTTA
This sequence comes from Leucoraja erinaceus, assembly GCF_028641065.1. Classification (NCBI taxonomy): domain Eukaryota; kingdom Metazoa; phylum Chordata; class Chondrichthyes; order Rajiformes; family Rajidae; genus Leucoraja; species Leucoraja erinaceus. The sequence continues at coordinate 13,051,936 of NC_073392.1, read as the reverse complement.
CATCTTCGGTTTAAACCAGCATCTGCAGTTCGTTCCTACACATGTAATCCAGAGCAGTTGAACTATTGAGCTGGAGGCACCTTGGCAAGCTATTGATGAGGGAAGCATTATTGAAGATTTAAGGCAGTGTTGCATAAATTTTTATTGTCTTGCTCAAGGCCTCAGCTGCAACTCGGTAGTTCCATTTTTACCTGGAAGCCTGTGAATTATGCGTTCAATTCCTTTCCCAGAGATGGGTGCAAAGTTAGATTTGTGTGTAGGGAGGAGCTGCAGATTCTGGTTTAAACCGAAGACAGACACAAAAAGCTGGAGTAACTTAGTGGGACAGGCAGCATCTCTGGAGAGAAGGAATGGATGACGTTTCGGGAAGAATGGTCTCGACCCAAAACTTCACCCATTCCTTCTCTCCAGAGATGCCGCCTGTCTCGTTGAGTTACTCCAGCTTTTTGTGTCTATCTTAAGTTAGGTTCATGCTCTCTGCACAATACCGAAGGAACAGACATGCCATCCTTCAAATCAGACTTTAAATTGAAGCTCTGTTCCTTTCCCAGCACTGTTCAAAGAAGAGCAGGTTCTCCCAGTGGGCTCAACAAGATCTAACCCACACCCATTGTCATCAGGTCAACAGATTATCAAGTTAGTAATTTTTAGCTGTTTGCAGGATTTGCAATATTCAAATTGAATTGCATGCCCTAACCATCACAACATTAAATGCTGTTCAGAACCATTTAATTGTAAAGATATTTATTGAAGTTTTGCAAGTCACGATGTGTTTTCTCATGCAAACTTAGTTTGCAGCGGAGACCTTGGAAAATGTTTTTGAAATAGATAAACTGTCTCAGAAAATTTATGATGACTTCATAAATACTTTAAACATGGCTCAAATAAAAAATATCTGTTTTGGAATTTGTAAACATCTTGTTTTGAATGAAAGATCCTAAAACAGGATATGTAATCTCAAACATGTAATTATCGTCATTTGAAGAAGACACCGATTTCTTGAATTATGATGCCCCTCCTCTCCCATATGTTAATACCTGTAGCTAGATACAATTTAATGGTTGAAGGATAACATTAAAATTACTTATTTTTAAATTACTGCATGGTGATTGTCTCAAAGAAAACAAGGGAATGAACCTAATTGTCCAGACAGGAATCTGAGAGAAGTAAAAGAAAGCTTTGAAATCAGTCAAATGGATTTATTTTGTTGTTTAAAAAGGAAATTAAATCTTTAAACAAGCCTAGTTTTGGTAGCAAAGTTAATATAATAGAACAACTTAATGCACATATAAAATACAACAAGCTCGTAATGATAAATCAAACTATATTAATAGATTTGGCGACAGTTTTGAATGCGGCACATCAGGGCCATGATTCTTCTTTAATGTCAGAGTATAATACACTTATTCATCTTAAACCAACTTGTGATGTCCAACACCCGGTATATGCAGGAATTCTAAAAGAAAGGGGAAACTTTGCAAACTGGTTTTAAACTTACAGTTTATTAATTTGAAAATAATACAACAATCTGGACAATCATTTAACAAGTATTGCATTTTTGTTAATGTTTCATAAAACAGTTGTCACAGAGTTGGCAGGTGACTAAATTTCCATTGCACAGATCCATGGATCGCACCCCAGTGATAGTAACTTATCAACTGATCTGTGTAATGAGTTTAACCAGTTCTCATGAGAGGAATAGATTGATAAAATGCACTGAATCTTTTGCCCAGAGTAGAGCAATTGGGAAGCAGAGGATGTAGGTTTAAGGAGAGAGGGGGAACCCGAGGGGTAACTTTATTTACACAGGGGGTGGTGTGTGTATGGAATGAGCTGCCGGAGGAGGTAGTTGAGGCAGATACTATCGCAATGATTAAGAAACATTTAGACAGGTACATGGATCGGATAGGTTTAGGGGGATATGGGGCAAAAGTAGGAAGGTGGGACTAGTGTAGATGGGGCATGTTGGATGGCGTGGGCAAGTTGAGGCAAAGGGCCTGTTTCCATGCTGTATGGCTCAATGACAAGGACTCATCAGTTCATTGATGGGGCATCCTCAAAGGGAAATGGCAACATTCTGATTATTGCAGCCTCTAAAGAATTGTCTTTCTTATTGAATGGCAGTGCACATGCCGCAAATAGTGAGATCTGAAAATGCACAGCCTGTGTTTGGTCCCAAATGACAGTGATGTTATAGAGGCTTCAAGAAAAGGGATGCATTCAAGTGTTAATAAACTAAGTGGAAATGTGTGTTTGCTTTAAGACTGTAAACCATCTGTTGTCATCCTCACTGGGCAAGAAAGAAGGAATAGAGAGAGGTAGTCATAGAGTGATACAGTGTGGAAACGGGAAAGACATGGACATATTTTCAATCAGAACAGGATAATCGTGCCTGTTTCTCAAGCAAAAATGACAACCCTAAGAGCATGCTGTGTGGCTGCTGGGGGCAGACTGTTGCAATACATCTCTATATGGACCTCTCACTCTGCAAGGCAAATTGTTTTTCTTTCACTCAAGTTTTATGTATATTACATAATCATTCCAACTTCTGTTGCCTTGGGTTTATTTTGCTTGAGTTTTTGTTAAAATGCAATAATTCCTGTGTTAATATTCCAGTTGAACTCCCCCACTGATCAGTGGCAGAAAGAGAGATCTCTAGCCTCTATGCAGATAAATTAAAAACTGAGACTACCTATGGCCAATACAGTGACAGTCATTTAATCGTGGGATGAGAAATTTATTACCCATATCTACTTTTTCTGCATATATCTGCAAATTTTATTATTTCTTTATAGCATTTTCTGATAGCTAAAGCGAAGCAGAGTGCTCTTATGAAATCAATGCTGATTATGGATCTATCCTTACAACTGGTTAATTATTAAGGGTGGTTAATGGACCAGTAGACAATTAAGTTGAATCAGATACGATACTTGAACTATATGTATGTTAAGTAGCTCATTCTCTATGAAAAACAGACTCTGCACTTGTAACACATGAACATGTATTCCTCCATTATATTTTATGCTGAAGCACAAAATTTGAGCCTATGAATCCCAAGAGACTGTATTATGTTTCTAAAATATTAATGCATTGGCTCTCTGCAAATGCACAGTTAGTGTCTGAAAATAAACAAAGGTGTTTTAACTATTATTACGTAATAGTTAGTGAACTTGGTGGTTTTCTCTTTGAGCTAGCAGTAGCAGAACCTACTTGTATGAATCTTTTTCTACATTTGATCAAAAGTTATTAAATCTTTCAAAGGGAACAAGATCTGATTTTTGACTTGTCACAACCACTGTTCCTTGTCCAAGAATCCACTGCCCATCATTGAACCCAATCCGCCTTTTGTGTGAGACAACCCATTTGCAACATCAATATCTTCTTTGACCTAAAATGAACTTTAAACCCAATGGATTTTGTGGTCGCATTGATGGTAAAGCTATTGGTGTTCAGTATCATTACGCCACAGAACTGACAGCAACTTTCATATTTTGAACTATTATTTTGCAGTATGTATACTGCTCAGAAGATATACTGTATGTACACTGTTTCCCTTGTGAGCCTCGTATGCACAAGGTATTTCTTTGCACCCTGGTGTATATGATAATGAACTCATCTGTAACCTATATCTGTCTGCCCTAATCCTGAAACTTATGTCAATGATTCAGCCCTCTCGAGTCTTTACTGTTTAGGCATTGATCTGCGCTGGAATCAGTTGAATGAAAATTAACTTCATTCATTTATGTACCAATGAAAATGTTTGGGTTATTGCATGAGATGGATGTCAGTTTTTTTACACAATAATTGGGAAAATACTGTCATGCCAACCTTCTCTCACCGCAAAACAATCCAATTTTATACATTTCGACCTCAAAATTGTTCATTTTGTGATATTTGATTTGTTTCCTTTATCATATGCAGAATATAATGGAGTTTTTATTTTTCATTTACTTTTTGTTTGTGCAGTCTGCAGGGAATTGTGTAATGCAATTTGTTGCTCATTCAGTTCCAAGTTCAGAATTTGTTCAGATACAGAACTAATCTGAAATCATTATTTCTATATGCCAGCACTCCTGGTGACAATTGTATTGGGAAAGGGCAAGATCACACCAGAGAGTTCTTCTGCCTCCTTTTTTGATGCCCATCATTTGATAAGAATGACTAAACATGTGAATATGCCAACAATGGATGTATGTAATAATCCCAGAGGTTTTATTGGGATTGGACAAGGTAACACAGGAACACAGGGGGGATTTGAACAATAAGTGAGAGAATGTAAACTCCGGTTATCTCTACATTGATTCCCAATGTCTGTCAAGGAGCACCAGGCTGGTTAATTAATGACACTTTATTCCATTTACTCAGAAGTGATTGAAAGGCATTGGCTCTTCCAAAAGCAGAATGAAGAAGGCTGGAAGACCTGTTGGGAGTCCACTGGATTAGATACTGTAACATGGAGTTATTAATTATTATCAGATATAATCATTATTAATTAATCATGAGTCATTATTAATACATACCAGTAATATCATACAGAGCTCTCATGAACAGTATCTGATCCACCGTTCCCCTGTGATACCAAACAGTATTTGAGGGTGAGTGAAAATACATGTGGAGATTAAACATAGTGTTTGGGATTGTTTATTTTGCAAAGTGCTGTCCAGCCATTTGACCACAGGGAATAATACAGGCAGCTGGCTCGGGTTTATATTGATGATGCAAGGTTAGAAATAACCATTTTGACCTGAAAAACTTTTTACTGGTGCATGTTGAAGAAATTAATAAATTATTTTCTGAAGAAGTTTAGCAGGACCTGTATCCAAAGGGTATTTGACTCATCGAGATAGGAATTTGACTTAATAGGAACTTTATTCTTTTATGATAAGTGAACTGTTATTTGTTCTCTTAATACTAAGCTTTGAGACGGGTGTCTTTCTTGACCACATTCCAAGTGCTTTTATCCTGAACATCCATTGATTGTGACAAGTCAAAAATCAGATCTTGTTCCATATTCTTTGAAAGATTTAATAACTTTTGATCAAATGCAGTGAAAGAGTCATACAAGTAGGTTCTGCTACTGCTAGCTAAAAAGGGAAAACCACCAAACTCACCAACTATTACGTTATAATAGTCAAAACACCTTTGTTTAATTTCAGACACTAATTGTGCATTTGCAGCGAGCCAATACAATGATATTTCAGAAACAAAATACAGTGTCGGGTTCATAGGCTGAAATTTTCTGCTTCAGTATAAAATATATTGGAGGAATACATGTTCATGTGTTACAAGTGCATAGTCTGTTTTTCATTGAGAATGAGTGCTTCACATGTAAATCATATTGATTTTTGTATCCAAACAGAAATCAGTTGTGCAACAAGAAATAATAATTTAATGAGAATAATTGGGTGGCAATAAAGCAAAAGCAGTGACAGTGGCTCATTTGGGATTAAAATGGTTGTTTTTTGGAAACTTAACGTCACACAAAGTGTGTCTGCCCATTCATTACATCACATTTTGCAAAAAGGTAATGGAAGTGTATGTTTCTCCCCTGTTTATGTGTGTGGTTGTGTGTAAATATATACATTGGATTGTGGATCACTGACCATAATTGAGAGAAAATATTGCTTGACTGTTAACCTTGCATGCATTTCTGGACTAATCAAGAGCAAGATTTAATGATAGCTTTTGCAATCTAACTAATTGTTCACTCTCAGACAATGAGAAATGGGCTCTGAGAACCACACTGCCTCATTGTTGGTACCAGTGGAACAGCACCTGTGCATGAGTCACTGTGCTGGGGAGAATAGGGTGTCAACTATTACTAAATGATGATGCCGATTTTTGGCATTTTCATCCCTACACTAATTGTCAAGCACTGCTGCTAAAGCAACAATTAAAGTTGAAGATTCTTTTGCATTGAAATATTGTTTCAAGGTGGTCTGATTGAGCAGAGAGGGGGACGGAGGCATAGAAAAGTACAGCATGGGAACAGGCCCTTCAGTCCACAATGACTGGAAAGATAAACTGATCTCATTGGGTTCTGGAATAAAAAGGTTTCATTTGATCCCGATGTGTTCCAACACCGGGATATTCAAGCCTATTTTACAATAATGTGAAACATTCATTGTGGAAGTTGCAGTTACAGCTTTGTTTTCTAGTTCTCAGATAAAACTGATTCTATTCCCATGGCATCCTTGTGATGGAATGGTAAACTCTAAGTTGAGGCAATTTGAAATGCGGATGAATTCCGATCCATGCCAGTGATATCCATTACTTGCAAAATGCTTAGGACTGGTTTTGTTCTGACTTATTTTAGTAGCTTTTACTTAATAAAGTGAACTTGATGGTTTATTCTCTGAGGAAGATTTGTGCTCATAAAGAAAAGAAATCAGTTCAACGGAATAAAATTTGTCCTCTCATTCGTACTAATGTTCTGATGAAAAGCTCTCATTTATTGTAATATTGAATAAATACAAGATATCACTCTCCACCATATTTCAACAGTGCAAGTTTCCCAGATTGTACAATTGTGACATTGCCTATGCTGATAATCACAGTAACCTTAATGCTATTTGCAAAACAGTCAGATTAATGCTGAATCATGCTTAAATATAAGTTCAGAACCAATGGCACATTTTAACAGCATTTAAATTCATTTAATCCACTCAATGTTGGACAAGAGATAGCAGTACTGATTAAGTACATATTACACAACTCATTACAATATTGATTAATATGTACTTAACCAGACTTTCATTGCACTCGTTCATGCACTGCAGCATGATATTTTGAAGGACTTTCTCTGTTGACAATAATTCAAGAAGATGATAAATTTCCATTGTGTGTCCTACTTTATTTTCCTTCTGATCTTAATAACATAGGAAAAGGATTAGACTTTTTGGCTCCTCCAGTTTATTTTACCATTTAATTAGATCATGGTGATGTGTATCTCACCTTCATCTGCCCTCAGGCCTTAAGCGTTTACATCTTCGCCTGACAAAGTGGATCAGCTTTAATTCCAAAATTATTTTAAGTTTAAAATTTTATAGACCAAGTGGGACCCGTTAGGTCCTGTCTCCTCAACGCGTGGTTACGAGGGGAGGGGCAGGCGGCCGTCACACACGCACTCACACACACACACACCACACCACACACCACACCACACACACACACCACACACTAAACACACACCACACACACATACACACACACACACACACACACTAACCACCCCAACCACCCCCATTGATATTAATATTATTCATTCACTCCTTTTACCCCATGCCCCGTCCTATCCACTCACGCATAGCCCCCAACTCGCAGGCGTGGCTAGAGAGGGAGGGGGATAGAAACATAGAAAATAGGTGCAGGAGTAGGCTATTCGGCCCTTCGAGCCTGCACTGCCATTCAATATGATCATGGCTGATCATCCAACTCGGTATCCTGTACCTGCCTTCTCTCCATACCCCCTGATCCCTTTAGCCACAAGGGCCACATCTAACTCCCTCTTAAATATAGCCAATGAACTGGCCTCTACTACATTCTGTGGCAGAGAATTCCACAGATTCACCACTCTCAGTGTGATTTTATTTTTTCTGGATACAGAGAGAGAGAGAGAGGGACACAGAGGCACCAATATAGGATACAGAGAGGGACACAGCGACACGCAGAGGGAGACGGAGGGACACAGAGGGAGGGGAGCTTGTTGCCTTTTTGGAGCTGGGGTTTCCGATTTGCAGCGTCTTTTGTGCGGGCGGTTAAGATATTGCTAACAAAAAACAATCTAAATGCTTGTCACTGTCACCTTCTCTTGTGAATCCCTATCTGACTTAACTGGAAAAATTCTTGCAACACCTCACAGAACTGCCTAAATATATCCACAGCATCTAACACAATGGATGCCAAATGGAGTTCAGTAAGGTACAGTCAGAAGGTACTAGATGAGCATTTAGGATGGCGTGTACCGAATGGGATCTAGCTAATTGAGAATGCTCAAATATTGAAATATGAACGTTAGAAAGATACAATGAGAATTTCAGCACTTCAGCTCTAACCATAGGTCAGAAAATTACCCAGTAAATAAAATATGAAGATACAGTATATATGGAAATACCACATGGTTGGTATTCTGCAGTGAGAAACTTGCCGCCTGCTTCCACAGTCACCTGAACTAATATCATTTTGTGTAACTTGGTGTCAGATTCTGTTTGGTAACACTCTTGTGCTGCACCTTGGGGAATGTTGACACACCGAATGTGCTGCATAAATACAACTTGTTTGTGGGAGGAGATGTCAAAGAATCATCGACAAATCACTCTTTTGTGCTGAGTCTGTGGTACATTTTGCTAAGAGTGCAATGGAGGTTGAGGGAGTCAATGTTTTAAAGTGACATCCCATCAACCAGGTGATTTGCCTCATATTTTCTAAAAGCAGTATTTGAGCCACATTCATATCGACAAGTAAATTTTCAAAAGTAACAAAATCGAATTGCTTGAGGAACTCAGCGGGTCAAGCAGCATCCATGGAGCCCGAGGGATGGCCAAAGTTTTGGTCCGAGATCGTGCGTCTTGATGCAGGGTCTTGACTACATTGTTGACTCACATCAGTCTGCATGGGTGCTGCCTGGCTCATTGCATTTCCATTTTAGTTTGTGCTTTGCTTCAAACTCCAACATCTGCAGTCTCTTGTGTCTCCATTTTCAACAGCAATTCTGGTGTATCTTGAAATGCATTGGGGGAATTGGGGAGCCATTCTTTGCAGAATACTCAGCCTTTGACTTTTTCTGATCAACGATTCCCTATCCCAGATATTGTTGGTGGGGTGTTTGATGCTGGTAATGCAATTGCAAGTCAGGGAGATGTGATTAGGTGTTATCTTATTGTAAATGCAAATTTTCTGCCAATTAAGTGACACAAATCCGATTGGTCAGTTTTTTGACCTGTCTCAATTATGTTATAATTCTACTGCATTCAGGCACCAATTGTCTAACTACCTGAGGAGAAATGGGAAGAAAAGGTTTGATTTTAAAAATTGCCAGGGATTGGGTTTGCTTTCTGTTTAAGTGCAAATTTTATGTGCCCAAATAGCCTCCTCCTATGTCAACAGGAATTAAGATGTGAAACTAAATTTTATGCAATTATTAGAAAACCTCTTAATCTCATGACACGAATGCTGGTGGGTGATTTCTGCAAAGAAGACGCTATCAAAAGCATATTTTGAGGGGAAAAAAAATCAAACATTTTGTATTTGTATTATTTAATAGTGCTGTTGCAACATTTCAGAATCAAAAGTGATTAGTTGACAGTTGCTTAATAACACCCATTTTCCACTCTGGGAGATCATAGCAATATTATGTTAGTTATACACAGAGCAAGTATCATAGATTTTTCATATAATCTATTCATGACCCTTCTGTTGCTGAAATACATAAATTCAGTCAGTTTGCTCTTTGACGTTAAAAACAATTGCCATGCTTTTTGATCTACCAACACTTCTGAACTAATCTACTTAGCTGTAAACTAAGAAAACATCCATTCTGGAGTAAATTATTAAAAAGCTTACAATAATATGTAAACAATTTGTAAGCTATCTGGTATTACTGTTATGTCATTGCAATATTTATAAAGTTTTAGCTAACAAATTCACATTTTTCCTTGGACACTGCAAACTATATAGCAACATATTGTCCTTCACTGCAATCACTTTCATTCTCATAATTTATCTTTGACTTTGTGACAATAGAATGTGATGTGATGATAAAAATGTGGCTCTAACCATTTGCTGAATAATTGTTAAATGGTGGTTCATGTGCCCAGTGCTCGCAATGAATTTTACTTAATATATATTTTATCTACAGATTGCTAATGATTTTCTCTCTGAAACTCAGTCTAGAATTTCAAACAATTGGCCTCAATGAGATCAGTGATGTTCACAGTCACTAATCTATGCCACTACATCTAGTGAAAATTAGCAGTAAAAAAAAACACTGGTCGTTTTTGACTGATCATGTTTCATTCTGTTTGCTGGTAGTCAAAGAGAAAAGGATGAGAGTGATGTTTTCACAAATAATAGAAAAGATGGCTGTTATATTCTGGATTTTTTTTGCTCACACAGTATTTACAATGTGAACTAATATGAACAATATGCTGTGGATTTGTTTTTATGGTCTCCTCTAACACTTTGTTCTGTTCAAAGACTTGAATTGCACCAATTACTTGGACTTCCGGGCATGAGACTATTTACTCTGCACTTGCGTCTCTTTATTTGCAAACGGGAATGTACTTCTGGTTGACGTACTCTTGCATTGTGCATCCATAACATTTCATTTGGGTCACTTTTCCCCATTGAAATTCAGATCCCTTGACAATTGCTGCACAAAATCAGAACTTATTTAATTGAGAGGGATTTGTAGCTGAAATAGTTGCAACTACGTGTTGTGAGTGGATATAAACATCCTCTATTCTTAAGGTTACTCATATGAGCATGTCTGAATAAATTGTTGCTTTGAATAACTGAGGTGATATTTTTAAATATACAATGCCCAAGATATATTTGTTTTTATGTAGTGCAGAATATAAGTTCACTGAGCTCGGTGATTTAATCAAGAAATTGAGCATTAGCTGTATTTTCTTGTGGGAAAAAAAAAACGCTGCAGCTTATTTCAGTTAAATATTGGGAATAGTGAATTGAATTGTCTCCAGATCGTGTCACAATTTTTTATTTTGCCTGTGACAGGCTCTATGTCCACTACTACTTCTGTCTCCGTAGCATTATCTGTCTCCATCCCAAGGCCACTCCTACTGATATTGCTTCCTATGGGCACAGCTACTTCACTTTGCTTTATTGGATAGCCTTAATAATCATCATATTAAAAGAATCCCATTTGCTACCTGTGGCCAGCTACCCACTGTTAACTACATACGAACGGACCTTTGCCTCATCCTTATCCAAACACAAGACGGGCTCAAAATTCCTTTCTTTATATACAAATCATCTCCCCAATTCGGGAACCTTGTTCTCCAGAACCACATTATCCACACTTTCTCCCCACCTCCACATCAACACCCCCCAGCCTTAAACATTATGTTCTGACCTTACAGTGAATCCCCAAATCATTTCCTTTGCGATCTGATCCCCACATCCAGAAACGAAGGTTGGGCCATTAGCTATTACTGCTCTGTGTTGGAGTTCTATCCCTGAACAAATCCCCCAAGTCCACTGCTGAGAAGGTTCTTCTTCAAACTGGCTCATTGACAAATTGTTTGGTCATCACCCTAAAAATCTAATTCTTTAGCTGGGAACGGGTTTTATTTCCTGACACTTTTGTAGCTGATTCAAAATGGATGGACTTGGATAGTTTTCTACGTCAAATGCACTATCTAAAGCCAAGCTGTTGGTTTTCAGTTCATTTCTGGCTGCACTTGTAAATGTGTCAATAATACAACCTGCTTCCAAACTCTCATTTCTGCTCAATGATATACATCAGCAATGCCAACATTTTTTATGGATTCCCTTCGTGCAATGCAATATTCCAGAATGTCTGCTCTTATTTTTCTCAGTTTAACTTCCCGATTGATTTATGTTCTGAAAAGCATATTGAAAAATTGAACATATGTTGCATGTCATTTAAAATGGGTGATGCATTTGATATATATAATCCACATTTGATACAAAGCAACCAAGTTAAATATTTTCAAAGAAACATGAAGATGAGGAGAGAGAGTGATGGACCTATTATTGTGCCAAATAAGATTGAAAGGCTTTTACCTGGATTTGGTTATTAAAAATTCCTCCTGAACGAATTTTATATTAGAAATACTTTAAAAGGTGTTGCTAAGCAGCCTGTCTACATGCTGTTCGATTCTACATATTAAGGTATTGATGCGACTGCAGACTTGTGATACAACAGGAGTGCCAAATCTTTTGAAATCCTGGTGGGTGTTACAGTCTTCTCTGAGGTAATTGACTTCTGCAAAACCATTCATAAAGGTTTTTGTTGATTGGTCCACATTATCGAGTTTGCAACATATGTCCTAAGCTAAATTCTTGGGTGCCTCATTTCTAATATGGAGAATTAATTTCATTTTTCTGGAAAGCAGAGTTGAATCTGTCCCTGCAAGGATAGTGGCCAAAAATATGACGCAGGTAAAGAGTTTTACTTAATGATTGAAATGACATTGAGACACTTTTTAATAATACTATTTATTTAAATTGTCCCTGTAAAATTGTGCTGAAGCAGGACTAGAATCTACATTTTTGCATTGTTTATTTTAAATTTAAATCTCAACATATTTGCTTTTAAGGATTGTAATTTCAATCAAGTAATTTTACATTGTAATGCTGAAAAAGAAATATGAACAGTGGGGCTTTTAATACTTTGTGGCTTTTATTTCTTATGTTCTGGTCACATCAGCACAATGTCTCCTTTTACGTGCAATATCTAACAGTTTAAAAACAAAATTATTCTTAGCAACAGTTAATAAGGTGGCAAGTCTCGAGTGATTAAGGATTATACACTTGCATTCTGAGGTATAGACTATAATTTCTCAAATCTGTTTAATTTTTCCAATATAACATTTGAACATATTTTCACAAAGAAGAGGAGCCTGTTTCTTTTTTCTTAACTTATTGGCATTTTAGTTTTAGTTTTCATTTGTTTTTACATTTTTGGATTGAAAGATTCAAAGTTCCTTCTATCTGGCAGATTTTTAGTCCTGCTAAAGTTTGAGCATTGGTACAATGTACAGAGAGCTGCTAATATCCACTTTATACCTATTGGATAGTGAGAGATAGGTGCAGAATTAACACTGTCAGTCAGGTTGTTCTTTCTCCTACAGCTCAGAAGGTCCTATTGTATCTATGCCAGTTCCTATTGTATGCATGCTCTTGCAAATGTCAGTATGTGTGGGACTGATGTGGGCAGGTATTGTGCATGTAATTAGGTGAGGACAGCCTTAGTGATTTATTTCAATCCTCTAGGTAAAGTGCGAATTGAAATTGACACTGATGCTAATGGTGGTTGAATGCAGTTTGGACGAACTGTTTGGAGAGGACAGAGATGCAGAATCAACTGAGAAATTAACTCTTCAATAATTTAAAGTTTATGAATGATTCTTTTTGGAAATTTTCCTGGAAGCATTAATTGAAGTCGAACCGTGAGGAAATGTACCAGATGATTTTAATCCTGATCTGTGTGTGTGTCCAGCATCGATATCGTATCTGGAAATAGAGACCTATTGAGCATAACTCTCCAAAAATATATGCACCAAGTCAGATTCTCCAATAAGGCGAAATTGTTAACTGGCTCTTGATGCTCCACCCACTTGTAAAGTATTGAGAATGTACAGGAGAATGTTGTCACTTATATATAACACTGTGAAAATTATCATCTGTTTTTGCACTGCTGACGAACTTCTGACATGGCAATATTTTCTGATTAAGTTATGCTGTCAATACTGTTTGACTTGAAATAATTAGAACAGTAAAATAGACAAATAAGCTTTGTATCAACAAGCTAAATAAAACCTTTGTGGCGTTTTAACTCCACTACCACAGACACTTCCCCCTGGATTGTCCTGGCTTTTAAGTGCTCATGAGTAAAAAATATTGATAAACTATTAATATCCAATGTGCAGTGAGGCTAAAGCATATGATTTTGTAATTAGAAATCCATTTAAACACTTCTCTCTGTCTTTGGAAACTAATATTGATTCAAAGAGTTCGAACAAGAAGTCGGCTAATAATGGTATTCTGTTTTCTTATTGCATGGTTAAACAAGGTATAATCTTTACTAAAAGTAATATTGTCATTTAGCAGCATAGAGCCGTTGTATAGTACTGTACCATAAACTTCAATAGCATTGATGAAAATCATTGGGCAACAAAATGTGAGGATGTTGTGCCTCCTTTACGCAAGTCAAAACACTATTGGCCTCTTTGCGCTGCCCGGTCATTCAATAAAATCCATGTGTCTCATCCACTTGCCCAATCATGACATGCATTGATTCCTTCAGAGTTCAAATATATATATATATACCAAAGGACATAGTGACCATAACATGGTCAGGTTTAATCTACAATTGGAGAGGGAGAAGGGGAGATCGGAGGTGTCAGTGTTACAGTTGAATAAGTTGACTGGAAAGATACACTAGCAGGGATGACAGTGGCACAAAAATGGCAGGTATTTCTCAGAATAATACAGAAGATGCAGGATCAGTTCAATCCTAGGAGTAAGAAAGATTCCAAGGGGAGTAAGGGGCGACCGTGGCTGACAAGGGACGTCAGGGACAGTATAAAAATTAATGCGAAGAAATATAATGTAGCGAAGATGAACGGGAAGCAAGAGGATTGGGTAATGGTTAAAGAACAGAAGATAACTAAAGAGACAATACGGGGAGAAAAGATGAGGTACGAAGGTAAGCTAGCCAATAATATAAAGCAGGATGGTAAAAACTTCTTTAGGTATGTGAAGAAGAAAAAATTAGTTAAGACCAAAGTTGGACCCTTGAAGACCGAAAAAGTTGAATTTATTTTGGGGAACAAGGAAATGGCAGATGAATTGAACAGGTACTTTGGATCTGTCTTCACTAAGGAGGACACAAACAATCTTCCTGATATAGTAGTGGCCAGAGGATCTGGGGTGACGGAGGAGCTGAAGGAAATCCACATTAGGCATGAAATGGTGTTGGATATACTGATGGGACTGAAGGCTGATAAATCCCCAGGCCCTGATGGTCTGCATCCCAGGGTACTTAAGGAAGTGGCTCCAGAAACCGTGGATGCATTGGTGATAATTATCCAATGTTCTATAGACTCGGGTTCAGTTCCTGTGGGTTGGAGGGTAGCTAATGTTATCCCACTTTTTAAGAAAGGTGAGAGAGAGAAAACAGGGAATTATAGTCCAGTTAGCCTGCCATCAGTGCTGGGGAAGATGCTGGAGTCAATTATAAAAGATGAAATAGCTGCACATTTGGATAGCAGTAATAGGATCGGTCCGAGCCAGCATAGATTTACGAAGGGGAAATCATGCTTGACTAATCTTCTTGAATTTTGTGATGATGTAACTAGGAAAATGGACAAGGGAGAGTCAGTGGATGTAGTGTACCTGGACTTTCAGAAAGCATTTGACAAGGTCCCACATAGGAGATTAGTGGGCAAAATTAGGGCACATGGTATTGGGAGTAGAGTGCTGACATGGATAGAAAATTGGTTGGAAGACGGGAAACAAAGAGTTGGGATTAACGGGTCCCTCTCAGAATGGCAGGCAGTGACTAGTGGGGTACCGCGCTCGGTGCTGGGACCGCAGCTATTTACAATATACATCAATGATTTGGATGAAGGGATTCAAAGTAACATTAGCAAATTTGCAGATGACACAAAGCTGGGTGGCAGTGTGAACTGTGAGGAAGATGCTATGAGAATGCAGGGTGACTTGGACAGGTTGGGAGAGTGGGCAGATGCATGGCACATGAAGTTTAATGTGGATAAATGTGAGGTTATGCACTTTGGTAGCAAAAACAGGAAGGCAGATTACTAATATCAAATGGCGTCAAATTGGGAAAAGGGGAAGTACAACAGGATCTGGGGGTCCTTGTTCATCAGTCTATGAAAGTAAGCATGCAGGTACAGCAGGCAGTGAAGAAAGCAAATGGCACGCTGGCCTTTATAACAAGAGGAATCGAATATAGGAGCAAAGAGGTCCTTCTGCAGTTGTACAGAGCCCTAGTGAGTCCTCACCTGGAGTATTGTGTGCAGTTTTGTTCCCCTAATTTGAGGAAGGACATTCTGGCTATTGAGGGAGTGCAGCATAGGTTAATTCCCGGGATGGCGGGACTTTCATATGCTGAGAGAATGAAGCAGCTGGGCTTGTACACTCTGGAGTTTAGAAGGATGAGAGGGAATCTCATTGAAACATAAAAGATGTTTAAGGGTTTGGACACGCTGGAGGCAGGAAACATGTTCCCGATGTTGGGGGAGTCCAGAACCAGGGGCCACAGTTTAAGAATACGGGGTAAGCCGTTTAAAATGAAGACGAGGAAACACTTTCTCATAGAGAGTTGTGAGTCTGTGGAATTCTCTGCCTCAGAGGGCGGTGGAGGCCGGTTCTCTGGATGCTTTCAAGAGAGAGCTAGACAGGGCTCTTAAAAATAGCGGAGTCAGGGGATATGAAGGCAGGAACGGGATACTGATTGGGGATGATCAGCCATGATCACATTGAATGGCCGTGCTGGCTCAAAGGGCCGAATGACCTACTCCTACACCTATTGTCTATTGTCTATCAATATATTGATTGTGGACCTTGGGTTGTTCAATGGCTGATCATTTACATCCCTCAGTGATGAAGAACTCCACATTTTGACTCCACTTTGCATTGAGGAAACCTAATTTAAATCCTTCCATTGAGTTGATATTACTTTAGTTCACGATATTGCAGTTTTAGATGGAAGAGTCTTGACATCTACCCTGTTACCTCTTCTTGGAGTACATGTCATAGGGATTTTATTTTTCCATTCAGTAGTGAATATATGTCAACCTTAATCAAAATCAGAATATACATTGAAAGAGATATCCAAGACCTTACCTAAAATGGACACAAGAAAATAACAGTAAAGAAAATAATTATGATAAATTGTGAAAAATCTCTAGAATTGGATGATATCCAACCCAGAGTTTTAAGAGAAGTTGATCAGAAGTTGGCAGATGTGCTAAACACAAACAATCATAAACATTTAATATTTTCCTCAATAGTATACAGAAAAAATTATGGAAAAATTGTGTACAATCCCTTCAGTAGTTAAATATATTTACTAAGGAAGTTATTGGAGCCTAAAATTAAATGATGTGAATGAACATAGATGGTTTTGAAAATTTCAGTTTATCAGAGAAAACTGCATTGATTTTATAATGGGTAGATTAAGCCTTACTAACCGTGGGGATTTTTTTTGAAGAACAGAAATAAACAATGTGTAGAAGAAAGTCTATGCTCCATCATTAGAAATATAGCTGAAGCTCGTGGGAATAAATGCAAATTATTGAACCTGTTGGGGAATGAGATGAGTAGAAATTGGTTGAGTTGTAAAAGATGGAGATCAGGATTGTTGAATATGTGTTGTAATTAGGAGAATGTGATTTCTGTTGTCGTCTCAGGAATCTGAGTTGGGGATGCACTACAATACACTACATTTATAAATTGTTTAGAGGAAGGGCCAGATGGCCACAATAATGTAAGAGTAAGTGGCATTGTTATGATCAAAAGAAACATTCAATTCCAAAACTAAATTAACAGATTGGCAGAAAAAGGCTGTCTTATGAATGAAGTTCCTAGATGAGCATTGTTCATAATGAAGGGAGGAACATGTAGGAGGGAATAATTGGACCACTCCTGTTCCTATATATTTGGCTTGTCCAAAGGCAAGTTCAAGTCCCTGTTTATTAAATTTTGTTTTACTGTTGTATAGCTGACATTCTGTGACTTTATTAAGGTAAAACAGATCTGTTTTTGGTCTGTAAATAAATTGTTGCATGTTCATGTAAAATAAATATATTTTTGAAAATACTTCAAACGGTGCCAATATTCATAACTTCATGCCAGGTGTTTTCTTCAGGACTGCATGTTAAAAGCAAGCTTAAGCAGTTTCTAAACCATGATCATTTCTCTGGTCTTTAATTAGAATATCAGCTCACTTGGTTACATGACTGAATTTAATATTGCCTTCAACTTCATTATGGTTAATACTGCCTGCATTTCCTAATGTGCTATTTTATATTGATTTCAAAGACTTACAGAGGAGATTATTAAACAATATGTGGAGAGTGAACATTCAGTTTTAAATAGTAATTGATTTTAAGTGCGGCCTAACTTAAATCACTTTTAAACAAAACAATTAAAATGTCACTATAATAGAAAAATGAAGTTTCATCAAAATATTAATTTGACCTATTTTAAAATAAATAAATGGCTTCTCTTTTGTTCCAGTATCTGAGTGGTTAATTATCTTTAAATATGATCAACATGCAATTTGTACTCTTGTAATGTATTTAAATTATTACTGAGCTGAACTGCTTTTGAAGTAATTGAGCAGAATAATGAGCAATTTGGTTCCCAATCAGTGAGCAGCATCCCTTGCCACTTATATTTTTCCAAGATCCATAAAATCAAGTAAATGTGGAGATGGACATATAATTTATCTGAAACAGATATCACAAATACAGACGTGACAATTAGAGATACAACATTAGACGACTATAAAATAATTTGTTTGAAAACAAAACTTTTGGAATTTAGTATCAGATCATAGTCTACTCGAGCAGAACAATGAAGTCCGATGAAGGGCCTCGACCCAGAGGTCACATTTGTTTTCTCCGTAGATGCTACCTGACCAACTGAATTACTCCAGCATTTTGTGTCTATCTTAATGGATGGCATGAAAAGTTGATTGCTTGTGCCCTTACCTGTTCAATAGTGCTGCAAAATGCTCACGTTGCAATCTTGCCACAGAGTGGGGACGTGACTTCCTGACATTTGGCATTTGTGTTCAACCCACTGTACATTTCTGGTACATTTGCAGATTGACAATAAATGTTTCTATTGCCAACAAAACCACTCTTAAGTAAAATTAACTAAATCCTTAACCGATCAGATTATAGGATTATGTAAAGTGAGAAGAAACTGTAAATTAGAGTGAATTCCATGCTAAATAGAGGTTGGCAGGGAAATTAAAGAGGACTGGAAAGGTTTCCTGATCTTAATTAAATAAAAAACAAGCACATGGTAAATAAAATGCATTTAAAATTCCAATTAAAATTTTTCTGGTAACTTAATGCATCTTGGAATGAGTCATCAATTAAAGTTGTTGATTTTCATTGTTCAAGATTAGTTGTACGTAATAAATATAATGTTGTAGCAAGTGTACTTAAAATGAACTGATCAAAGCTATCCCCATGAGTTTAATTTGTACCTGCTACTTAAATATAACAACTTCAAGCCAGTTCTCTGGTGAGTGAGACAAGATACCATTTTTATAAAGCTAATAACAGGGTGAATAATAATTTTGAATGTTTGCACTTAATAATTAATTTATTGCTGACACAAACAAATAAATTACAGCAAATGATGGCACAGCCTTGCACACAAAATCTGTAACATAATCCCAAGCACCCAGGCCAGTGGCTCAAGCAGATAAACTCTTCCTTGACAAAGGTTTAATTTTGGATACGAGCTCTCATTCCAATTCCCTTAATCTGTCATGGATGAGCAGATTCTAAGCATTGTCCTCCAACATGCTTTTCTTATAGTTCTTGCTGGCTATGGAAAGCTTTATTCAGCAATCTACACATTTATTCACTCAGAGCATGTGGAATAGCATCAATACCTGAATATCAACAAGTGTGTTGAATTTATTACATAAATTATAGTTATATTTTTGATTTTAAGCTTTGAGTGTAAAAGAGTGTAGACAGAGATTTTGCGAATAGGATGAGACAACAAAATATCATCATGCAATGGGATCTGGGGTACAGGTGCGTAAACTGCAAGCAGATAGAAAAACTAGTTCAGAATGTTAAGAATATTTTGGCCATTATTACAAGGGATATGGACTATTACAGTGGGGAACTTTTAATATGACTTTTTAGAACATTACTGACTTTTCACCTGGTATATTTTGTATTGATTTGACCCCTATACTTAAGGAAGGATGAGTTTGTGTTGGAGGCACTGCATGTTAAGGTGCCAAGGAATTTCTTCAGAGAACTGTGAAACTTTGCATTTTTCTTTCCCAGAAAGCACAGGATGAAATGTTTTTGAATATATTCAAGGTGGAGATTGACAGACATTTAAAAAGACCACAACACGATAAAAAATAGGTACAGAATAGATAATTTGGGTCCTATAACTGCTATTCTAAGTGTGGCGTATGATCTTCAAGTCGAATGTTTTTGTCCTACCTCCGTAATCTTCATTCCCTGGCTGATTAAAAATATTTTTCTTTCATGGAGATTTTCAACGGCAGATGAGTTGAACAGGTATTTTGGATTTGCCTTCACTAAGGAGGACACAAACAATCTTTCTGACATAGTAGTGGTCAGAAGATCTGGGGTGACGGAGGAACTGAAGGAAATCCACATTAGGCAGGAAATGGCATTGGGTAGACTGATGGGACTGAAGGCTGATAAATCCCCAGGGCCTGATGGTTTGCATCCCAGGATACCTAAGGAAGTGGCTCTAGAAATCATGGAGTGATAATTTTCCAATGTTCTAATGTTATCCCACTTTTTAAGAAAGGCGGGAGAGAGAAAACAAGGAATTATAGACCAGTTAGCCTGTGGGGAAGATGCTGTGTCAATTATAAAAGATGAAATAGTCGCACATTTGGTTAGCAGTCACAGGATCGGTCTGAGTCAGCAAGGATTTACGAAAGGGAAATCATGCTTGAGTAATCTTCTGGAATTTTGTGAGGATGTAACTAGGAAAATGGACAAGGGAGAGTCAGTGGATGTAGTGTACCTGGACTTTCAGAAAGCATTTGACAAGGTCCCACATAGGAGATTAGTGGGCAAAATTAGGGCACATGGTATTGGGGGTAGAGTGCTGACATGGATAGAAAATTGGTTGGCAGACAGGAAACAAAGAGTTGGGATTAACGGGTCCCTTTCAGAATGGCAGGCAGTGACTTGTTGGGGTACCGCAAGGCTTGGTGCTGGGACCGCAGCTATTTACAATATACATCAATGATTTGATTGAAAGGATTCAAAGTAACATTATCAAATTAGCAGATGACACAAAGCTGGGTGGCAGTGTGAACTGTGAGGAGGATGCTATGAGAATGCAGAATGACTTGGACAGGTTAGGGCAGTGGGCAGATGAATGGCAGATGAAATTTAATGTGGATAAATGTGAGGTTGTCCACTTTGGTATAAACAACAGGAAGGCAGATTACCATCTAAATGGCCAAGAAGGAACTGCAGATGCTGGAAAATCAAAGGTAGACAAAAATGCTGGAGAAACTCAGCGGGTGCGGCAGCATCTATGGAGCGAAGGAAATAGGCAGTGTTTTGGGCCAAAACCCTTCTTCAGACTGAAGAAGACTGAAGACCATAGATGCTGCCACACCCGCTGAGTTTCTCCAGCATTTTTGTCTACCTATTATCTAAATGGCGTCAAGTTGGGAAAAGGGGAAGTACAACGGGATCTGGAGGTCCTTGTTCATCAGTCTATAAAAGTAAGCATGCAGGTACAGCAAACAGTGAAGAAAGCAAATGGCATGTTGGCCGTTATTACAAGAGGAGTAGTGTGTAGGAGCAAAGAGGTCCTTCTGCAGTTGTACAGAGCCCTAGTGAGACCACACCTGGAGTATTGTGTGCAGTTTTGTTCCCCTAACTTGAGGAAGGACATTCTTGCTATTGAGGGAGTGCAGCGAGGTTTACAAGGTTAATTATCGTGATGGCGGGACTGTCATATGCTGAGAGAATGGAGCG
Organism: Leucoraja erinaceus; assembly: GCF_028641065.1. Taxonomy (NCBI): domain Eukaryota; kingdom Metazoa; phylum Chordata; class Chondrichthyes; order Rajiformes; family Rajidae; genus Leucoraja; species Leucoraja erinaceus. Next base: position 13,030,463 of record NC_073392.1, on the reverse strand, counting down.
GCTGGGCTTGTACACTTTGGAGTTTAGAAGGATGAGAGGATATCTCATTGAAACGTATAAGATTTTTAAGGGCTTGGACACGCTAGAGGCAGGAAACATGTTCCCGATGTTGGGGGAGTTCAGAACCAGGGGCCACAGTTTAAGAATATGGGGTAAGCCATTTATAATGGAGACGAGGAAACACTTTTTCTCACAGAGAGTTGTGAGTCTGTGGAATTCTCTGCCTCAGAGGGCGGTGGAGGCCAGTTCTCTGGAAACTTTCAAGAGAGAGCTAGATAGGGCTCTTAAATAAAGCAGAGTCGGGGGATATGGGGAGATGGCATGAACGGGGTATTGATTGGGGATGATCAGCCATGATCACATTGAATGGCGGTGCTGGCTCGAAGGGCTGAATAGCCTACTCCTGCACCTACTGTCTATTGTCTATTGTATTTATGTTGCATGGTTAAATTCAAGTTCACACAGAGATCAGAGTGAGAAGATAGCCAGGGAAATCTATGACATGCACATTCTTAGCGTCATTTAAATAATATTTCATAAATTGAACTTTTTACAGTCTTTTTTAAATTGCCAAGTGTGATGGTGATTGACATGATTAATTCAAAAAAGAATACAGCAAAGAGTATCTCTGACTGGTTTATCTCTATTTAATAGAAGCTGGAAATGTGCGAATATTGTATTTATTTCCTGTTCATTTATAAGCAAGTGTATGTACCCTTGGCAAAGTTTTTCAAAGCTTGCCATGTATGAGCTGGCTTAACGTACTGTGCACAATGACAGGAAGAAGCTATAATTGTCCTCTTGGGAGATGAGCTGTGCAAGGGTAGAGGCGGCTTTTGAAAATAGGAGAGAAGGCAGAAAAGAATTGTAGTTGAGTTGCGATTGGCGTGCAGAACTATGATTAACTGTGCAGGGTTCAAGGTAGGATTGTGTTGGTAAATAATAAAGGAATAGAAATACAAAATGACAAAAGGGTAATTTGTGGAGCAAGGACCAGAATTAAATTCATCAGTACAGGAAAGTAATCGGCCTGAAAGGTTATCCTTGTTTCACATTCTATAGAGGCTTCCTGACCTGCAGAGCATTTACATCACGTTGATTTATTTTAGATTTATAACATCTGCAATTTTTTCCTTTTTAATGTGTTACTTTGTGTAATACATTTATTTAAAGCTATCTCAGAAAGGCAGTTTGCTGACAAGTTTATGTCCTATCTCATGGATTGTCCCTTCATCAATGTACTTCGATGCCTTGAGACCATCAAAGGTGAATACAATCCTTCCTTTCCAACTTGGTCCTCAAACACTGCCATGATTGCGTCTTAAAACCTTCTGATTTTAGTAGAGGTTATCTTGACATAGATTAACACTGAACAGTACAGCACAGGAACAGGACCATCGTCAATTAATATCCATGCTAAATATGACACCAAGTTAAAATAGTCTCCTCTGCCTGCATGTGATCCATATCCTTCCATTAAGGGCTTGGACACGCTAAAGGCAGGAAACATGTTCCCGATGTTGGGGGAGTCCAGAACCAGGGGCCACAGTTTAAGAATAGGGAGTAAGCCATTTAGAACGGAGACGAGGAAACACTTTTTCTCACAGAGAGTGGTGAGTCTGTGGAATTCTCTGCTTCAGAGGGCAGTGGAGGCAGGTTCTCTGGATGCTTTCAAGAGAGAGCTAGATAGGGCTCTTAAAAATAGCAGAGTCAGGGGACATGGGGAGAAGGCAGGAATGGGGTACTGATTGGGGATGATCAGCCATGATCACATTGAATGGCGGTGCTGGCTCGAAGGGCCGAATGGCCTACTCCTGCACCTATTGTCATTCTCTGTATATCTAAAAGCTACAAAAATGCCACAATCATATCTGTTTTCACCAACACCCTTGGCAGCATGTTCCAGGCAACCCTCGCTCTGTGCAAAGAAAAACCTGCCCCATGCATCTCCTTTAAACTTTCCGATTCTGACTTTAAAGTTGTGCTCTCTGGACTTTGTAATTTCCACCCTGGGATAAAGTCTCTGTCATTCCATCTCCTAATCAGTGTATCAGTTTGTAACAGTTCTCTCCTCAACCTCCAACATTCCAGCGAAAATAATGCATGGTCTTTTTAGCTAAAGGGCATGTCCCACTTACGCGATTTTTATTGGCGACTGCCAGCACCCGTCATAGGTCGTTGCAGGTCGCCGAAATGTTTCAACATATTGAAAATCCAGCGGCGACCAGAACAAGGTACGACTCTTTGGGCGACTGCTCATGACCATACAGGCTTCACCCCTCGACATGTCGCCAGTGTGTGGCATGTATGGTCGTGAGTAGTCTCCTTTGTCACCCAAAGAGTCGTACCGCCTTTCTGGTCGCCTCTGAATTTTCAACATGTTGAAAATTTTCGCCGACCTGTAACGACCTACTAAAAAAGTTGCGTAAGTGGGACAGGCCTTTAAAACTCTATACTCTATACTCCAGGCAGTATTCTGGCAAACATTTCCTACGCTCTCCGAAGCCTTCGCATCCTTCCTATAACGGGGTGTTAAGAACTGCTCACAATACTCTAAAACTAACATGTCCTAACCCTTGTACTCAAATACTGACTGACAACGGTATGTATATCATATGCCTTATTTACCACTCTGTCTCCAAATGTTACTACTTTCAGGAAACTATTGATTGGACCCCAAGATCTCTCTGTACATCAATGCCATTAATTATATATTTTCCCCTTGCATTCGATTATTCAAAGTACAAAACCTCGCACTTACTCGGATTAAATTCCATCGGCCATTTCTCTACCCATATCCATAACTGATCTATAATCTGCTGTATCCTTTGACAGCCTTCCTTACTCTGCTATTCCACCAATTTTGATCTTGCCTGAAAACATGCTAATCAATCCATCAACATTCATACTCAGGTAATTTATATGTGACACAAATATTTGCCAGCTACCTTGTTGCCAGATGTTCTTCTTTTGTGAGCTTCTCCACTATTTGCACATCCCCTACTCACAGCAAGGTTTTTTTCAGTTTTTATAAACTCCTTAAAAATATGCACCAGTGGCTAATTTCACCTTTCTAAATTGCAAGTGGGTTATGAAGTTTGACGCTGAGATTAACTCGTGATTTACAAATATGAGTATGCAAATTGAATGAGTTCCTTTGTGACCACTCTGGGCATTCTTCTGTGGCACAACTCTTGTTTCAGCCCTGGAAAGCAGATGTATGCGTGCAATTTAAATGCAAAACCTCAGAAATCTGCATTATTATGAGATGGAGCTTACGTGATCTCCTTCAACCTGGTATTCACACCTTTTTACCTATGCCCTGCTTGCTTTGTTCAGATGGGGAGAGCTAATGTTATTGGTCTTCTCCATCCCAGTATCCAGAGAGCATTCCTGCAGCGGTAGTGAATTGTCATATTTGCATAAAGACCATCAGTGAATCCAAGACATCATATCTGACAAGATATATGGTGCACTCTGGGGAAGGTACAATGTAGGAGGCTGAACACCAGGAGATCTGATCAGCACTTTTGGCTGCAGAGAGAAAGTTCATCCCTATGTTTCTTAAATGTCATATTCTACAGTCGAATTTAAAGCACAAAATGATTCATGTCAGCGTCATAGCATGGATACAGTCACGAGTCATGATATATAATCAATCTGTGTCAAACTTAGTCATGCAGCTGACATTGTTTTAAAAGTGCAAAGAGGGGAGAAATGTATACAATACTAGTTATTACTGAAAATTCATGTTGTATACATTTCACTGCAAAAACATTTTAAATTCTGCAAGTACTCAGCATGCCAGATGTGGTTGCTGCCTCACAGCGTCAGAGATGTGGGTTTGATCCTGACTACGGGTGCTGTCTGTGTGGAGTTTGCATGTTCTCCCTGTGACCTCATGGGTTTCTACCGGGTGCTCCTCTTTTATCCTCCATCCCAAAGACGTACAGGTCTGTAGGTTAATTGGCCTCTGTAAATTGTCCCTAGTGTGTAGCATAGAACTAGTAGTGTATGGGGATCACTGGCTGGTGTGGAGTCTGTGCCGAAATGCCTGTTTCATGTTGTATCTGTAAACTAAACTAAAAACTAAAAACAGTGTGCAGATTCTTTAACCTCCCATCAACATTTTTCAGACTGTTTAACTTGGTCAAATCTCATCATCGAAGCAGATGCTACGCATTATCTGTTGAGGTGCAAATGAATGAAGTCATCCTGAATGCAAGATACAGGCAGATGTGAGATATGTGAAACAAAACAAAACATTTTTTAAATACTCAGCAGCAAGCAGCATTGTAGTGTCATTCAGCACAGAAACAGGTTCTTCAACTCATCATATCCGTGCTGATGATTAATTGCCCATCAACACTCATCCCACTCACCAGCACTTGGTCCATGGACTTCTATTCTTTGGCTATTCAAGTGTTAGTCTAAATACTTATTGAAAGTTCTGACAGTACCCACTACCAACACATATTCCAGATTCAATCAGTTTTTCAGTGAAAAGCATCCCCTCAAAACAGCTTCCCCCTTGCTCTCCATGTAAAATGCACCCTAGCATATGCTCTGACACAGGCCATCAGTGAAACTTGCTTGCCTGCTTCTCTTATAATTGAATGCCCTTTCGTAAAGTTCTCAATATGTTTTCCCTTCCTCCTGTTCAGCAATGCCAAACATGGTGCCACAAATGTTGCTGTTGTTGTTGTTGCTGTTTTTCCCCTGAGTGGGGAGGGAAATTGAGTTCATATTTCAGATCAATGATCTTACATTAGATTATTAGCGAAAGGTCATTAACTGGAAATGCTAGCTCTCGGCCTCTCTCTATTGATGCTACTTGATCTGCTGACTATTTACAAGGTAGCTAAAAATGGTTATTATTTTTCCAGTTTTGGAGCTCTAAAAATATTCATGGTCAACATTAATGGTCAAGGCAAGCAGAATAGTTATTGAAATTGTTCAATATTTTAACTTAGAATAGCATTTCTCTGTAATGGAAAACGTCGAAGTCTTGAGCAACCATTATCCACAAGAGAATATTTCCTACCTAATTTGATTTATGGGTGAGAGAGCAATTCATGTTGCTCTAAACCACTCAGCGAGATTCTGCACTTCACAAAAGCTGCAAAACACTTCTAAGTTGCAGTACGTGCAAATCTAGATTTCAAAAGCAGTGAGATTTAATGTTCGCATCGTGTCACATCAGAAAATAGATACTTTCATCAAAGCATCATACAATAGATTATTTCATATTCTCAGTGAAAGATGCTAATTGCTTGTGGTTTAGGACTAAAAGTATTTGAAATGATGATGTGTTGTCACGTTGTACACTCAGTGCACCACGGTTAGATCATGGAATCTGATCTCATTATCATTAACCATACCATTAAACATTGATTAAAGCTACCTTGATTTAATGCTCTGACCAGCTAAAAGGAACCTGCTGACAAGTGCAAATGAATAGAATTGAGGAGCTGACAACAAACTGTGCGAAATGTTATCTGGAACAAAAATATGAAGAAAGTAAATATTTTGAAATTAATGTTCATTTATTTTGGTAGCAATTTCAAGGGAAGATGTCACAAGAGAGTTTAGCTTATAAACCACCAGGGGTGCCGTACGATTGGCAGCCCTGCCAATAGTCTGTTTGTTTTTTCGTCTTATTTTTAATTTTTAGTGTGTGTTAAAAGTTTGTGTAAATGTTCACTGGTTTATTTTATGTGGGGGGAGGGGAAGGGGCCAGGGGAAATGTTTTTTTCAGTTTCTTACCTTGCTAGAGAAGCAATTAATTTTTGGATTGCATTCTCCGGTCGTTCTGCGGCCTACCATCGATGGAGCTGGAGGCCTCCTTGGACTGACCTTGTGCCCCCCCCCCCCATGGGGTGTGGACTTGCATCAGAGTTGATCCCTTGCCTGGGATCGCTCCATCCACGCCCTGCGGACTTTATATTGGGAGCTCGCAGTCTCGGGAGAGGCTGTGGATGTCAGGAGCTCCAATGTCGCGGAAGGTTCGACCAGCTCTGACACAGGGTTCGATCGTCCGGAGCGGGTGAGCGGACATCCCCCGATGCAGGAGCTGATCACCTCAGCGCAGAAAGCCCTCCACCGGCTACGGGAGTCAAGATCATCCCGTCAACAGATGGCTGGAGGCCCCCGACTGCGGGAGAGCAAAGGGAAGCGATTGAACTATTTTTTGCCTTCTATCACAGTGAGGAATATGGAGTTACTGTGATGGATGTTTATGTTAAAATGTGTTTTGTGTGTTCCGTTGCTTTTTATTTGTATGACTGACTTGGCAAATGAAATTCCTTGTACGTTGCAAAACATACTTGGCTAATAAAGTATTATTGTGATTGTGATTGATATTGTGAAAAAAATATGATTTTGTAAAGTTAGCTGGCACTTCAATAAACCAGAGAAATTTTAATAAATTATAAAGTCTGTGTCTTAGACAAGATGACCCACATTGTCAAATAATGACACCTGCCTTTTAACCATTTCAAACACAATTTCCTGGATGCAATTTTGCATGCACTCATGCGCAGTATAATAAAGTACTGTGCATTTCCATAATTTTTGTACTCTAGTATTATCCACCTTTTTAATTTAACAGAAATTTCAACTCCGATGTAATTAATTACAATGGTGATTCTGGGTGCAATTCTCCCTGGAGATAACCTCAATATGTACACGGTGCTTGGATCTGCCCATTGTTTCTTGGCAAAATTGCCCTGAAAATACCTTTCAGAATACAAAAGAATCAAACCCATTATGTTTGATGTGAACTTGTCCCTTTGTGTTGGCCTTCCATGTGTCTTCGTCAATTCAGTCAATTATGACTGTCTCATCAATTTTCATGGTTCATTTTCTCAGGATGAGCTCAGAATTTAGCGGCTCCTATTCTATTGAAGTTTTGTAAGCAGCCAGACAAACTGATAATGTAAATTGACTGTGTGGATGAATCTTGTTTGTGAATGGAAATAAAATTTCTTCGCAGCTTCCTCAACTCAAAGACTTATTTTTAAATTTGCCTTCAGCACAGATCCCAGGCTCTATCAATGTATTTTTGGATGGAATTTTGGTCAATGTTTAGTCAAAGTTGCTAATCAGCAATTAAGACCATATTTTTTTAAGGTGCTGCTCCTTGTTTCTGCAGGGGCTTGTGGAGAGCCTTCAGACCACAAGCTCCACTCTGGAGGCCATCCACACTTCTCTGATATGGATTGGTGACAATCTCATCACACGACCCCCACTGGACGACAGCTGCCGTGGGTGGCGGAAACAGTTACCACACAATTTAACCATGCAATTAATACAATATAGTTTCTTACAAACTTAAAGCACAAGGCATTGGGGGTTCAGTATTGATGTGGATAGAGAACTGGCTGGCAAACAGGAAGCAAAGAGTAGGAGTAAACGGGTCCTTTTCACAATGGCAGGCAGTGACTAGTGGGGTACCGCAAGGCTCAGTGCTGGGACCCCAGCTATTTACAATATATATTAATGATCTGGATGAAGGAATTGAAGGCAATATCTCCAAGTTTGCGGATGACACTAAGCTGGGGGGCAGTGTTAGCTGTGAGGAGGATGCTAGGAGACTGCAAGGTGCCTTGGATAGGCTGGGTGAGTGGGCAAATGTTTGACAGATGCAGTATAATGTGGATAAATGTGAGGTTATCCATTTTGGTGGCAAAAACGGGAAAAAGCAGACTATTATCTAAATGGTGGCCGATTGGGAAAGGGGGAGATGCAGCGAGACCTGGGTGTCATGGTACACCAGTCATTGAAGGTAGGCATGCAGGTGCAGCAGGCAGTAAAGAAAGCGAATGGTATGTTAGCTTTCATTGCAAAAGGATTTGAGTATAGGAGCAGGGAGGTTCTACTGCAGTTGTACAGGGTCTTGGTGAGACCACATCTGGAGTATTGCGTACAGTTTTGGTCTCCAAATCTGAGGAAGGACATTATTGCCATAGAGGGAGTGCACAGACGGTTCACCAGACTGATTCCTGGGATGTCAGGACTGTCTTATGAAGAAAGACTGGATAGACTTGGTTTATACTCTCTAGAATTTAGGAGATTGAGAGGGGATCTTATAGAAACTTACAAAATTCTTAAGGGGTTGGACAGGCTAGATGCAGGAAGATTGTTCCCGATGTTAGGGAAGTCCAGGACAAGGGGTCACAGCTTAAGGATAAGGGGGAAATCCTTTAAAACTGAGACGAGAAGAACTTTTTTCACACTGAGTGGTGAATCTCTAGAACTCTCTGCCACAGAGGGTAGTTGAGGCCAGTTCATTGGCTATATTTAAGAGGGAGTTAGATGTGGCCCTTGTGGCTAAGGTGATCAGGGGGTATGGAGAGAAGGCAGGTACGGGATACTGAGTTGGATGATCAGCCATGATCATATTGAATGGCGGTGCAGGCTCAAAGGGCATAATGGCCTACTCCTGCACCTAATTTCTATGTTTCTATGTTTAATGTTTCACTGCGAGGTCTGGCCTCTGCCACACAGGATCAGCTTGAAGCTATGAAAGTACAATGACATCCCCATTCTGTGAGCAGTAAGATGCTATTCACAATGAGCTCTTGAGCAGCCAACAGTTCTTCAGGAGCGAAACAATGTTGTACATTAATAGCAGTCTATTTCTCGTGAATTTCTCTTTGGGGAATAGACTGCCATTACTTCTGCAGAAAGCATCTCAGCCGACTGTTCTCCTGCATGAGCAGTCACGTATGAGCAAATTACTTTGTTACAAGAGCAAATACATGGTGTGCGGGAACTCAATTCCCCTCTGCAGGAGCAACAATCTTCCCCCATGCACATGCATGTTCAAGGAATGAGCATGTAAATGGGCACTTTGGCTCAACGAGTCCACACCGACCACCAATCACCCATTCACACTAGTTCTATGTTATCTCTCACATCCAATCCCCACCTATTAGGACAAATTTTACAGAGATCAATTGACCTTCAAACCTGCATGTTTTGGAGGTGTGGGAGGAAACCCATGCTGAAACAGGGAGAATGTGCATACACCACACAGACAGCATCTGAGGTCAGGATCGAACCAGGGTCTCTGGCGTTATGAGGTAGGTGCTCTACCTCCTGTGCAATCGTGTCACCCTTGTTCATCATCTGGAAGATTGAAACAATGGTAGTGTGGCCTGACTGCCAGGGGTTCCTTGCGCCAATATACTCAAGAGGTTAGTTAGGTGTCAATACTCAGGGCATTCATGAGCTCCTCAACAAGGCACCTATTCACTTCCTATCATGGCCTCTCAAGCAGCGCATAGGGCAATAGTCCAGAGTCAACTCTCCAAGGCTGCTCCCTCAGTTGACTTAAGCCGGTCCATCCATGGTGAGGATGGGTTTTTTTTTTTTTAGCTCACAAAAGACATTGGTGTGTCGCAGACTACGCACCAAAGTGATGATGAGAGACCATTCAGCAATCAGACTGCTGCCACACAGGACCCATGCTACATAGCATTGAAACTTTTAGTACATAAATAATTAGTACCAAACAATCCAAATTCTGAGTTTTAATTCCTTAATATATGAAAAGAAATTGCACTGAATTTACAAATGATTCCACATCATCAATTCAAAAAACCTGAGCAGTAACCATGCAGAGAACTCAACGTGACTGAACATAATTGTTTTGTGATAAATCTTCAATACAGTATTTAACTAAACACTCTTGATTCAAACCATTGAAACAGATGTGGCTTTCAGAAATATTATTGAGCATTGAAGTTTGTCAGCAAAAATAAAGTAGCAGATCTTAGATTGCTGTAGATTGCTGCCCCGTAGCTCCTGTGTTGCCCTGTTTTTCAGTATGGCCTCTGTGTAGTCTTCTGCTGACAGCTGCAATCCCTGCAAATTTACTCAATAATGGCTTCAACAGCCAGTGAGACTCAGTGCCTTAGGAGTTAAAGCTGTTGGTACAGTTGAAGCCACTGAATCTTTGCAAGAACCTTCGATGTCTGCAAGCATTCAGTGACAAAGGGAGCCTGTTAAAAAGTAAAATAAATATTCTGGGAACATTAATAATGATATTCCCACATGTCTTAGTGCTGGCATGGCGGATGTCCGTTCCATTGCAATTTATGGGAGTATTTTTCCTCGTTCCTATTAGGGTGCCCGACCAGCGCTATGATTTGCTCCACCATTAAAGAACTGGCTTGAATGTTGTTTCAATATTCACACACCAGCATGTGATGTACCATGCTACCACTCCTTTATCTGTTTAACTTTGGAGTAATTTGACCATAAAAGAATTGACATAATTTGATTCCATGATATTGAACAAGTGTCAAGTTTCATAATCCATTGTCCATGACTCAGAATATTGTTGGTGCTTGCTAAGCACAAGCATGATTCCTTGTTGCAGGGATAGAATATACTGCAGCTTATGACACTCAAGAAGCAATGATTTAATTCATCACAAAAAAGTCGATGTAACTTGCCTGTATTTTTCACTTCCCTGCGACTCAAAGAGAAGCTTCTTCTGTACATGCCTGAAGCATCTGTGGGGTGGAGTGGACTCAAGACTGTGAGCAGATCTTGAACAAAAGCTTTTCCAATTCTACAATTCATTAAAATATCAAAATATAAAAAACAATAAATGTAATTAAAAATGCCATAAAATGCTGGTAAATACGAGCTAAATACATTTTCAGCTATTAAGTGAATCAAAGGTTATTGGATTTGCGAAAAACAAAAGTGGCACCTAAGTAAAAAGTCGACCATGATCTTATTGAATGCTGGAGCATGCACAAGGGTTTGACCAGACTATTCTGGCTTGTGCTTGGTTAAATAAAGTAAACACTCAATCTAACTGGTTCTTAACTTTTCTCGGTGAGTTGACAAGGCTACTCATTTGTCAGTCAAGCCTTTGGATGTGAGTGTAATTGGTCTCTTTCTCCCTTGTGCCAGTGCTACTCTGCTGGCATCTACCATGAATCCGGAGGTGGAATCTGCCAGAGTACAATCTCCAACTCAGCTTGGACTTCTGTACATTTCAGGATGAATGTAGAAGTCTGAGACATGCTGATCAGCAAGAGGCATTTGGTTATTGGTTCCCAGTGGAACAGCTTGCAAAAATTAAGCACATTCCACCCTAATCTTAGTGGCTTGGGCAATGCATACATGTTGAACACGATATGTATGGTGTGCTCCAGTTCCATTGACATCAGCCTCTGCTTCCGATTAACATCGATAGGCACTTTCCACAAAAATTGAGCGATTACTATGGTGAAAACATCTTTTGATGCCATTTCCCATCTGGTGACATTTCAAAGGGTTTCTAGGCATTGGTAGCTGTGATAATTGTTGCCTTTAGAACTATAAACAGTGCAGTTTACTAAAGTTTTCTAAATCACTGACAATACCTTTGCAATTTAAAAATTAAGCTACATATGTTCAAAATCCTGCAAATGTAAATTTTGTGGAGTTGTGACAGGAAGTCGCAGTCTTGTCATTACCACTGCCATATCTTAGGCAATGTTTCTGCACCATAGCTGGAGCTTCATGTTTCAATGCTGCTCTCCTCATTTGTGGATGCCTCATTAGGTTGTTCATGTGGAGCATGAACACATTGGTAGAGTTTTTGGGTGAAATTATATTTTATTGTGTAAAAAATTCAGAGTAATCCCTGGGGACACCTACCTCCAGTGTGGCTTTTAAATCTATGGATTTAAAGCTGCACTTGCACTCCAAACCAAGGTCACCCCGACTCAAATCATCGAACAGCAGTATGTAGACAACAATCGGATATGCATGTTTGGTGTTTGAACTCCAAGTCACCATCACTTGTCTGGTTTGTTTAAAAAAAAAAAATACCCACAGAATAATAGAAAGGATTTTCCACTTAAGCTCCGCACAACAAAATCCTCCAGCAACCGGCTCTTACTGCACAACACCTCCCTCCGATAATAAAGGTCCTTGACTAGATTGTGGGAAACATGGACCATAATCATAGGGGAAGATATAAATGATGAAACGCTTCTATGTACTGGCATAGACTTAGGCCACCAAAGGAAAAAGAAGATCAAGAACTCAAAGCAGTTATCTGGGATAGCAGTGGTATCTGTCTTCCTATCCACCTCTGTCACTGTGATGTAAACTACCCACAGCCGACAGGCCATATCATTGCAACATTGCTGCTCTATAAAATACTTCAACATCTCCAATATCAGCAACCTCTATGAGGCAACCTATGCTCATTTGGTTCCAATATTCAACCCATGATTTTGGCATGCCTGACACTGGAGACTATTCCAAGCTCCACGTAGATAAAGGTAACAATTTGTGAATGTTCTCAAACCTCGTTTAAAAAATGGAAAGTCCCTTTGCCTTGTTGGATTCCTTGGCCGTTCACTGCTCAAAACAAATGATAAGAGAATTCAAGTTGCCATGGATGGCTTGACCCCATTCATTCAGAGTGCATTGAAGTCGAGCAGAGTGTAACAGAAAGAGGATCCCATTCATTTTCAGACCATGATGCTTTCTCAAGCATCACCTGTCCATTCTGTGGGTGAACCGAATAGTCCCAAATAGGCCTCCGCATTCATCTCAGAACCCTCAGGACTGGAGTGAGTGCAACTCATGCTAAACTCTGAGAGGCAACCTATGAAGATGAGTTCTATAATGTTTCATTTTATCTGCCATTTTCACCATGAATATTGAAACAGCCAAAAAATACAACTTGCTAATTATGCACATTTGCAAGCTCTGGGAAGCAGAATGAACAAGCAACTGTGGAATATATTTGCAGTTTAAAAGCCCAAGATGTTGCTTTCCCTGAGTTAGACTCATTACAATCTTGGCGAATGTGGTATTTTTATCGATGAATTTTATTTCATTGGATTGTCTTTGAATCCAAAATATTACGCAATTTGGTGTCCTTATTTTTGTTTCCCTTCAATTGGTTATATTCCAATTAATAAAAATCTTTCAAATTGGTAATTGTCCAGATAGCAATGTTGCACAGTGCCAGTTTTATGAACAATTTACACCCCCTGTAATTTGTAAGTTACACAAAAAATAAATTCATGGAGGACATCATCTCTGCACTTTATTCAACCCTGGAGCATCTTGACAAACATCTATGTCAGGATGCTATTCATTGAATACAGCTCAGTCTTCTCGTGATAATGCTGAATAAAATCATTTCTAAACTTCTGGACCTTAGCCTCGCATCTGCAATTGGCTTCCAATCTTGACTGGCCATCCTCAGTGAGTTAGAATTGGGCATTATCTCCATTCTTTCACTAAACACTAGCGCCACCCAGGGTTGCGTGCTCAGTCCCTTGCTGTACTCCTTGTACACCCATGTACACCCATTTTGCCGATACCACTGTTGCCAGCCAGAATGACGCCAACAATGAGATGATGCACAAGAAAATGATCAAGCTCTATGTCACAGTATCTGGACAATAGCTGAACCCTTAATGTGTGCTTCAAGTTACTAAGCATTCAAATCACTGCAAACTAGCCTGGTTCCTTCACACTGATGTGGTGATCAAGAGAGCACTTTAATGTATGTACTTTCTTCGGCATCTGAGAAGATTCAACATGCCACACAGGGATTCCCTTAAATTTATACAGATGTGCTATTTAAACTAGTCTGACAGGTTACATATCAGCCTGGCATGGTAACTTGACTGCTGATCCTGCAGAGTGTGCTGAATGCAGCCCAGTCCATCAAAGGATTGCCATTTCCTATCCAGTCCATCTTCTTGGTAGTTTGCTTGAGGACGGCAGGAGGTAATGTCAAGGATACTTGCTTCCCCTTTTCTTCTTCAGAGAGAAGATACAAGACCTGGATAGCTTGGAAGTCCAGACTAAGGATAGCTTGGAAGTCCAGACTAAGTATAGCTTCTTCCCTACTGCTATCTGGCTCCTCACCCAAACATCTCTTTCACACCCCTTTCCCGGAAGTGCTATCACATACTCTCATTCTTATCTCTACCACAGTTGTTATTCCATTTGTGGGCTTCAATCTTCATCTGCTCTTCTTGGTTTTTGCATGACAATCTTGAATCATTTTGCAGCCATGCACTTGTATTTATTGTTATTTTTATTACTGTATTATATTGTTTGTGAGCAAGGAATTATATTGCATCCTCGTGTATTTGTCAATAGATAAATACACAAGGATGTTTTTTTTTTGTAATCTATAATCCTTGCAAAGAGTTAAAGCTTGATGAGGCAATTGATGCAACTCAGATGATCGATGATAACAGTGGTGAGAATAGTGGAAGTTTCTGCACCATCAGGCGCCAAAGAACTTGGGAATCTTTGTGTTCTTGATAATGCAGAAAATCAGCTGATTTTCTTTTCGCTACAAACAACAAACGATACAATGTGACATATCTCAGTTACTCACCAAAATAAAGGTGGACAATAAGTCCCAGCAAAGCCACCATTACTGTAATCTACAGCTTTTAGAAGACTTATCAGGAAATAACAGGATTGATGTTGAAACAAAACTTGTTGTAGAATTAATTAATATCTGAAACTGTTGAAGCAACCATATGTTATGAAATGTACAATGCATGACATCCTGCCCGTTTATGTGGAATTTGTCATTTATTGATTCCTCAATTAAAATTAAAATAGAAGATTTTTGCCAAAACTACAACTGTGAATTTCAATATCTATAAATGTTAAATTAATTTGGAAAGATGATTGAAAAATGCAATATATAATTAAGCTAAAATCAATGTATATTCTCAGAAAGTGGATAATATTTGAATGACAAATTATATTTTCATTTCTCGTTGAAGTTGTTTTACTTGTTTAATGTTCCAAGGAAATTATGCTCAGAGGAACATTGACATAATTTAGCCACAAGATCACCAACTATATTGTTAAAAATTATAGTTTCAATAAAAGTGTGGATTTAAAAAGTGTACTTATACAGGAGATGTTTTGCAGTTTCATTTTCTAATAACGGCGTTTCTGTTTAAGCAGTAATAAAAGACAAGTAAAATACAAGTTTGAAATATTATAAAAGTGCTTTCTACGATGGTGTACAGTGCAAATTCATAAGGATATTGCCAGGACTTGAGAGCTTATAGAGGCTTGTAATATCATGAGTTAATAAATAGAGTGAATGCAGAGTCTTTTCACCAGAATGGGGAATCAAGAAGCAGAGATTCTTCATTCCCCATTCTCCAAGATCACAGGTTTAAGGTGAGAGGGGATTGATTTTATAGGAACCTGCGGGACAACCTTTTCACACTTGATGGTGGATGTAACAAACGAGCTGCCAGAGGGGCAGTTGAGACGGGTATTATAACAATGTTTGAAATACATTTGGATAGATACATGGATAGGAAAGGTTGAGAGGAATATTGGCCAAACATGGGCAGGTGAGACTGGCATAGGTAGGACATCTTGCTCAGCATGGGGAAGTTGGGCTGAAGGGCCAGTTTCTGTGTCTTATGCCTCTACGACTTTAAATGATTGTTTCTTGATTGAAAACTTTTTCTAGGTGTTTGTTTAATGTGACTTTCCAGATTTCCAGGAGTAGGTCTTATTTCTTAATTTTTCAAGCCATGTATAGTGGCCACAGTTTAGGGGCATACAATATTCAGAGAATGTATAAATTGAGCAGACACAGTCATTTGCCCAATTTATACACATTTGCTCAAATTGCTAAATAAAATGGAGTTTCTGTTTGGTATCTGAAGTGAATAGACCAGAAGCATAAAGTCTACCAAATATCACTCTTTCATTGTGGATAAGCTCAGCAGGTACAATATTTACTAATATTTTAATTTTGTACTTGCATCTCGATTATTCTTCAGTTGCCCCAATTGTCAGAAAAATAAAGTTCAAACACAAGTAATAAGGATGTCAAACACTGCCTGGAAGGACTTAAATGCTCTTTCAATTCTGCAGGAACTGATTTGCAGTTGCCTCAGTCCATATCATCATTAGCAGGCATTGATGTATTTGCTCAATTCACCTGCAGCTCTTAAAGACTGTATTGAAGAAGTAATGAAACTAAAAGTTGAATCTCTGGTATTTTGGTTTGGATCTTTTGCAGAACACAAATGTGTAAGCATAGGACTGGAAATGCATTTGCTCCAAACTTAGACAGTGTGGCTTTAAAAATAAAATTGTAATCAGAATTTCAGCTTCATTGTCAAATGCAACCTGGAGAGCTGATTCTTGATGAGCCGACTTTATCCCAGGAGTAAGGAGTGCTTAAAATTATGTTTTGCCAGATTCTTTAACACCTCAGTCTGACAGTGTAGCTCATCTTAACAAAATATTCCCAGCGTTGTTCTTTGTTGGTAGTATTGTATGCAAATTCAATGTGCTTAAACTTCCAAATTTTTACACATTTGTTTCAGGTTAACTTGTTACAAAGTGTGATGAGTAATCCGTATAATATTGTCTACTCTCAGGATAATGGAGCACAACAAATTAGTTGAAACTCCTTGGGGAAAGTAGTGCTCATTTCGACAAAAACAGTGAGACAGTTTGAGGATCAGCTACAGCTGCTTCTGCAGTTACAGAAACAGCCATTTGATTCTGTCAAATATGAAACTGGTAACGAAAATGCTTAAATGTGCCTGTTCCAATCTGAAATACTGTTGTTTCTTGCCATTGAGTTGTGTGTGAATTGTGCATGCAAGGGTCATTTCGTGGATTATAACCAACACATCACAAAGTTGCAATTCAGTAAATTAACTGTAACATCGAAGGTAGACAAAAATGTTGGAGAAACTCAGCGGGTGAGGCAGCATCTATGGAGCGAAGGAAATAGGCAACATTTCAGGCCGAAGCCTGAGGAATCAGTTTTGGGCCCATAGCTGTTTGTGGTTTATAACAATGATTTGCATGAGAATATGCAATGCATGATTGGTAAATTTGCAGATTACACTAAAGTAGGTGAGGCAGCATCTATGGAGCGAAGGAAATAGGCGACGTTTCGAGTCGAGACCCTTCTTCGGACTGAAGAAGGGTCTCGACCTGAAACGTCGCCTATTTCCTTCGCTCCATAGATGCTGCCTCACCTGCTGATTTTCTCCAGCATTTTTGTCTACCTTCAATTTTCCAGCATCTGCAGTTCCTCCTTAAACAATTAACTGTAACATGTTCACTTTGCTCCCAAGTCCAATATTTAGGAACATTTTAACTTTGTACTTGCTTCTTGTATAATCTACAGTATGACTTTGTTATGTAAACAAGTAAACAATTATTTGAAGAAGAAAAACCTTGCTCAGATGAACTTTAAAAAAAAGTGAATTGGCCAGGTTACAGACT
This sequence comes from Leucoraja erinaceus, assembly GCF_028641065.1. Taxonomy (NCBI): domain Eukaryota; kingdom Metazoa; phylum Chordata; class Chondrichthyes; order Rajiformes; family Rajidae; genus Leucoraja; species Leucoraja erinaceus. The sequence goes on along the minus strand of NC_073392.1, from coordinate 13,013,183 downwards.
GGAAGTTTATTTCTTCAGATTAAATAGCTTTTTCTCCATTGTTTTTTGTTGTGATAAAATTGAATCATTTTTATTATGGTGCTAAATTTCAAGGATGCTAATAAACTACTTTATATATTTCACACACTTCTCAACCTTCGAAGATGAAATATCATTATACATGTAAGAACTGGATTGAATTAATTTTCAGCCTTGGAGAAAGGACAATATTGTCTCTTGTGCTCAGCTATTGAATTACAGGTACAAGTGACATTAAACTCGAGAAATTACTTTGTCATTCTGTTTAGTTACCGTTATAACAGACTTTTATTTGATTTCTCAATTTACAGCTCTAGAATAGGCAGAATGAACAGCTGTTCCTATGACAGTAGACCCACCTGGAATTGGACCTGGAACTGCCTCATCATTTTTGTCTATGTCAGCTGCTACATTGGATGAATTATACAAATTTCTTGTGCTGTGTTGTCCCAAAAGTAAATTGAATGAATGTTTTTTCCTGGTGTGTTCGAATGTCACTATCAAAATTGTTCGTCAAGGATTTCGACATGGTCCTCCTCGGTCATCACACTGAGTACCGGCTCCCCTCAGGGCTGTGTCCTGAGTCCGCTGCTCTTTACATTGATGACACATGACTGTGTCACCAGGTCCACTACTAATCATATCATCAAATACGCGGATGACACAACAGTAGTGGGCCTCATCCGCAATAACGACGACCAGGCATATAGAGAGGAGGTGGAACAGCTGGTGAGCTGGTGCAGCAGGAACAACCTTCTCCTAAATGTGAACAAAACCAAGGAGATTGTCGTCGATTTCAGAAGGAAAATTCAGCCCAGTCACACGCCACTTTGCATCAACAACTCAGCAGTGGAGCAGGTGAAAAGCATCAAGTTCCTGGGGGTGCATATAACGGACACCTTAAACTGGTCCACAAACATTACATCTCTGGCAAAACGGGCACAGCAGCGGTTGTACTTCCTCCGCAGGTTGAGAAGTTTACATCTCCACCCTCCCATCCTCGCCACTTTCTACAGAAGCACAATTGAATCGGTCATGACCAGCTGCATCTCTACGTGGTGCGGCAGCTGTATAGCTGCGGACTGGAAGTGCCTTCAGAGAGTGGTGAGGACAGCCGAAAAAATCATTAGGACTTCTCTTCCTTCCATCATGGACATGGGGTACAAGCGCTGTCTGATTAGAGCTAAGGGCATTACCAGAGCCCCCACACACCCACAATTTGGACTGTTCATACTGCTTAACTCTGGGAGGAGGTACCGCAGCATGAAGAGCGGGACAACCAGGTTCTGCAACAGCTTCATCCCTCAGGCCATAAGATTACTGAACAATCAAAAAAACTGAGGCTAGAACTTTTTAAATATCGACACTTTTTAAAAACTTTTTATATATATTTTATTTTACAGAACCATGCACATGAGGCATTTTTATGGACGCACCTAGAACTTTTAACTATTACCTGATTTTGGAGAGTAAAATGCAACGAAATTTCGTTCAAGGTGCACTGTGTCTAGGTGTATATCTGAATGACAATAAAGTTTTCATTCATTCATTCATTCGATTATCGTGGGGGAATTGCATGAAGATAATTTGAATAATACAGGATTAGGATTCTTGAACAGCCAAAATGAAGCAAATTTATGGGCCTGTCCCACTTAGGCAACTTTCGACTGTTGGAGACTATGCCGTTGCCACATGGTCACCACATGTTCGCGGGTGGTTGCTGAGTAGTCGCCTTCATGGTCGTGAGGCGTTCCCGCATTCTGGGAACTAGTTGCGGCCTCATTATGATCGCCGCAAAATTTTCAACGTTGAAAAATTAGCGGCGACCAGAATGAAGCCGCCATGGATAGTAGCGAGAATTCTCGCGCCGTAGGTGGTTTGCCAGGAGGTCCTAGTGGGTTGCCAGGAGGTCAAAGGTTCTCGTAGGTTGGAGCCGGTGCTGACAGGTGAATTTCATTGGCTCATTAGGAAAAAAAACCCTAGCAGTATTTTTCAGAACTAAAGATAACCAACCGGTAATGTTGATGTCCGCCGAGCTTCACAGCCGTGTATCTTTGGCTTCTTAAAAGTTGTCTCCACTCCATCTCACCCCTCTTTTAAAGGACTTGCGTTCATTGCGGTGTGTATCTGTATCACTTGTGTTTTGCACCGCGTGAATTTCACTCAGACAACGCTCCCCCCGCTTGTCCTGTCCCCCGCCTGCATAACGGGCTGGTGAAGGCAGCGATGTGTGTGTGTTCCACTCTGACAATCACCGTTCCAGTTGCCAGTTTTTTGGGCGATTGCCGGCGAATTGACAGTCACCGGCAGTCGCCTGAAAAGTTGCCTAAGTGGGACAGGCCCATTCGGAGTAAATGACCTGTCATCAAATTCCATAAAAAAAGGACACAAAATGCTTGAGTAACTCAATGGGTCAGGCAGTATCTCTGGAGAACATAGATAGGTGGGAACTTTCTTCAGATTGATTGTAGTTTAGGGGAGAAAGCTGGAAGAAAATTGGGAATGGGATAAAGCCTGGCAAGTGATGGGTGGATACAGGTGAGGAGGTTGTTTGATTGGCAGATGAATGAACAATCTCCTGGGTCTGATCAACTCTTTCCAAGAACACCTTGGGAAGCTAGATATGAAATCATAGGACCTCTGATGGAGATGTATGGATCACCGTTAGACATGGTTGAGATGTCGAATGACTATAGGATGGCTAAGGAAGACACAAAATGCTAGAGTAACTCAGCGGGACAGGCATCATCTCTGGAGAGTGGGTGACGTTTCAGGTTGAGACCCTCTTCAGACTTTTTTCCCATAGGATGGCTAATACTGTGCCTCTATTTAAGAAGGGTTGCAAGAAAAAACCTGGGAACTATAGATCAGTGAGCCTAACATCTGTGGTAGGCAACTTAGTGGAGAGGATTTCAAGGGAAAACATATAGCATTTGGATGGATAGAAACTGATTAGGGAAAGTCACATGATTTTGTACATGGGAGATCATATCTTACAAATTTGATTGTGTTTTTGGAAAAACTTACCAAGGTGGTTGACGAGGGCGCAATAGATGTTGTCTGTATGGACTTCAAATTGTTTTGATAAAGTTCCTCATGACCAGTTGCTTTGGAAGGTGAGATTGCACAGCATCCAGGGAGAGATAGCTGCCTTCATGGAATTGGCTTCATGGAAGGAGGCAGCGGGTGACGATGGAAGGTCGTTTTTTAAACTGGAGGCCTGTGACTAATCAGTTTTGGACACATAGTGCCTGAGGAATCCGTTTTGGACCCATAGCTGTTTGTGGTTTATAACAATGATTTTGATGAGAATATGCAATGCATGATTGGTAAATTTGCAGATTACACTGAAGCAGGTGAGGCAGCGCCTATGGAACGAAGGAAATAGGCGACGTTTCGGAGCGCCAAATGCAGTACATGAGTTTTGAGGTGTTGTATGTGAACCTCTGCCTTACCTGGAAGGGTTGCTGTGGTCCCTGAGTGGATGTAAGGGTGAAGGTACAGGGACAGGTGTTGAATCTCCTGAGATTGCAGTGGAAATTAGTTGGGGAGACTTTGATTTGCGTGGTGAGGGATTGGTGAACAAGGAGTTGATGATGGAGAGGTCTCTGTGGAAATTGTAAAGGGGTGGGGTTGGAAAGATGTGTTTGGTGGTGGGAGCATTTTGATGGTGGCAGAAATGTCGGAGAATGATGTGCTGGATACGGTGCTGATGGGGAGAAAGGGAGCAACCAGGGAAACTCTCTCCTTGTTACAACTGGGGGGGGAACGAGAGCAGTACTACAAGAAACAATGGGTGAGCGATCCATCTATAAGGGAAGGGGGAAACCACATTTTCAAAAGAGAGGACAGCTTGGATGACCTGGAGTGGAAAGCCATATTATCATATTAGCATTGAGGAGATCCATTCCAGACTGTCATCTTCCTGCAGTTAAACCAGTTTTTGTGTCACTGCTTCTGAAATGCAAAAGTAATAGTCTTAATAGCATGGTCTTGTTATGATATTTTGCTCCAAGCTGGTGCTTGAATTCTCAGTTATTAAAAGTTCATTACCATTGCAAATATTAAACAACTGACTTTGAGAATCCGTTTGGGATTTTCAGTTTCAATATTTCCACATGTGGAAATGCACAGCGCATTTAGTTTGAGGTGTATTTTCAGAATTTAAATGTTGTGCTCAACCTCACTGTAATCTTTATGTAGCAAATATATCCGAATAGTTCCTGTTCCTGTTGTTCCAATAGCTAAGTTAACTGATGCATAGATGCAAGCATGTCTCAATCCTATTTATTCTGAGGAAATCTACATGGCACCACATAATCTTTTCCTCTCAGAACACCTTTGCCATTTTCAGACTTTTTAATAAACTACTACAGGTACACCATCGATTTTCTGGCACTCTTGGTTCCAGAGCCTTGCCAGATTATCTAGTTTGCTGGACCAACAGAAGCCATGTAATAGTAATTCAACAATGCGCCTCTGACCCACAAATTATTCCTCTCCTGTGTCTCTAAAGCACCATGAACTGCTAGAATCTTACCAATTAACAAAGTGGTAAACAATGAACTCTTTCAGGAGAAGGAGGCACATGTCCCAAAAGAGCATGCACCACACTCAATGCTCTAGTAATTTTGTCCAGATTAAAGACGTGTCAGACCAACAGTTGCCTGAAAATCGGTGGTGTACCTGTAATAGACACTATTATTATCTGGTGCAAATATATTTTTGATATTTCGATTCACCACGACATTCAATTAATGTATTCTTATATTAGGAATATCTTCTAAATTCGGATCCAGGTGGTGCTCACACATCCTTTGTGCGTTGACACTGCAAAACCTTTGCAGCTAGATGGCTTTGCTATTTTCTAATACAGTATGTCCTCAAAGAGCATTAAATCAATTCAATAAACAATTTGTTCAAGTGATTTAATAGTTGCAGGACATGAATGAAATGGTTTGCAGAAACATGAAATTTGACACGGATTGTGAAATATTATTTGCTAGTACTGTATCAAAATACACTCTTTGCTATTTTGACAGGCACTGAGTATTAAATTGGTAGAGAGCAAAACTGTGTTTAAAATGGAAACATTGTATGGGAACATTGCTTACAGCTATTTTCTCTATGTTTACATCAAATGAATCTCAAAATGTCAGGCAAAAGTTTCATGCTCAAAGGAAACCATCCTGGTTTTGGTTATTTGCCCTTGCTTGTTAGTGAGTGCCGTGCTAATTGATCAGCAGAAGCCCATTATATATTAGTATCTCCTGTGTGAATGACATTAAATAGATTACAACTCATTGATTTTTTGACCCAATGGTTCTAAGATTCTTTGATGCAGTCGTTAGGAGTTCCTACACAAAGAAAAATCAATACAGGTTCTCTTTTTGGAAAACGCCTGCTAAGGTTATGCACAAGCATTAAAATTATTTTTGAGATATATAGAAATAGACGGAAATTCATAGCCTGGAATCCAAATGCCATAATCACTTGGCTTGAATGTTATAGCACCTCAGGTGCTTATAAACCATGAGAAATGTTTTTGCCTTCATTCTTTAAGACAATTATTTTGTTTAGTTTTTTCTCTCTATTCCCTCTATTCTCTCTATTCCCTCAGTCATTTAATTTATCTATTTATCAGTTGTGGCATCACATTCTATCAAGAAAATAATAGTGTCTGATCTTGCAGATCTAAATAGCTATAGAAAATCTCCTTCCCCGTACCATAACATACCCTTTCTGTCCTTGGCCTCCTCCATTGCCAGAATGAGGCCACGTGAAAACTGGAAGAACAATGTCATATTCGGCTTGTGTAGCTAACAGCCCAACGATATGAATATTAAATTCTCCAATTTCATGTTATATCCCCCACTATGCCTCCCTCTCTTACACCTTTTCCATCCTATCTTTATTCCACTACGCACACATTTCTCCCACCATCGCCCGCTGCCCTGGACCCTGGTCCTTCTCCTCCATCATACGCTCATCTCCCATCCCCAAGTCCCACTATTCTCTTTTATCCCCTCTTTCCTTCCACCCAAATCACCTGATCCAGCTTTATCCAGCTACACTCCTCTTCTTTCCTTTTATGACCCTCTTTTGTCTCCCGTTCACTTCTAGTCTTTGTCACTTACTCCACCCATCTGCCAATTTTTCCCCTCTCACCTATAACCATGCATTACTTGCTGGGCTTTGTTCCGCCCCACCTCCCACCTGTTCCAGACTCCCGCCCCCTCCCCCAATTAAAATCAATTTGAAGAAAGGTCTCCACCCAAAATGTCACTTGCCCATGCCTTCCAAAGATGCTCCCTGATCTGTTGAGTTCCTGCAGCATTGTTTTTTGAGCAGCAATTCACTGGTCAGTACATTGACACTTTGATCTTGCATCAGCTGATTTGGCACAGTTTCAATGGGGATGATGAGCAAAGAGGGAAACAAATTCTTGAATTATTAGGTTCAATATTAAAATTAAAAAATCTTAACTATCATTGTGGCTAAAGTGGATTGAAGGGGCTTTGTCAGCAGTAAGGGGTATTTTGGGGTTAGAGGCAACCTTACCAGAGTCTTGGAGCAATGTAGTTTAAGCAATGACTCAAACCACTGCAAAACTCCAGGATCGAGGCAGCTAATCTCACTGGCTCATCCAGACACGGTTGAAATACACATGGGTTGAACAGTGGACAGCAATTCAGGGCCAAGGAATTGGCAGATTGGGAAAGGACACATCACAAATCAGTAGCACAAGTGTTTACGAAGGAAAAGCAGATGCTGGAAAATCAAAGGTAGACAAAAGCGCTGGAGAAACTCAGCGGGCGCAGCAGCATGCATGGAGCGAAGGAAATAGGCAATGTTGCCTATTTCCTTCGCTCCATAGATACTGCTGCACCCACTGAGTTTCTCCAGCACTTTTGTCTAAATCAATAGCACAATATTTAAATCAGGGAATTCCACCATGGTATAAAGGTTTGTAATCTTGAATCACATTTATGAAAGGCTAAGCAGCACCACTGGAATTTAAATGCATGCAAGATTGAGAAGCAAGACACAGATCAGATCTGTATGCAGTTACATTTAAAACATAGAGAAGAACTAATATATTCATATGAAAGGCTCCATTGATGTGGAATATGTATTTTCCCCCCCAAAAAGGGTTGGGGTGTCCATTCCACCAATAACCACGAAAAACGTTAAGGATATTTGCAAATGTACATACAGATGTACAGACATGTTTAAAGTATCCCTCCGTTAGTCAGATTTAGATGCTTATGTTCCCATTGATAGGAATGAAGAATCTGAGGAGAATCAGTATTTAGGGATGCACATAAAATATGGTTACTTTATGGTCAGTAGTAAAGTAATGATGTCTAATAAAACTTCCCACAAAGATTCAGCAATCACTGTGGCATGGTTTTCCGTTTCCCCCATGGTTGTTTTTTAGTTTCATTGTACTACCGGCAACAGAGGAGCTCTCGAACAGACCAATCTCACTCAAGAATTGCCAGAGAGCACAAACAGGGAATAAAAGCTGATTTTAATCCAATTTTAATTTGTTTTATAGCCCAAATAAAGATTGGAACATTCACTTAAGATTGTGATAAAAGCTGAAAGAAACTTGGAGATAAATATCCGTATTATGTCAAATTCTTTGTGAAGGAAGGAGATTACCCAGCATTTAACAGTCTGTGTGATGTTAAAAACTCTCCTAACCTCATGAAGCAAAACACTAAATATCTGGGTTGTTCAATGGTTCTATAAAGAAAATAATGCTTGAAGAGCTTAACTCCTCACCAGGTCAATGATTTCTGGAGATTATGTTGCAGAATGCTGTAAAACAGCGCTTAGCGTAAACAAAGAAATGGACAATGGCACTAAATTCCTGAAAGAAAGAGGTAGCAGAGCTGCTTCATACTGAAACAGGCACATCCCTTTAACTAGATGGAATATGGTTCAATGGTTCTTTATTATCAGATGTACCAAGGTACAGTACATACAATTGCATACATATTAGTAAGATTATAGTCATACACAGGACAATCCCCGATAAAGTACAGAATATATAGCAACAGCACATTGAATCCACAAGCAAAAGTCGCTAGGTTTTGGTACCATATAAGAGGGAGATTTGGAAGATACCCTGGGTCCTGTATGAAAAGTTAAATGCATATTTAACATAAGATGACTTGTGAAGATCAATTTGAATGGGTTTTAGATATTTCTGTTATATTATTATTTGGATTTATTCAGTCCTTGTCAATTACATATATATATATGAGTTCAGACTGATGCCATTATGAGTTTGGCTTCCTCTACAGAAATTTGACCACGTTTTGTACAGTAAAGGGCCTGTCCCACTTGGCGATTTTGCCGGCATCATATCAGTGTCGCCAAAAGATTTTGAACATTTCAAAATCCAGCGGTGACAAAAAAATGTTGCGACACTTGAAAGAACACAGCGTGTCATACGTCATCACGCGGCATCACCACCACGTTATACGTCATCACAACGCGTCACGCCGCATCACGGCATCACACCGCATATTTTTTGGTGACCTGACACATCAGTCAATGATGCCGGCAGTCGCCGAAAAAATCGGCAAGTAGGACAGGCCCTTAATTGCTTAGAGCAGAATGCATGAAAAAAGTAGTCCATGAAGACCTTCCCAGAACCACCCTGAATGCATGAAGAACATATGTATTCCAAATGTAGTGGCTTTGGGTTATGTAAGGCTGTAGTTACTGTGGCCAACTGCTGAAATTGATTATTTGTTGAGCTTCAAGAAAGAGTCTCTGGTCTGCTTATCCTTCCATATCTATCTCACCCTGTCCCTTAGTACTTTCTATTGCAAATGTAGGGGGTGCAACACATGTTCATGCGCCAACTACTTTATCATAATCCAGGGAGCTAAACAGGCCTTTCACATGAGGCAGAAATTCACAAGCTCCTCTTCCATCCTTATCGATTGCATTCAGCCCTCACAATGTGGCCTCGTGAATATTAGTGAGATCAAATGTAGATGAGGTGACTGTTTTCCAGAACACCTGTGCTCTGTTGCAACAAGCAATTGGAACTTCCAGATTAATATTATTTCAATTCCCCTTCCCATTCCCAAGCCGACCTTTCTGTCATTGACCTACTCCACTGCCTAGTGAGGCTAAACACAACCTAGAGCAGCAATTTGCGTGCCTCATAGCCAAACGGTGTGAACGTTAAATGTTCCTGTTTCAGGTCACCTACTTTCTTTGTGTTCCTTTCCCACTCCTTCTGGTCAATCTAGGTTCTCTCTCACTTTGTTCACTCCCCCCCCCCTCCACCCCCTACTCCCCATTATCTAGTTCCCACCCCTGACTTCATTTGCCCATCACCCATACATCTATCTACCGGAGTTTCTTCTCCCTTGTGCTTATCCTTCCTGTCCCCTTTCCCACCTGATTTCATCTGCCCATCATCCCTTATCTGCTTTAATTTATCAGCTTGCAACCTCTATCTTTAACCACCCTTCTCAAGATATCTTGTGATATCTTGTAATGATTCTCTTTTTTCTGTTATAGTTATGAAATACAATATATATCTTTTGTATCACATTATTTAATTAACTGTCCATATATTTTCAGTGGTTATAGGGTTGTACACTACAAACATGGGCTCTTCGGCCTACCATGTCCATCCCGACCTTTCCACCCATCAACACTATAAACCCATGTACATGTAGTAGGATCATATCCTTCTATGAGATTTTGTAAATTTAATTTTTTTTATTATTGCCTAATAAACTCTTGCAATCTTTAAAACATTTGGATGCAAAATGAATGGGTAAAATGCTGAACAGGTAAGGCAGCATCTGTGAAGGGAAAAAATAGGGACTTCAAAACATTGTTCAAATTGCTTGATATTATGTGCTCGAGACCTTGATAATTCATCACAGAGCTGAATGAAAAAAATTGTGAAAATAACATGAAAATGAATTGGATCTGATCAATTTTTGCAATGTCAGAATTTATGGCAAAATACTTCATAGTCATGGACTTTGATTGCAGTCCTAAATTAAAAGTTTATTTTGAAATAGTAAATATTAGCTGAATCTGGCAATTACATTTTTGACTTATGTAAAGTTAAAAGCAATTGCTCTTTATTTAATCTTCTACAGTTTATATATCAATCATTTTAATGTGTCATATTCCCCCAAATCAAAAACATGCAGCCAACAAAGGAGAGCAAAAGCAGAGGACACTATGTAGAGTTCATGATTTAATCCCACGCTATGGAGATAATGAAGTGTTTTCTCCTTATAACAATATAAGCATTGTAATCTATGGTTGGAACAGACAACAGCTTCATGGTGCATCTTGTTAAGTATAGCTATGCCATATATTTGGAAACACAATCGTAGTAGCAGAAAGCACCAAATTCCATCACAAAATAATCATTTCACAATTACTATCACCTTCTGTCGATTGACTGTTCATGGTAATAGTTTTTAGACAAACACCATTTGATAGAAAATGTTGGTCATTTTCTTCAATTTTCTCTCAGTTTCTAAGTTTGATAAAGTACTTATGTTGTTCACAAAAAATTGAGTAATCATCATTTACTCCCAGAGAGTTGTGAATTTTTCACCCAGTGAGTTGTGAATCTGTGGAATTCTCTGCTACAGAAGGCAGTGAAGGCCAATTCACTGGATGTTTTCAAGAGATATTTAGAATTGGCTCTTAGGGTTAAGGGAATCAAGGGATATGGGGGAAAAGCCGGAACGGGGTACTGATTTTGGATGATCAGCCGTGATCATATTGAATGGCGGTGCTGGCTCGAAGAGCCGAATGGCCTATTCCTGCGCTTATTTCCTATGTTTCTATGTTTCTGTGAAAATACATGATGTTAGTGGGAAGACAAGATCAGGCCTCTGGAGGCTTTAGCTCTGGTTGCAGTCTGTCTGTTGCTTTGCAGGTCTACTTTTCGAACAAAATGATGGTCACCAAAACAGTAATGTTCGGGCAATGATCAGGCCCCTACGCTGTTAATCTGCAGGTTGCAGTTGGATGAATATATTTATTTAGTGCAAGCTTAGAAATAGAGCAAGTGGACTTGAAGGTTCCCTTGTGCCTTAATTGTTGAGGTGATATTGGAGAATGTAATTTAGTTGTAGGCTGCATTTTCACAGATGTTATGCAGAGCAGCCTGTCTCTACTCTTCCCTGAGGCTATCCTGACATTCAATGATTGATTCTTTCTGTTCTGCTTGCCTGCCAAATAAATGAACTTAACTTTGAAACTTATGGAATCGCAACTAAAAAACTGTTAGTAAATAGAGAGACAGCCCAGTTGACAGCTTGTTGGCGTAATTGTGCCTATATTTTAAGGAAAAGATGCAATGTAATTCTGGAAAATTATGTTCCGGTAGCAATAACGGAAAAAGAAAATGAAAGTGCTGAGAAAAAAAATCATCATGGTGAACTGCTTGAAGGGAATTTAAGTGTTTGCTACCCTGTTGGATTATCTGTTGTAACGGGTAATGGCTCAGATGGTCCTAAACTGTTACCATAAATTAGCAACTACCACATTTCCTGAGGCTATAATCATGTTGTCCTTTTAACATCCCCCAAAAGACTAAGCAGTACTTAAGTCAGTTACTCAGATTTGAGAATTAAAGGAAATGTTTATCAGCATTAAATTTGCTTAAATGTCAGAATTGCCTTTTACTGTTGAGGCAGCTTAAGATGGAAGCTGCAGACCAAAAAGGCCATGAAGATTTCTTTTATGGTCATAACCGTGTCAGTTAGGCTTGTGCAGTAAAATCTTCCATGCTGCAGCAATCAATCTTTTCATCACGGACTGAGTAGTTCAGAAATGCATATTCATCTTTGAGCAGTGTACCCATTTTAATGCTGCAGAACCAGATTGATGATCCTGTTTGTTTATATTCTTGCATTTTCTGATACTTTGGGGAAAAAAAAATTGGTTGCACGTACACATGGAGTTTCAGTTCAAATGAAGGAAAGAAATGTTTTAATTATCATTGTGACCTTCAGTAATAATTGCAGAATAACCACCAAATATTATAAATTTTAAGTCCCATGATTAATGTGCATTGCCTCATGGCTGGCTAAGTCTGCTGTTCATTTATCTTTTTGCACAGCAAATAATGCACAGAGATAAGAGAAGCTAAGGAGAGGGGAAACAACTTTTGGTTTAGACAGGGGTAGGAATTAGTCAGTACACCAGCAGCGAGGCAACCTGCATTCGATCAGTGTGGGTTCGTGTTTTTTACAATATTCCTGTATGATGCAGGGGCGGAAATCCCGGGAGTGGGGGGGGGGGGGGGGGGGGGGGGGGGGGCAGGAGGACACCCCCCCCCCCCCCCCCCCTGTTTTGAGAGGTGGGGGGACAGTCTTCCCCCCCCCCTCATTTTTTGTAATCCGGATTTTAAAACCGGGTCTTCTTCTTTTCGTGTCTTTGAAGCTGGTTGATTATATGACAATTTCCCATTCCTTTACACAGTCCTTTGCGTTTTTATTGAACACTGCAAGATCCTTTGGGCTGCACTGGTTGGGTAGTAGGGGGCAGACAAGGCAGTGCTGCATTGTATGGTCCTCTTCTCCACATTCACAGGTGGTTTGGCCAGTTTCATAGCCCCATCTGGCCATGGCAGCTTTTGATCGCCCTGTTCCTGTTCTCAGGCGGTTGAGCGTCTTCCACTGGACCCATGGTGCTTCTGAGCCCGGAGGGAGGGCTTCAGAAGGAGGGATACCCATGTCAGTAGGAGGGGGGTCGTCCTCAAGTCTTTTTGTCCATAGTTGCAGTCTGGTTTCTTCCCGTGATGCTATTAGGGGCTGGACATGGCTGAGAAAGCTTCTCCTGGACTTCAGCCGTTGGGCCGGGGGTACATGTCCATAGAGGAGGTGGCGTTCATCACTAGTGGCCTTAGTCATCTCTACTCGGCTGGCGACTTCCCCGTCTCACATCGGCTGGGGCAATGCCAGCGAGGAGGTGCAGGTTGTTTATGTTGGTGCGCTTCAAGCAGCCAGTGATTGAGCGGCAGGTGTTATTCAACGCTGGGTCTAGTTTCTTGGCATGGGATGATCTCTCCCAAACAGGACACACATACTCTGCAGAGGAGTAGCACAGGGCCAGAGCAGTAGATCTTAATGTGTGTGCGGTGGCTCCCCATTTGGAGTTGGTCAGCTTCTGGAGAATGTTATTTCAGGAGTTAACTTTCAGTTTGGTGTTTTTGAAGTGTTCCGTACAGGAGAGAGTGCGATCCAGTGTTACACCGAGATAGACAGGGTTAGTGCAGTGCTCAAGAGGTGTTCCAGACCATGTGATGTTAAGGGGTCTGTTTGCTTCCCGGTTCCTGAGATGGAACGAGCAGGCTTGGGTCTTCGCAGGGTTTGCGTGTAGGTGGTTGCGCTCGTAGTAGAGGTGTAGCTCATCTAGGGCTGAGGTGAGATTCGCTTCTACAGCTTCAAATCTACTCTCTTGGGATGTTACACAGAGGTCGTCGGCGTAGATGAACCGCTCAGTGTTCTGGTCCATTGGCTGGTCATTGGTGTAGATGTTATATAGTGGTGGAGCCAGCACACTACTTTGAGGCTTGTTGTTAAGGACAACATAGAACCGCCTATCTTTCAGGAGGGCTCCGGTGAGGTCCGTGAGTGCTAGGTATTCTCCAAGATCTTTTTTTAGGAGGAGGCGGTGATTCACAGTGTCATACGCGGCAGACAGATCAACAAAGACGGCTCCTGTCACCAGCCCTTTCTGGAACCCATCTTCAATGTGCTATGTGAGATTCAGAAGTTGACTTGTTGTGGATTTGCCAGGTCGGAATCCAGCTTGTTGAGGGATGATGGCTGGTTCAGTGACTGGGGCAAGCCTGTTGAGGATCAAGCGCTCAAACAGCTTGTACGGGTGGCATAGCAGGGAGATTGGGCGGAAGCTCTTTGCATATGCTGGATCTTTACCGGGTTTTAGAAGAGCGAAAACCCGGTGACATCTCCGCTTTCCATGCGACAGTGGGGGTGGGGCTGCTGAACGAGGACGCCGATTGGACAAGAGGGACTTCGGTCAGCAGGCAATGGGGGCGGTACAGACCTGCACCTCATCTGCAGCCAGGATCGATCCTGGCTGTCTGGCGCTGTCCCGTACCCACCCGAGTGCCACTGCCCGGGGGTGGCCAGAGACGTCAGGAGTCAGACGGGCACGGTGCCCCCAGGCCCACAGCCAGCGCAGAGAAGCAGCGCTAAACCCAGCTCAACTCTGCCTGTCCCGCCAGGTTAACCTACAGCCCTGCCTGGACTTGCGAGAAATATGGCCCAGGTTTACAGCCTGCGCGGAGAAGCCCCGCTGGTGTCCTGTCAGTCCAGGCAGGGCTGTAGGTTAACCCTGCGAGATAGGCAGAGTTGTGCTGCATTTAGCGCTGGATTGAGCTTCCGAAGCCTTGCATGTGTTGTGTTGCATGCACGCGCAGCCACCAAGAAATTGTGTTCCCCCTGTCCCCTCCATATTTTGATAGCAATTTCTGTGCCTGGTATAATGGCATACAATCTTTTGTGTAGGGGTTAATTATCCTGAGACAACCACCAGGATACACCTCCCCTGACATATCCTTCCTGACCCTGCCTGCACCTATTTATTCTGAATGTGGAAGGCTGAACAAACGGCCACATGCTTTACCACCATCCCATTAGTTCACCACATGGTTGCCTTCACCCAAAAGCAAGCAGGCTCCACGTGGCAAGTAGTTTGGCACCGTATCCTGTAAAAGGCTATTAGATAATTTTGAGACAGTTATAATTATTCAGAAAGAACATAAATCATAAAGATAAACTAAAAGTTCAAATTTTGGCAACTAATTAAAACATTAAAATAGAGTTAAATGTAAACAAAGAAAAGAAGTGGCATGGTAGCATAGTGGTAGAGTTGCTGCCTGACAGAGCTAGAGACCTGGATTTGACCCCGACTATGGGTGCTATCCGTACGGAGTTTGTTCGTTCTTCCCGAGACCGTGTGGTTTTTTTCCAGATGTTCCGGTTTCTTCCCACACTGCAAAGACATGCAGGTTTGCAGGTTAGTTGGGTTCAATAAAAATTGAAAAATAAAATTGTCCCTCGAGTGTGGATAGTGCTAGTGTATGGGGATTGTTGGTCAGCGTGGACTCGGTGGGTCGAAGGGCCTGTTTCTGTGCAGTATCTCTAAGCTAAAACAAAACCTCTGAGCTTTGCATCATAATTCAATTGTAAAAGGGTCCTTCACAAATCAGCCCTTCCTATGTTAAAGCAGAGAGCTAGAAGCAAAACAAATCTTGAGGGAGCCTCTGCTTCATGGCTGGACTTAACAGTCAGTGTACAGTTGTCATGCATGTGTAGCAGTCCAACGCTGATGGCTCACAATCCTTGTGGCACTGCCAGTTATCATACAAGATTCTGAAATAAATTATAGGGCTACTAAAATGTTCCCACAATCATTTATTGTTTATGAAGACTTCTTTTTAGAAAAGCAGACCAACAATTTTTATAGAACACAAAATATTCCCACTGTCTGCGGTATGTTCATGGCTCCAAATGAGTGGAAAGTGATATGTCACTCTTAGGCTAAGTGTAGGCCTGAATACTGAGTTTAGTTTTAGAGTTAAGAGATACACCAGACAAACATGCCTTTTGGACCATAGAATTCATGTCGAACACCGATCACACATTCATACCAGTTGTAAGTTATCTCACCTACTCGTCCATACACACTTGGGACAAATTAGAGGCTAATTAACCTATAAACCCACACTTCTTTGGAAGGAAACTGGAGCACCCACATGGTCACACGGAGAATGTGAAAACTTCACGCACAGACAGCAGCCAAGGTCAGGATCGCACCCATGTGTCTGGCGCTGTGAGGCAGCAACTCCATCAGCTGTGCCACTGCGCTCTCAGTCCAGGCTCTAACATTTCCTCCTTACCCTTATTCTACCTAAGATTAACTCAACCATTGTGGCAAGTCTCTAAATTTCTAAAAGAGTATTGCCAAGATACAGCTGTACTTTATGCTATTGTTGCAATGTAGAAATTGATTCATTCTAATTGGAGCAAGGTAAATTGAACTGTCAATATTATCAAAATAATGAAATGATACTTGGTGCTTCCAAAAAGCAGACATTGGAATTATTTGTCTTATTTCAGGACGGTCTTACATTATGTTAAGTTTATTTTTCTTTCTCTGTAAACCCACATGTTTCTATATGATTTTTCGTACATCAGAATTATTCACCTCTAAATCTGTTGTGTCATGGGGATTAGTAGCTGATACCCAGACCCAAATTCATAATTTATGGTAAATAAGTTGAAAGGATTATGTGATGTATCTAAGTTTCCTGATGGTACAAAGACTGAGTGGTGAACTTACCCTTGAGGCAGAGTAACGTACAAAGTAGAATGAGTGGGCAAATGTTGGAACATGGAGTATGAAGTTTGAAAATATGAGGTTATTTCTTTGGTCAGAAGAATGTAGAAAAGTATAACCATTTAAGATAGAGAAACTAATATGAATCCACTAAAGATAGACAGAAAAGGCTAGAGTAACTCAGCGGGTCAGGCAGCATCTCAGGAGAAAAGGAATAGGTGACATTTCGGGTCGAGACTCTTCATATTGGTTTATTGGTTTGTGAACCAAATAAAATTATTTAACATGCACTCCTCCATGGGAATAAAATTTGAAAGAATCACCATAATTCAATTCACTGCTGTCCTCATGTCCTGAAATGGATGACCCTTTATCCTTAGACTATGGCCACTAGTTCTAGATATTTTACCAGGGAAAGCATCCTCTCAGCCTTCACCCTGTCAAGCAGCTCAGAATCTGATGGATTTTAATGTCCTCTCATTTTTGTAAATGCCAGAGAACATGAATCCAATAGAACATAGAACATTACAGCACAGGAACAACCCAATGGCACACAATATATGTGCAGAAGTTATTCCAAATCAGACCCTTATTTGCCTGCACATAATCCATGTCCTCCATTCCCTACATATCCATGTGCTTATCCAAATGTCTCTTAAATGCCACTAACAGATTTGCCTCCACCACCACACTTGTCAATGTGTACCAGGAAATTGTCATACTCTCTGCAATAACAAAACTTGCCTTGCTCATCTTTAAACTTTGGCCCTCTCAATCAAAGCAATGCCATATAATATTTGATATCTTTACCCTGGGAAATATGTTCTGACTCTCTATCCATTTTGTGTCTCTATCCTATATCCTTCTATTAGGTTTCCCTATAACCTCCTGCATTCCAACAATCCCAGTCTGTTCAATCTCTCCCTGTTTGGAACCATTCACCAGATAGCATGCACTTCATCCCAGGGAATCTCCTTTGCAGTTCCTGTTCTAGTTTATTCTGTAAAGATTGTATGTCAGTACCATGTCTAGCACTGAGTTCTTAGAAACAACCGCATGAATGGAATCAGCGCTATATGGGACCATTGTACCTGGGGATGAGTTAACTAGTTCTATTGCTGTACCAGGAAATTGTTGTGAACTTCTACTGTGCACTGCTCTCCTAGAAACTGGGTGCCTGGAAAGGTTCATTCGTGGTTTAGTATGGTGAGACAGCCTGTGAGTATTAGTATTGAGTGGGCCAGGGAAGGTAGTCTGGCTACTCAGCACTGAGATGTAAGCCATTGCTATGATCTGACAGCATCTGCACAGTGTGTTAAAAGACTACCCACATCATACCAGTGGAGGTGATCACGTCTGATCGCCTCCAGTGGGTGAGATGGAAGCTCTTTTCTCCTCTCTCACTTTTTTTGTTGATTCTGATTTTCTAAATGTTATGTGATTACTTCTTTAATAGTGGATTACAACAATTTACCAAGGTCAAATATTCCCCAAGCATTCCTATTATTCCTCGATTTTTCTCTCTCCCTCTATTGTTACATCAAGTATAGATTAATTCAGAGGATTGTACGTCTTTGAATTCAGCATCTGAGAAAGCTGCACATGCTCTGCCATTGATGTATTCAAGTATATGACACAAAGACTGCTGGAGATTCAGGGGAATCATAGGATATGTTGAATGATCAGAGAAAGCAGGTGTGATATGAGATAAGCCATGACATTGAATGAGTTTGAGAGGGGTATCCACTTGTCCAGATTCTATTTTTTTAACGTTCTTAATTGATACCAGACATTTGCGATATTTGCATTAGAATTGAGATATCTGTGAGTTTTAAATTCAAATATGCCAGGGGTACAAGATAATAAAGATGAAAAGATTCCTTGATTTTAATTTTCTAGATTTTAGGTCCAATTTTTTGCTTGAGTTCTATAGTGCTTCCTGAACTACCAGTACATTTCTTTGTTGCAGCTGTTCGATCCTCTTCTTTTTTGGTGTTAAGTTCATTGCTCCAGTACTTATTGCATATCTTATTGCATTGCACCATTGCATATCTTAGTTTACGGTGACCTGACATTGTACACCAAAAGCACAGTTTGCACAATGCATTATCGTCACTTTTGGAAATTTATGTTTCATTGCACTAGTTTTACATTCTACAATTTGGTTTTCATTCTAAATTGCTTTCCATTATTTTTTTGTAAGTGAAGAGTCAAGTTACATTTGTCAATCCCTATTTTGAACATAATCATGCACGAGACTGAACAACACTCTTGGGAACCAAATTAAAAAATGAACTGGCCTCTTGGTGAAGAAATTTGTTCCTATCCATGTCCTGAATGGCTGACCACTTATTTTGATACTCTGACCTTGGTTGTAGTCTTCCCAGCCAGGGGGAAACAGCAAATCTATCCTATCTCAGACTTGAAATGATGGTTTACTTCAGGGATAATCTTTCTTCAAGAGACCAGAAAATGTAGGCCCAACCTGTTTTATTTTCCCTTATAGGGTCCTGCATATTTTGGTGATAGGAGACAGAGGGTATTGTCAGCAAGTTTATCTAAGAATACAGCAGGAGATAGATCAATTCAGAAGTTGGGTGAAGATTTGGCAGAAGAAGGTCATCCTGACACATGAAGTCATTAATTTTGGAAGTAAAATAGGGGAAGGACATATACAGCGTGATTGTTGATGAACAGAGAGGCATAGAGGTCCAAATTAATAGTTCCGCTAAAGCAGCAATGCAGGCGGATAGGGTGGTAAAAAAGCTGCAGGGCATGCTTGCTGTGAAAGATTGGGGTATAGAATATAGATTTGGCACTTCATGTTGCAACTTCACAAATCAGTAGTTAGGCTGCATTTGGAGTATTGTATGCACATATGGTTGACAGGCTGTAAGAAGGATATGTTTGGAGTGTGAGAGTACAGTGCAGATTCACAGGATGTTGCCTGGATTGGAGTACTTTAATTATGAGGAGAGATTGGAAAGCCTGGGCTTGCTTTCTGTGGAGCAAGGGGGGCTAAGGGGGTGATCTGATAGATGTATATAAAGTGTTTGCGAGTATTGTGAAGAATAAATAGACGATGATATCAAAAAGTAGACGATATAGTCTAATTCTGAGAGGAAAGAGATTTAATGGGGATCTCATGGGTAAGATTTTAAAACAGTGATTGATGTCTGCAACATGCTACTGGAAGAATCAGATGCAATTACTATGTTTAAGAGGCATTATGCACTCTCTTCAGTCAGCACGACAAAGAAGAATATGGTCTTAATGTGGGTAAATGGAATTTCTGTAAATGGGGGAAAAAGTTGACTTGAATGTGTGGTTCAAAGGTGCAGTCTCTGTGCTGTCCAACTATGACTCCACAACCGTCTGGAAGCCCACCATTCTAGGAATCATTTTGGTGAACTTTTGCTGGACCCCCTCCATCCCAAATATATTCTTCTCAAGAGAGGACAAACAGATCAACATTCAAAGAGTTCAAAGGTTTAAAGGGTATTTTATTGTCATGTTTACCAATTAAGGTACAGTGAAACTCGATTTACCATAGTCATACGGAAAAAAAGCAACAAGCCACACGACTTCATAAAAGTTAACATAAACATCCACCACAGCAGATTCCCCACATTCCCCACTGTGATGGAAGGCAATCAAGTCTAATCTTCTTAATTCTTTATTCTCTATTCTACTCAGGATTTTGTCTTAAGTCTTGTTTTCTGCCTTGGATTTCCATGAATTTTAATTAAATTAAATGTCTTCGATTTCAACGATGTATCTAATCAATGTGTATTCAGAAAAAAAAGCATGGAGCTTGACTATTTACTTAAACTGTAACTTCCTTGAAATCGCAATGACTCACGGGTTTTTATTTTGACCTTTCCAGAAAAGTCAAGTTAAATACCATTTAATCATCCTGGGACCCCTCATGTATTGAGTGATAAAGATATACAGATATTCCTTCTCATATTCACTGGCTATGATTCTAATGTTTCATTTTTATCTAGTCATTCTCTGTGATTATTGATTGATAGAAATCAGTCATAATTGCACTGTTATCTCTATATTAACCTTCGCAACTCATCAACCTCACTGATTCAAATCCTTCCCATGAGGTCTTCTTCAGAACCTTATACTTTGCCCTGATGCCTTCTTGTTTGCGAGGGTCAAGGTTGTCTGATTCATTTTGCGGCCTCGCTCATAAAATTAAGACTTTTAATTTATGTAATGGTTGAATATACATGCTTAATCTTTGCAGATTGCATGGGATGAGACTCATAGAAAATCCTTCAATGAAAAGAAGTTAATCCTACTCAAGTAAACTATTAAAATATATGACTAGTTGGAAATGGAGTGCGAAGATAATCCTGAATAAGACTTGCTGAAGGATATCAACTTGTCAACAATAAATTATCCAGGATATTGGGTTAGATCAGCCTTGTGAAGTGCTATCTGTTTCAGCATTATACAGTAAATGGAGTAATTCAGTGGAACATTTCCTGGCGATAAAATAGGTTGAGTAGAGCATAAATTGAACATGCTTTTATAAAGAAATAGGCTTTAAAAAGCAAGTAGCATTGTTTTCATTCCATACTGAAATGTACTTATGACTACCTTTGGGATTTTCAAAGTGATTCATGGCTTTTTAAGCAAAGTTGAAGTCTGATCATTATTATTGAGCTCTGCGTACACTTGCCCGCACTCTCATTATTCATCTAATTGCTCATCTCCATCTCCAATCATGGTCTTTAAAGGAAGTTGACTCTTTCAATTCCAAGTAGTGCCCACCAAAACAAGTGAAAATATTTATACAACTAACTCACAAATATCACTAATGATATGTGCAATATTTAAGACCAATGATACCCAGTCATATCCAGTTTAAGAACATGTTGATCTTTACAACGTCACAAAAAAACGAATGTATATTTTTAATTATTAGACATAATCAAATGAATCATTTAAATGTAATTGTATATGGGAATTCTCAAAAAGGTGAAGATTGGTTCAAAGAAGTGGTAAGTCAATCAATATCTGTTTTTAAGTTCAATGAATGATTCACGTGGTGCAATCGGCTGTTAGTTGTTCAGGTGCTTTATTGGTGAGACATTTAGAAATAAGGATTGGATGGAGTAGGTTTGTAGCTGTTGTCAGTGATACAGATGATCTTTGAATCGGGTAGGTCAGGGTAATATGGAGAGGTGATCAGATCCTTTGGGCATTGCCAGCAATCGGGTGTGAGGAACTGAAATGCTAAATGGCAAAATGAAAAGAACATCCCCTGTAAATGATGGATGTTACGGATTCCCTAGTAATGGATCAGGTAAGATCAGAGTCCCTTGAACATCCAGTTCATCTTTGAATCATACCATTAGGTCTAACATCAATGTGCATGCTTCATATTCTTGTATGTCTTATACGTGGAGGACATTGAACAAATATCTGGAGATACAATATAAGCTATTATTTGAATGGGAAACACACAAATATTGCAGGGCACAATACAATTCTTAAGTCTGAAAGTAAATTCTTACTAAATCTATGTAAAAGATACAATGTAAGTCAATGTAAAATGATCTTAAAGGAGACCCAATCTAAAATAATCAAACTGAACTGCATGTTTGGTTTCATTCACTGAGCACTTCATACTTGATGTTATGTTAATTATCCACTATATGTAGTCATGTATCAGAGGCTACGTATTCACATGATCCATATCATGGCAGCATTTGGATGGTGGATTCTCATCCTCACACATTTGTTGTCCTTTATTTTTACCTCCAGTTCAAGCTGTAGCTGTAGCTGTAGCCAACAGTGCAATTTTAATTGTTCTGATCCATAAAGGGATTGTCTTTGAAAGTGAACTCCCGGCTTCCGGCATTGCTAAGATGCACTATTAATATTCATCTGGCTATAGTTCAAAACAAATAGAGGAAAATTGTCAAAGAAGGATCAGCCCTGAAAGAAATGAATGAAACCAATTGTTTGAAAAGCAAAGAAAAATGTTAGGCAGTTTGCATTTAGTTGGCACACCATAAGCTTTGTAACTAAATGTGCCCATTTCCCACATGCCCATTAAAACATGTTTACAGTAATATCTTTGATCAGGAGAGAAAAAGTGACAAGTTGGACATTTGCCTTTTGAAGCTTTTTGTTTAATTCACCCAGCAATTCATCAATATGTCACAATAACTTCCAGGGTGCTTCTTTTACAACTACTATTGGCTGATTAAGTCCATCTATCTAAGACGACCTAACCTATCTTTTCCTCCCATAATTTTATATACTTTCATCAGTTCTCTCCTCAACTTCCAGTGATCTAGTGATCCAAGTTTGTCCAAATTCTCCTTGTTGCTAATACTTCCTGATCGAATCAGCTAACTTTTTTCTGCACCATCTCTAAAGCCTCCATATCCTTCCTGTAATGGGGCAACCAGAACTGTACAGAATTTAGCCAATATAATTCATGAATATAATGTGCAGCTGTGAGATATTTGCCTCAAGGAGCGTAATATAATGAGTATGAGCGGATTTGGCTCTGATAGAGGCAATGTTTGTCTGGCATAGAGTCTCCCACACAGTGAGGTGTCTCTCGCAATAGCCCAGATGAGTATTCTGTGACCCTAGAGGCTTTGTTCCTGCCATGGAGTGATTTGAGGTTGGTGGGCTACCCATCACACCCTAAACTGTCGACCTCGCTCCCCTCACCCTATGGTACCTCGCCGTTGTTACCCCATAACCTCCTGTGGGAGTGTCGACCTGCCCCCACGAGTTTCGCCACCAAAGGCAAAGTGCACCTGTTTTCAGAGAGAGCTTCAAAGTGCTCCCACCCTTCACAGGGAGACCTCCACCCTTTTATAAAATAACTCTCCCACCCCTTACTGTCACACAGCCACCGGTTCTCGACTCAAAGACTGCCCCTCTTGACACACCACTCTCACCCACCACAACTCCCATCTACTTCTTACTTAAGTCTGGCGCACCCCCCCTCACTTTTCTCTGTCCTCCTTTCCTCGACCTCCCCCTCATGACAATAGCCTTTCACCCTCTCACCACCCCTCCCAGCGTCACCCCACCCCACCCACCCTCGCACTCCCTTTAAATCCCCCCATCCCCACCGATCCCTGCACGCCACCCCATCTCATCACATCCCCTCACCTGCCCGCTTTCCCCCCCTGACCTACCCCCCGAACTTCCTCACTATTCCCCACCATAACTAAGCATCTCACCCGTCCACCTCTCCCTCGAATCACCCCGCCTCCCACAATACCCCTCCGCTCAAAATCTACTCATCCCAGTTTCCTAACCCTTCTGATAGAGCTCCCATGCCCAAGATTCCCTCCATTCACACAAGGAGTATAATCTACACTGCAACTCCACCAACATTGAACCCGCACACCAGTCCTCAGACTCGGAGACCTTGGGCCTGCCTGTCACGATTGGGCTTCCCTCCTGTTCAGACCCCCTCAGTTTTCTAGCCACTTTTTGGGTCTACATCATTACTCATCCTCAACCAACACCCAGTTCTGTTGCCACTCACATTCAGCCCTTTGACAGCCTGACAGACATTTCAATTTGGTTGATGTCAATGAACAGAGTGAAATAGTCATCCCTCACTCACACTTCTAGCCTTCATCAATATCGACCTCACAATCTCGATCGCTGAGTTTGTGAGAGCGCCTGTGACACATAGATTAGCTACAGACCCCCGCCACAGGGGCTAGCTTTTTCACACATCCACACACACGTTCGCCTAGCTCTGTTGTCACAAGTGCCCCAGAGAAAGAACGTGAGGCGGACAATTATCCCAACGTTTCAAGAAACAGTTTAGCCTCAGCGGGTCACTAGGCAGCGGATGAGGTACTTGACACGGCGAGTATACGTACCAACGGGCACCACCAGGCCGGACAACGGTGCCGCTGACTAGCTCTGTCGGACATGTGATGCCAGTGTGGGGCAAGAACTGGGCGCCTGAAGGGTTGTTTTCACACTTTTGGGTGTCCTTTGTACGATATCCTGGTTTTTTCTGTTGCTTACAGCAGTACATGGTTGATTGAGCAATGAGCAGAGTGGATTAGGGCAGTAGGTCCCGTGAATAAGCTTCTGTCTCTCTGTTCTTTGTCGGAGCTGGCCTTAAAGGGGAAAAGGAGACGGGGAAGGGGGGGGAACAATCGGTCCCTCTGGGGGGAAGAGCTTTTCACAATGAAGTGTGGTGGGTGGAAAGGGGCTGCCCAGGGGCCAATACGCAAGCTTTATAACAAGGGATATCGAATTGTATGTGTGAATATAGGAGGCAAAGAGGTCGGGTGAGTGTGGAGGCCCTCGCCCTAGTGGGCCACACCCTGCGGCACCAGGTGTTGAAAGTAGTGCTAGCCCGGCATTTGATGGGGAGTGCATGTGGTATTCGGGAGTGAAGAGCTGTAGTCGCGTATAAAAAGTGAATCCCAGCTATTGTGGGAGACTGCCTGCTTTAGAAGATGCGGCAGCCCTGGGCTGGTAGCACTTCTCCATGAGTGTTGTTAGGATGGTTAGGTGCGGTCCTCAGTGGTCTACATATCATGTTGCACAGGTTGCTTGCGCTAGAGGCAGTGCACCCCTGTTGGGCCCACAGTTGGGGAAAGTCCGAGAACCAGTCGGGGTAGGAGTCAGTAATCAGCCTAGGGGCAGGTATGGGTGGTCATATGTACCACCGACCAGTAGCGTTGAAACCAGTCTTTGCCCTTCCCTGCCTTACAGATCCGGAGTGTCCCTTTGATCGTCAGTGGTCCCTGGGCCCCAGTGGTATGTTACCATGGGGGTGGCATGTCCTTGGCTAATGCTTGTACCGGATTAATGATAGTGGAAAGCTAGTTATTAGGCAGGAATGTTGTGGCAAGTGGGGGCTATGAGAATGGCGTCTCTCGATTGGGGCCGTCATGCTGATACAGACTTCATGTGTCCTTTGCTGGACAGTTTGTTTCCCCTCCAAGGGGTTCAAAGCTCTTGTTTATTCACCTGAAAGTGTTGGTCCCGCATGCCAGACGTCGCACAAGTGCTGCTAAGGTTTAGCTATAGGGCCAGGTGGGTGCATCGATTTTGTCAATGGCTGAGTAGCCATTCCCGATGTGACACCACCAGATGAGGTGGTCAACCATTATGAAATCCTTGGTGTTCAGCCCAATTTCAAGGCCTCCTTGGCTGCCTTCGCCCGCTTCATAGAGTTCGTAAACATAGACGAATCTTCTTTTATGCAACAGACAGCAGAGTAGCTGCCTCGCACTGGATCTTTCAAGTGAATGTTAGATTCCCCTGTGGAGAGGCTTTTAGCACTCATGCGGGAGCAGTTGACTGCAACCGTCTGGAGGATTAGCCTCGAATTAGTAACCACGACCCTATAGTAACAATTACACGCCAAGTGCCAAAGGCTCTAGATAGAGTGCAAATTACGGTGCCATATGAATGCATTCCCCTAGTTGCGAGCAGAGCGATCAACCTTGAATCATGGCCTAATCTTCAAGACTTGCTTTTATCCCTGTATGAGCCTTCACTGAAAGAGTACCCCTCCCCCAAACCACAAGGGCGACATCTAATCAATTCTGCACATAGCGATGCTACAATGATGGTCTAAATCCCGCCCATGCAGAGCAATTCCAGTATTCACACTCTCAGCGTCCCATTGCCCTTCCATCCGTTATAGACCCCGTACTTAACCTGTGAAACCAATGTCCTCACACTCCTGTGAACAGGACCATGAAAAATAGCCAGGTAGGGGCCTTCCTGCCCTATAAGAATCCTGCATGCGAGCCATAAACCATTTGCTACACGTATGATGTGCCCCTTCTTGAGAGTTGTGCGCACCTCCTCTTACTTTCTAATCGCACAAGACACCCCTGACATCCAGGATTCAGTTCTGTTGAACCTCCCTGCACCCTAATATGGACATCATGTCCTTTCAGGATTGGTGACCAAATAGGTGTAGGGGGCCATTTCCCTCGCAGTCGCCGTCTGCTGAGCCTGCACTGCTATCATACGGATCCAGCTGATCATCCCTCAGCTACCCTGTACCTGCCTTCCTCTCCATTACCCCCTGATCCCTTTAAGCCCTGGCCCGACCACACTCCTGCCTTCGGTGGGACTCACACGGACCGGCAGCTCTGTCCTTCTAAATATACCCGGCTGAATCACTGCCTGGCATCGGGACTACCAGATGCCTCGGCTCAGAATTCCCACTCATCAGCGTTCAGCTCCTGTGTGATGGGCTGATGTCCCCCCGCTCCTCGGCGTCCTCGGTCCTAAAAGAATTCCCCCTTATCCGGAACTGTGACCCTTGCTTCTGGAGCTTCCCCAACATCGGCGAACCATAGATTTCCTGCCATACTAGCTGTGCCAACCCCCTGTGAATGTTGTAAGTTTCCTATACGATCCCCGTCCTCCCTCACTCTTCCTAAATTTTAGGCGAGTACAAACGCTGTAGTCTATCCAGATATTTACTTCATTCATTTTTAAAGTCTTTCGACATCCCCCAGGAATCAGTTTTGGTGAACCTACTCTGTAACGGGAACCTCTCCAATTCTACGGCAAGAATGTCCCACACCCCCAGATTAAGAAACAAACAAAATGACTGAAACAATACATCCAAGGTGTGGTCTCACCAAGACCCTGTTACAACTGCAGTAGAACCTCCCTGCTGCCTATACTCCAAATCCTTTTGCTATGAATGCCTAACATACCATTCGCCTTCTTCCTTGCCTCCGCCCCTGCCCATGCATACTTTCCTGCATCTAGCCTGTACCAACTTTATCCACATAACACTGCATCTGCCATGCATTTGCCCACTCACCCAGCCTCTCCAAGTCACCTTGCAGCCTCCCAGCATCCTCCACACAGCTAACACTGCCCCCCAGCTTCGTGTCATCCGCAAACATGGAGATGTTGCGTTCCCTCGTCCAAATCATTAATATATATCGTAAATAGCTGGGGTCCCAGCACTAAGCCTTGCGGTACCCCACTAGTCACTGCCTGCCATTGTGAAAACGACCCATTTACTCCTACTCTTTGTTTCCTGTCTGCCAGCCAGTTCTCTATTCACATCAATACTGAACCCCCAATACCGTGTGTTTTAAGTTTGTATACTAATCTCTTATGTGGGACCTTGTCGAAAGCCTTCTGAAAGTCCAGATATAACACATCCACTGGTTCTCCCTTATCCACTCTACTAGTTACATCCTCGAAAAATTCTATAAGATTTGTCAGACATGATTTACCTTTCATATATCCATGCTGACTTTGTCCAATGATTTCACCACTTTCCAAATGTGCTGCTATCCCACCTTTACTAACTGATTCTAGCAGTTTCCCCACTACCGACGTTAGACTAACTGGTCTGTTATTCCCCGTTTTCTCTCTCCCTCCCTTTTTAAAAAGTGGGGTTACATTAGCTACCCTCCAATCCTCAGTAACTACTCCAGAATCTAAAGAGTTTTGAAAAATTATCACTAATGCATCCACTATTTCTGGGGCTACTTCCTTAAGTACTCTGGGATGCAGCCTATCTGGCCCTGGGGATTTATCAGCCTTTAATCCATTCAATTTACCTAACACCACTTCCCGGCTAACCTGGATTTCACTCAGTTCCTCCATCTCATTTGACCCCCGATCCCCTGCTATTTCCGGCAGATTATTTATGTCTTCCTTAGTGAAGACAGAACCTAAGTAGTTATTCAATTGGTCTGCCATGTCCTTGTTCCCCATGACCAATTCACCTGTTTCTGACTGCAAGGGACCTACATTTGTTTTAACTAAACTTGTTCTCTTCATATATCTATAAAAGCTTTTTCAGTCAGTTTTTATGTTCCCTGCCAGTTTTCTTTCATAATCTATTTTCCCTTTCCTAATTAAGCCCTTTGTTCTCCTCTGTTGGACTCTGAATTTCTCCCAGTCCTCTGGTAGGCTGCTTTTTCTGGCTAATTTGTACGCTTCATCTTTTGTTTTGATACTATCCCTGATTTCCCTTGGTATCCACGGATGCCTAATTTCCCTGATTTATTTTTTGCCAAACTGGGATGAACAATTGTTGTAGTTCATCCATGCAGTCTTTAAATGCCTTCCATTGCATATCCACCGTCAACCCATTAAGAATTAATTGCCAGTCTATCTTGGCCAATTCACGTCTGATACCCTCAAAGTTACCTTTCTTTAAGTTCAGGACCCTTGTTTAACAATGTCACTCTCCATCCTAATGAAGAACTCAACCATATTATGGTCACTCTTGCCCAAGGGGCCACGCACAACAAGACTGCTAACTTACCCTTCCTCATTACTCCATACCCAATCTAGAATAGCCTGCTCTCTCGTTGGTTCCTCTACATGTTGGTTGAGAAAACTATCCCGCATACATTCCAAGAAATCCTCTTGCTCAGCACCCTTGCCAATTTGATTCACCCAATCTATATGTAGATTGAAGTCACCCATTATAACTGTTTTACCTTTGTTGCACGCATTTCTAATTTCCTGTTTGATGCCATCCCCAACTCCACTACTACTGTTAGGTGGCCTGTACACAACTCCCACTAGCGTTTTCTGCCCCTATCGATTCCACATCCTCCAAGCTAATGTCCTTTCTTTCTATTGCGTTAATTTGCTCTCTAACCAGCAACGCTACCCCCACCTCCTTTCCCTTTCTGTCTATCCCTCCTGAATATTGAATATCCCTGGATGTTCAGCTCCCAGCCTTGGTCACCCTTGAGCCATGTCTCCGTGATCCCAACTATATCATAGTCATTAATAGCTAATAATCTGCCTTTCAGGTTGGGACTCTTCGTCAGACTGATTGCAGTGTAGTGTGGGGATTGAGAGAGGCTATCAGCAATAGCTATTCCTTGTGTGTAAGAGTTACAGGAGTTATGCTCATGCAGGAATCGTTCTCCTGTTCAGGAATCTGAATACGGCATGCATCGGCAATCCAGTCAAAACCTTGCAATGCTAATTGTAACATTTCCAAGCTAATTCTGGCTGACTATTCCCATACTGAGATCTGTGACTATGGTGTGAGGCAGACTATGCAATATGTTTTTATTTCATTTTTTATTCCATTCACTGCTTAGATATTCAGTCTACAGAGTATGATATCTTGACAGGGCTGACTTGATAGTGTTAAAACATAACTTTCATGGATTGTCACCAGGGAAGAAGATGGTTAGTAATTAGTTTTACAATCAATCAGGTGAACAATTACACAGAAATTAGATGTCCTGCTGCAACTTGAAAATGGTAATCATTTCCCAATCTATCCAGCCAGCCTACCTGTAAGAATAAGCTTTGTGTACAATGCTGTTGAGAACAGTTAATTCCGCAGACTGAACTAAATTGATCTCTTAAATTTGTTTCTGTGAACGTTCAGGCTGCCAATTCATGATAAATAATGGAAATATAACTGATCAGGCCTTTCCTAGGGCTAAAGTATGCTATCAGAGATGAAATAATCTTACTCCCTATGTCTTTCTTCAACAGATTTGTTTTTTTTTAATCATTTGTTCTTGTGATGTAGTGATATTGACAAGGCTGTGTTTACTGTGCATCCAGCGACTCTAAATATAGCTGGAGAAGTGATTTTTTAAAATAAAGCATTTCATGCGGTGGTTGTCCTTTCACAGTCATGTTTCATTTGGAATATGAAGATAATAACTAATCGTGAATATATGTCCGAAGCATCATGGTGTATAACTTGAAAGGGATTTTAAGGTGGGATTTGAGGATGAGTGGATGAACCATGGATATTGGTGGTGTTGTTCCTATTTTCATGGCATTACTACCTCTTATTCGTGGTAGCCAAAGAGGCGTAAATTACAGCAATTTCACATCATTTTTAAAAATCTGCAATCCATTCTATTGGTGGCTAGCGTGCACATCAGGCAATTGTTGATCTTTGAACTTCATTATCACAGAGGGTTCACATAGATTTTAGGACTCGAAGGGCCAGCATGATATGATTGAACAGTGGAATTGCCTGAAGGGGCCTAACCTAAATTTTATATTGAACTTGTTACTTATATATTGAGGGACTCAGAAGAGTCATTACTTAAGAAAGCTTGTTTTCATTGGAAGATTGGAAGAATGAGAGGTAAATGTTGTCCTGAGGAGTCCAATGCGCTGCAACAGTCAGTCATGGCACATTTAGGCATCAGTTACTTTGAAGAACTGAAGTGTTATATCTGGTGGACAAGAACCACAAGTTTTCTCCGTTAGTGCAGCAATTTAATTTTTTTTCATGATCATTCACTTGATAGCTGTCTGGCTATTTGTGTTCAAATCTCATTTATTTTTGTGCCTACCTCATTTATTTACAAATGTATTCATTACAAAATGAAAATATATCCTCAAATAACCACACAAAGGATCGAATTAAGATTTTGAATTGCCACCATAGATTTGTCTGAGCAAAGTAATCCTGTTAATATCAGTGAAGTTTTTTTTAATTAGACTACCTTGCACTCCTCTGACACTTGGATGTCATAATGTGCATTGCATCTTTGATATAAATTGGGAAAAGTTAAGTATCATTTAAGTAAATAATGGCAGGTGACAGATTTTATTGCAACAATTTTCTTTATTACTTTTCATTTATGGAAGAAAGACAAAATGAATTCCAGACAAACTGTTCATCATAAATTCTTATCATTGCTTTACCACTCATAAAGGAAAAAAACCCAAATAATTTAATACTGAAAATAATACTGCAAATCAGCTGGATGGAAAATCTGCCTGGATTCCCTTTTTTAATGTCATAATTTTGTTGTTTCATCCTCATACTGTTTGTAATTCTGGTATGCAGGTTGCAAATCACAAAGTCAAAGACTTGGTGAATTGCTTTATTGATCTGGGCTATGGTTCAAATGAAGTATAATCACAATTTTCCCCTTTCCCAGATCGTGTGCTGAAAATAGGATTCCACTCCCTGAAACTTCTGTTTTTATTTTGGAATGGAATACTTTACTTCCACATGCGACTAGGCACAGTGAAATTCTTTGCTACATGCCCAACGTGTACATATAGCGGCCACCTGCGGCGCTGACAAAGTTACAAAGTACGCTGGCTCCCCCTTTTGTTCTCCCCCCTGTCACACAGCGGTTCCCCCACGCCAGGTCCTCATTGTCCTTTGTTCTCACACCCAATTGGCCAATGTTCTTCCCCTACCTCCCGCCTCACGGCGATCCCCCCATGCTCTCATCGACCATCGACCACGGGTCGACCGTGATGCCCCGGCCGGGCCCCGACCCGGGCTTCTGCACAGCAATCCAGGAGGCATTGAGAACGCGGTGCCTCGATAAAGACCTCTGACCTCGTTCCCAGTCCACAGCCGCTGGGCCCGTCGGGAAGCCTTCCATACATTTTATTTTACACAGATGTGTATGGAAATGTCACATTTTGGCATCAAACTTTTGTTTAGTTTAGTTTGGAGATATAGCATGGAAACAGGCCCTTTGACCCTCAGAGTCCGCACCAACCAGAGATCCCCACACACTAACACTATGCTGACCACACTAGGGACAATTTTAGAATTTTACCATACCGATTAACCTACAAACCTGAACGTCTTTGGAGAATGGGAGGAAACCAGAGCTCCCGGAGAAAACCCATGCAGGTCACGGGAAGAACGTACAACTAGAGAGTGGGGAAACTTACCATCCAAGGAAAGAAAAATGCACCAATATTTCCAAGTGATTTCATGAAGGGAGTGAATAATTGAAATTAAATTTGAGTAGGCCAATGAGACTTTGGAAGGAAAATAATAAGGGAGCATTTAAATTAAATAGTTTGTACATAAGCCTGCTGAAGCTTTATACAGGAAAGAATGAATTCACTAAAATTTACATTGATGAAAAGAATTGCTTGGGTAAGTGTTTATTTCTGGTCAAAGAGAATAGAAATTAGTGCAGAGCTTAAGTATAAGATATTGACCATTGAGAAAATATTTATACTCCTGGAAAATCAGGAATCTTTGGAATTTGTTACTCCAGATACCTGCAGATGCTCTGTCCTTGAATCTGCCCAATAAGCATGGTTATTGGACTTTGAGTTTTGTTTAGATTTGGTTATTGTCAAGTATAACACGGTACAGTGCAAAGCTTTTGTGCGTGCTAACGAGCCAATGGAAAGACTATACATGATTACAATCGAGCCATTCATTGTGTTCAGATACATGATAATGGGAATAACATTTAGTGAAAGATGAAGTCCAGTAAAGTCTAATTAAAGATAGACAAGGGTCTCTAATGAGGTAGATAGTTGCTCACAACTGCTCTCTAGTTCCTGAATCTGGAGGTGTGCATTTTCACATTTCTGAGTGGGCAGTGAGAGGGCAGTGGAAGGAGTGACCTGAGTAAGACTTATCCTTGATTATGCTGGGCAATGTGTCCTATAAATGGAAAGAAGGTTGGTTTGTTTCATTTTCTTGACTGCGACCACAATTCTCTGCAATTTCTCGTGGTCGTGGATGGAGTTGTTCTCCAACCATGCTATGATGCATCCTGATAGAATGTTTTCTCGGGTGTATCTGTAGAAGTTGGTGAGAGTTGTTGGGGAACTCTTGAACTTCCTAAGCCTTCTAAGGAAGTAGAGGCACTGGTGTGTTTTCTTGGCCATTGCTTTGATATGGGTGGTGCAGGACAAGTTGCTGGTCATATTTACTCCTAGAAACTTGAAGGTTTCAACCATCTCTACTTTGGAGTTATCAATGCATACCAGGGTATGTGTACTGTTTCGCTTCCTGCAGTCGATCACTATCTCCTTTATTGTTCTGACTTTGAGGGGAAGATTCTTGTCTTCATATCAGTAGTTATAGGGATTAAGTAGCAAAATGAAGTTGAAATAAATAACCATGCAGTCATCAACTGACATTTTAGCTCAATGGACATATGATGTACTTCTGCTTCTATTTCCTATGTTTTTTTGCACAAAATACAAAATAATTATGGCTAATTGATGAGCTCCAGTGATATAATGGTAAATGGTAAGTAATTCAGAGTGAAAAGGAACAGTCTGGGACATATGGCTGAAGGAGAGCTCTGAGCTAATGTGTGCCATGGCAATTATTGGAATGCAAAAAGAGACATTTAAACATTTGTATCTCTAATGCAGAGAAACAGAAGAATGACTTCATTTTACAGGACTGAATTTTGAACAAAGAACAGAAAGAGCTTGTCAAAGGATTAAAGATATAGGATAATGTTCTTCATTTCGAAATGACAAATGCTTAACGCTACTTTACTGGAAATTGTATATAGTACAAACATTGTAGGTGATCATTATTACAAGGGCAAATATATACCTCAAAAAAACATATTTTATAATTGTTTGGGATGTCATAATTATGCCATAATTTAGGACGCTTGACACTGTGGATCGTTCATGAAAGCGAACTCAGTACTGCGTAGTTGCTCATGTTCTGTCATATAGAATTAGTTATTAGTGGAAGCAGAGGATGTGGTAAAGGAGGAGGTTGCAGGGAAACAAGGTGAGAGAACAAAAGAAGATGTGTTAGAAAGCAGTTATATAACAAAACCATTTGGGATGTGTCCAAACTCCCAGGCGGAAATATCAGTGTGCTAGGCCACAATTTTCCACTACTATTAACCATATAACCATATAACAATTACAGCACGGAAACAGGCCATCTCAACCCTTCTAGTCCGTGCCGAACACATAATCTCCCCTAGTCCCATATACCTGTGCTCAGATCATAACCTCCATTCCCTTCCCATCCATATAACTATCCAATTTATTTTTAAATGATAAAAACGAACCTGCCTCCACCACCTTCACTGGAAGGTCATTCCACACAGCTACCACTCTCTGAGTAAAGAAGTTCCCCCTCATGTTACCCCTAAACTTCAGTCCCTTAATTCTCATGTCATGTCCCCTTGTTTGAATCTTCCCTACTCTCAGTGGGAAAAGCTTTTCCACGTCAACTCTGTCTATCCCTCTCATCATTTTAAAACCTCTATCAAGTCCCCCCTTAACCTTCTGCGCTCCAAAGAATAAAGCCCTAACTTGTTCAACCTTTCTCTGTAACTTAGTTGCTGAAACCCAGGCAACATTCTAGTAAATCTCCTCTGTACTCTCTCTATTTTGTTGACATCCTTCCTATAATTAGGCGACCAAAATTGTACACCATACTCCAGAAGTGGCCTCACCAATGCCTTGTACAATTTTAACATTACATCCCAACTTCTATACTCAATGCTCTGATTTATAAAGGACCAGCACACCAAAAGCTTTCTTTACCACCCTATCTACATGAGATTCCACTTTCAGGGAACTGTGCACAGTTATTCCCAGATCCCTCTGTTCACCTACATTCTTCAATTCCCTACCATTTACCATGTACGTCCTATTTTGATTTGTCCTGCCAAGATGTAGCACCTCACACTTATCAGCATTAAACTCCATCTGCCATCTTTCAGCCCACTCTTCCAACTGGCATAAATCTCTCTGTAGACTTTGAAACTCTACTTCATTACCCGCAACCCCACCTATCTTAGTATCATCTGCATACTTACTAATCCAATTTACCACATCATCATCCAGATCATTGATGTACATGACAAACAACAGTGGACCCAACACAGATCCCTGTGGCACCCCACTCGTCACTGGCCTCCAACCTGACAAACAACCATCCACCATTACTCTCTGGCATCTCCCATTCAGCCACTGTTGAATCCATCTTGCTACTCCACCATTAATACCCAACCATTGAACCTTCTCAACCAACCTTCCATGAGGAACCTTGTCAAAGGCCTTACTGAAGTCCATATACACAACATCCACTGCTTTACCCTCATCAATTTCCCGAGTAACATCTTCAAAAAATTCAAGAAGATTAGTTAAACATGACCTTCCAGGCACAAATCCATGTTGACTGTTCCTAATCAGACCCTGTTTATCCAGATGCTTATATATATTATCTCTAAGTATTCTTTCCATTAATTTGCCCACCACTGACGTCAAACTAACAGGTCTATAATTGCTAGGTTTACTCTTAGAACTAACAGGTCTATAATTGCTAGGTTTACTATTGAGATGCTGGAGTAATGCTGAAGAATTGAAGAATGTCAGATGCTATGGTCCTCAATAAAGAGGAGATGTCAATGGAATTGCAGGCTCAATCTTGAAATATAAATATTAGGAAGCTTTTTGATTACATGTAAAAGTAATTGACAGCTGGACTAATAAAGCCAGAGCAGATTCACCAAAAGGGCAACTCATTTTTGGCAAACTTGATTGATTTTTCTCAATAATATAAAGGTAGTTGAGGGCAGTGTAATTATTGGGTACATGGACTTTCAGAGGTTGTTCGAGAAAGTGCTGTTCAGAAATTGAAGACCATTAGATAAAAATTGGTGTGTGAGCATGAATGCATGGATCAAAGAGAAAGATGAATGCCCGTCTTTATTGGAGTAAAGGAGTTATATATTTAGGTCCCCTAATTTTCATTACAGGAACATATTGACTTGGATGCACATCATGATTTCACAGTGTGAAGATGAAAAAAATGATTTTGATTTGGTGAATTATAAGGTAGTTGAAG
Organism: Leucoraja erinaceus; assembly: GCF_028641065.1. Taxonomy (NCBI): domain Eukaryota; kingdom Metazoa; phylum Chordata; class Chondrichthyes; order Rajiformes; family Rajidae; genus Leucoraja; species Leucoraja erinaceus. Next base: position 12,977,215 of record NC_073392.1, on the reverse strand, counting down.
GCAGTGCGAGGTATAAGTCTGCATAAATATACTTTTGGGATTACATTCAAATAGAACTGGAAGAATCCTTTAGATGACACTCATGCCTGCCAACATTTAATCACTGATATTTGAGGTGGGCAGAGATTTCTGCCAATTTCGCGATCCAAACTATTTTAATCATGTGCGCAAGTGTCAGATAACTTAATTAAGAAAATTAATTAAATTTTAAATATTTAGTTGGATCTTGATCACTGTTGATTTGTACCAGCTTTACAGCATTTGCTTCAAAGGCTAATTAATCAAGAATGGCCTCAATATGCTTATCATCCTTGATGATTGTCAACACTGGCAGACATTCAAAATATCAACAAGCTGCAATGCAAAGTCAAAGTTGTAACCTAGGCTCATAAACTGAGTGGGAACAATTCTTTATATGGTTAAATGCCCTTAAACTGGAATTATCTCAAACAGACTTTGGCACATGTGAGCAGAAGTAAAATCAAATATGATTACTTCAAAGAGGCAGAATAAATCTGTGATCTAACGCTTTTTTTTTTTAATGCTCATTGCTCTTTTAGCAATAATATCCAGTGTTACTTTCAATGCTCTCTGAGTTGAAATAATAAATTGAAGAATAACATTGGTAGTTGCACATGCATAATTATACACACCAGTTAACTGATATTTGACTTGCCCTACTGCACTTGAAAGTTTAACGTTACTTGTATCATAGCCAGAAATTTGTCACCGAAACATGAAAGTCTAGATAATAAGGTCAGATATGTCAGCGATGACTGGAGAAAATAAAGAGGAACTTCTAGTAACTGTCATGCATATTTAAAACATAGGTCTAAAAATCGGTATTAGTGATACTCTGTTCCTTCACATAGTACATAAATCCCATATTAGTAAATGGAATGTCAGTCAAGATTGTAGATTGATTGCTCTCAATACTTAATATCGTTGCAACGCAGATGTAGAAAAGTTCCACTTTCAATCAGCAGTATGTGGTTTCAACAACAGTCTTAATTGCTGTCAAATCACCTGTGTGGCACTGAAAATTATCTTTGACAAGGGCAACGTCTCATTCACTTGGTTATTATTTCTTATTAACATTTTAATACCAGCACTTTGTCTCTCTGACTCTATCTCTGTCAGTCTGAGTCTTTTGCTGTCTGTCATTTGTTTACTTTTATTTCACTTTCAGCATGAAGCAACCAAACAAACATTTCTTCCTTTGACTGGAGATTTATTTAATGAGAAGTACAACTGGATAGTTATGGAAATGGATATTTGCTCTCCCAATTCACATAGATTCCCCGTCCTCTGCTGACTGTGCCACACTTAAATAGGTTTATAATTACTTCAAATTCCACCACAAAACCTCAACAAGAATCTCTGTCAAAATTATATGTAGCAATCACAACACTGCTAAATCTCTATCAATTCTACACCAAAGTGGATTTGGTGGGGATTGAAGGGGAAGTTTAAAAATTCTGGTGTAAGTAATTTGTGACATTAACCTCAGTAATTTTATCAGGTTTGAATTTCCCTTACAGTAAGTTTCATCTTTAAGTTTATTGCTTCAATATATTTTGATGACATCTACATTGGTAAATTATAGGAAGATTTATGAAATGGCTAAAATGTGGTGATTAAAAAAAAATTCCGATAAAGGTTAAGTTTGGGAATTCGAACCAGAGCAGATCCTTCACGATGAACATCAGGGCCCGGAGGAGCACTGTAGAGCAGAGGGAACTAGAAGTGCAAGTGCATAGCTTCCTGAAAATGTTTCACATGTAGATGGGGTACTGAAGAAGGCTTTTGACACCCTGGTCTTCATCTGTCAGGGAAATAAGTATAGGGCTGAGGAAATGAGTATAGGTCTGAAGAAGGGCTGGACCCGAAATGTCACCTATTCCTTCGCTCCATACCTGCTCCTCACCCGCTGAGTTTCTCCAGCATTTTTGTCTACCATAGGACTGAGGATGTTATGTTATGGTTGTGCAAGATATTAATGTGGCTGCACTTGGAATATTGTATTCATTTTTGATCACATTCCAATAGGAAAGATGCCATTAAGGTGGAAAAGGTGCTGAGAAGATTTACAAGAATGTTGCCAGGACTCGAAAGCCTGGGCTGTGGAGTGAGATTGAACAAGCTTTGGACTTTATTCCTCAGATTGTAGGAGGCTGAGGGGCGATGTTATAGAATCATGGGAGAAACAGAGTGTGGTTGCACAGTCATTTTCCCAGGGTTGGGAGTCAAGAATTAGAGGGCATCGGTTTAAGGTGAGAAGGGGACCTAAAGGGCAACATTTTCACACAAGAGGGGTGTGGGTATATGGAACGAGCCCCCAGAGGAAGTGGTTGAGCTAGATACAATAACAACATTCAACAGGTGCCTGGATGGACACTTGGATAGGAAAGGTTGATAAAGATATGGGCCAAAGTTCGACAAATGGGACCAGATTAGATGAGGGATCTTGGTTTGAATGATCATGTTGGGTGAGATGACCTCTTACCATGCTGTATGACACCCAACTCTAAAAGCTTTGCTGCAACCCAGCAACTTACATTTTAGTTTCATTACATTGTAGTTGCATTACTTTCAACATAATGGAAGCATGTTCTTCAGAGGTGAAAAACACTCTGGTAAAATATCTAAACAACAATTACTCACGGGTGGGCAAGGGAAGGCTGACAAAGTAGCTCCAGTCTCTCATCAAAGAGGCCGACCTCATCTTGAGAATGGCCCTCAGGGCACTGCTGGTTGGAAAGGAAAGCCTATAATATGTTGGAAGGAACTGCAGATACTGGTTTAATCCGAAGTTAGACACCAAAAGCTCGAGTAACTTAGGCAGCATCTCCAGAAAGAAGGAATGTGTGACATTTCAGGTCGAGACCTTTCTTCAGTCAGAAGAAGGGTCTCGACACGAAACTTCACTGAAAACCTGTAATATGTCCATTTTTACTGAATATCTTTTTTAATGAGGAACACAACCAGATAGTTATGGAGATGGACATTTGCTTGCCCAATTCACATGCATTCCCACTTGGCAGAACTTTACCCACTTGATGTTTTCAGGATGTTGAACAGTCAACTTTGTCAGTGCCATTTAGATTTATGTGCATGTTAAAACAACAAAATCTGAACACAGGAATTTGTTGCTGTTCTATTTTTACCAGGCATCTCTTTCAATGGTATGTTAATTTGCAGATAACATATTCTAAAGGAGGATCAAGTATTTGATTAGCAAACAAATATATTTCATTAAATTACGATTACAGCAATAAATAAGATGCGTTTCATTTTGATAATTCATTTTGCTTAGTCTCAGCTCAATATTCACCTTTTGTTTCCTCTCACACTACTAATAATAGTACAATGAAATGTTAAAATGGCCTAATCTGAGAGAAAGTATGCTTAACATTGTGATTTGTTGTTTATTTAGCTTATTAATAGACAAGGAATCAGCAAAAACATTTGGTAGCAAATAAATATATCACCAAAGGCCGAATATAGGATCAGTCTTCAAAATATTTAATTGGTTGGTATGTAAGGAAATGATTCACAGCATAATATCAGAGAGAAGAATGCATATTTTAATATAAAAAGCTGAATAATATTTCTCTATCCATAAGAGGTCAAAATCATGTGGACAGAGAAAACAGAATATCAGTCCTGCCTGCGCACAGATAGCTCACATTTTTCAGGCAGCATATGGGCCATTGACAAGTAAAATAGGTTGACAATTAGACCTGATGCAGAGCTGGTGAATACGTGTGCAGTATGAAATTAAATGGCTTACACCTTATTCATTTGCATTGCATCTGACTATGCCTTCAAAAGAATCAATACAATGCATGTAACACACTGCGCTGATGTGTTGACAACTGTAGAGGTCATAGGCTAGCAGTCATTATTAACAGTCACAGATTTCCAATCTCTTGGCTTCAGTGTCAAAAAATAACCCGGTGAAGAACTCCTGTGAGTCAGAAGATCCTGAATTTAAGCACTGCATCTGAGACCCAAACACGCAAATATAGTCTAACACATCACTACAGTATATATTGGGTGCTGTACTGTTGAAGATACCATCTTTGGAACGGGATGTTGGCCAAATGCGATTAGCTTTTGCTTAGCATTCATGACTACAAATCATCTGGATGCAGTTGAGCAGGAGGGCTGATGTTCTTAACCATGAAAGACATTTGGCAAGGCATAGTGATGCATATGCAGTGGAGTAGGCTACACCATTGTACTGCTGAGTTTCATCATCTACATCATCATCAGAAGGGGGGCTGGAGCCACCTCCTGTCAAAGCCTTTGAACATCTTTGATATTCAGAGCCATTTAAAAATGATTAGTCACTTCAAATAATTTTCAATAAGATTGCAAAAATAATTCTAATGATAGGGATGCAGTGAACAATTATTTTCCCTTAGTCCCACCTGCCTGCACTCATACCACAACCCTCCATTCTCTTCTCATCCATATGCCTATCCAATTTATTTTTAAATGCTACCAACGAACCTGCCTCCACCAAGTCCACTGGAAGCTCATTCCACACCGCTACCACTCTCTGCGTAAAGAAGTTCCCCCTCATATTACCCCTAAACTTCTGTCCCTTAACACTGCATCTTTCCATTCAAGAGAGTTGCTGTAAACCAGTTTAAAGTGCCAGTTTTTTCTATTACAATGTGTGTTCTTCATCACCATGTTCTATTTCAATTAAGCAATTGCCCAAACAGTGTTAGTTACAGATTTTCTTCCAATCGTGCATGCCAACAGGAAATGTGGTTTCTCAATGTTACTTTGTATGGAATTAACTTTTTTTTTCTGGAAATGCTCTATTGGAGAAGCCTCCGGAAAAACAGAAAACAAATATGCAATAAAAATAAATCATGTTTAATCCATAGATAAGATTCAGTTTTCTTTGACCACATCTCAGCCTTACAGACTCCACCCTCTTGTGTGTGTGGAGAAGAATAGCTGAAGTAGAACATTAATTTGCTGAATTTCTAAACCATGAGTTGGTATGACAACCACTTAACCACTAAAAACAGATTGCTTTCCTGTGGCTTCTTCAAAGTATGTCACCCCTATTGCACTTTTTAACCATATAACCATATAACAATTACAGCACGGAAACAGGCCATCTCGGCCCTACAAGTCCATGCCGAACAATTTTTTTTCCCCTTAGTCCCACCTGCCTGCACTCGTACCATAACCCTCCATTCCCTTCTCATCCATATGCCTATCCAATTTATTTTTAAATGATACCAATGAACCTGCCTCCACCACTTCCACTGGGAGCTCATTCCACACCGCCACCACTCTCTGCGTAAAGAAGTTCCCCCTCATATTACCCCTAAACTTCTGTCCCTTAATTCTGAAGTCATGTCCCCTTGTTTGAATCTTCCCTATTCTCAAAGGGAAAAGCTTGTCCACATCAACTCTGTCTATCCCTCTCATCATTTTAAAGACCTCTATCAGGTCCCCCCTTAACCTTCTGCGCTCCAGAGAATAAAGACCTAACTTATTCAACCTATCTCTGTAACTTAGTTGTTGAAACCCAGGCAACATTCTAGTAAATCTCCTCTGTACTCTCTCTATTTTGTTGACATCCTTCCTATAATTTGGCGACCAAAATTGTACCCCATACTCCAGATTTGGTCTCACCAACGCCTTGTACAATTTTAACATTACATCCCAGCTTCTATACTCAATGCTCTGATTTATAAAGGCTGGCATACCAAAAGCTTTCTTTACCACCCTATCTATATGAGATTCCACCTTCAAGGAACTATGCACGGTTATACCCAGATCCCTCTGTTCAACTGTATTCTTCAATTCCCTACCATTTACCATGTACGTCCTATTTTGATTTGTCCTGCCAAGGTGTAGCACCTCACATTTATCAGCATTAAACTCCATCTGCCATCTTTCAGCTCATTTTTCCAAATGGCCTAAATCACTCTGTAGACTTTGGAAATCCTCTTCATTATCCACAACTATCTTAGTATCATCTGCATACTTACTAATCCAATTTACCACACCTTCATCCAGATCATTGATGTACATGACAAACAACAAAGGACCCAACACAGATCCCTGAGGCACCCCACTAGTCACCTGCCTCCAACCCGATAAACAGCCATCCACCATTACCCTCTGGCTTCTCCCATTCAGCCACTGTTGAATCCATCTTGCTATTCCTGCATTTATACCCAACAGTTGAACCTTCTTAACCAACCTTCCATGAGGAACCTTGTCAAAGGCCTTACTAAAGTCCATATAGACAACATCCACTGCTTTACCCTCGTCAATTCCCCTAGTAACCTCTTCTTTTTAGAGGAATAATAGAAAATAAATGTTAAGACATGGGAAATTTTCTGGAAGAATTACCTTAAGATTTGACCCAAAAGCTATGCATTTGCTTTTGTTTTGTTAACAAAGAACAGAGGTACATGGATCTTGGCAGGTTTAATATACACGTAATAATATATATTATGTACAGTGTCTCTTTTAGAACTGATTATTATGGTATGACTCTGATACAGTGTTTTACCTAAACAAGATGCAGAATCCCCAGCTTCAGTAGAGGATGTTCTGTTTATAACTTTATAACTTTATCTCTGTCTATTAGTTCATGCAAGCAACAACACAAAATAATCAATGACATGTTGCCGTTGAATTTAGCATAGTGTTGCTTCTGGGACTAGCAGGACACTGATCTAATGGGAAGAAAATAAAGTTCTCTATGGAGGGACATAATGGTGTATGTTGGGAGGAGAGGTATCTACAGAATCAGCTATTGCCTTCGGACAGGGAACATACAAGCGTGTTGCTTTAGATGAACAAATTCCCAGAAAACAAGGAGTAGACAATCTTAATAAAAAAGAGCAGTGAAAAGCAATACTCTTGACAGTAGAGGAGATGTGTGAAACATAAGAACATAGAACAGTAGAAGAATGTAGAACCGGCCCTTTGGCCCACAATGTCTGTACTGAACATAATTTCAAGATAAACTAATCTCCTTTGCCTGCACATGATCCATGTGCTTTCATTCCTTGCACATCCATGTGCATATCTAATAGTCCTTTAAAATGCCATTATTGTACCTGCCTTCGGCACCTGCAATGCGCTGAATCACCAAGCAAGGTTCTTCATTGTACCTGTCCCTCACCATACGTCAATATGACAATAATTTGAAGTTGAAATATGATGGGACAGCAAGGATGCATGGAATATTACCCCATGCTATGCTGAGGGGGATCAGGACTGCATTTGCACCTATTTTGTTAGGCTTTATATCAACATCTGGTGGCAGTAGGTGAAAGTTCAGGAAAGAGTTACTAAATGTTGGCATCTCAGGTGAAACAAGGTGGGATCCTGCTGATACATAAGCAAAGAAACAGGGGATTGAAATACAATGGCAGATAGTTAAGTATATCATAAATACTGATCTGTGGTGGATCCCTTTTTATAAATCATGAAGAAAGGATAAATGACCACTGAGTATTTTGCACCCCTGTCTCAAGATACATTCCCCCATCAGTCGTCTCATTACTAAACCTTTCCTCACCACCATGCCCCAGAATGATATTTAACTACTTTTAGTATAGGAAGGAACTGCAGATGCTGGTTTTGCTTTGTGTACAATTTCAATTCTGGTATCAGTGCAAAATTAAAAATCTATCATAATGCAATAGTTGATTCTTCCGAAATCCTGATGCTTTGGCATAATCATCTGGTTCTATTTTTAGTCCAAAGAATTTAGTCAATTCAATTCAACTTTATTGTCATTGCACAGATACAAGTATAGGTACAACAAAATGCAGTTTAGCGTCTGGTCATAGTCATAGTGCAAGATAGGAATTTAAAAAAAAATACAGAACAAGCATACATTAGAGTAAGAAGAGTACTGGTTAACAATGTGGATGGAGAGACCAAAGATATCTAGCGACGGGACTCTTGAGTTCAGCAAAGAAGGGTACAAACTCAAAATGTCACTGATCCATTTTCTCCAGCACTTGGTGTCCTTTTGTGTAAACCAGCATCTGCAGCACCTTGTTTCTAGATTGTATTTCACACTTCCTTTTAAATTTACTGGAAGATTTGTGATAGTTCAGTGTAATATATTTTAAAAGTGGAAGAAAGGAGTGTTTGGGTGTTAACAGTGATGTAATTCAAATGCCTGGAACATCTGTGAGTCTGGCAACACCAAAGGCAAACATCAAAGGAACTGCAGATGCTGGTTAAAACTGAAAATAGACACAAAATGCTGCAGTAACTCAGCGGGACAGGCAACATGTCTGGAGAGAAGGAATGGGTGATATTTTGGGTCGAGACCCTTCCTGAGACTCAATAGTGTTGGATTATTGAGATTTTGTCGAATATTAATGCAGCACCTTTGCCACAGAGGTACAACGAGATTGGGTATGCAGCTTCCATCCGATGTAATAACTTAATTAGCAAAAAATGTAGACACCCAGAGAAACATGATAAAAAATAAATAAGATAAAAATAATGATATTGTGAACTTCACCAAAGTAAAGTGAAAAACACTTTTGTCACAGAGGTTGTTTTTCAACACTTTGATCAAAGTCTGTTTTTTAATAATATGTTTAGTACACAACTTCTAAGTACAAAAAGTTCTAAGTTTTGTTTGTGCCAATTGGAATGAGTACCTCTCTCTGCTTACTTTGTGACTTTTGTTGGTGAACTCCCATATCTCTCTACCTCACACAGTCATTTCGATGTTCAATCAGTATGTGGCCGTCTTATTTTTCCAAGGAAAGTAACCATCTTCCACAGCTTATTCAAGATCATTCGTCAATGATGTGTCCATTATGCTTAGGTTTAAATTCTTATGCAGTTATCAAGGTAAATGCTGCCATTTAGGAGTTCTATGTTTTGTTAAGTCTTTCTCAATTATAGTTTTACTAGCTCCTGCTACAATTTGATGTCATCTGCAAAAGCCGAATTTGTACATTTGATTCTTGAGACCATCATCTATGTCCCAGAGTTAAATATGTTGAGGTAAAACCTATGTCACAGTCAGATTTACTGAGAGAGCGGCTTTGGGTTAAATGTTTCAACAAGCACAAATAATTAAAGAGGAATTGATTTTCTTAACTTTGGTGATCAACACATAAAAATACAAAGATTTTTTTAAACTGAAGCAGTGAGCAATGATAAAACTTAGTACATTCATATAATTGCACTTCTGAACTTGAGAACATGCTGTAAAGGTATTTCATTTAAATTGTCTCAATTAATCTATTTAAAAACTCAAGGGCAGATTTTAAGGGCAAAACGATTTTCACATTTTAAGGAACTATTCTAATTAAGAACCACCTTTCATGAAATAATAACACCAGTGTGCAAATCAAGAAGTACGGTCTGACAGGCCATTGAACAAATATTGGAACAGCCTGTGATATAAATCTAAGATCAGCCAAGATTTCATTGGGTTGCAGTAAAAGCTAAGGCACAAAATGAGTGATATTGATATTCCCATATTCTTCTGAGTGACCACTGCTTGTCAATTTAAGTTGTCCTACTAACCTGCAAAAACTCCAATGGAGTCATTGATATGCAGCAAACCTTCTTTCAATTCTGTTCATTAATCCAATCAACCTGGCTGCTCAACACCTGGCTTGAGATCTAACTATTCCTTTGGTTTATGCTTCATTTGCAAGAAGTAGAAGATTGATCCAAGGCAAACATCTGTTATTTAGCATGAAGCACTTATATGTAAATTTGTACATTCCTTCTGAATGAAATTATGCTTTTGATCATCTTTTTTTCAGATCAAAATACACAGTAGAGGCAGAGACTGTCTTAAGTGGAAGACAGAGGGTTGTGATGGAAATGTGTTATTTTGGTGAGAGGTCTGTGACCAGTATGTTCCATAGGGATCAATGCTGGGACCTCTGTTTGTGATATATATTCAAGGCATTGGTAAAATTGATGATGGGTTTGTTAGTAATTTTGCAGATGAGCAAACATTGCTGGAATTTTGCACAGTAAAGAAGGCTGTGAAAGGATACAGTGGGCTTTAGATCAGCTGCAGATATGGACAAAGAAATAGCAGAACAGAGTTTAATCCAAGCAAGTGTAAGGTGTTGCATTTTGGAGGTCATATGTAAGGAGAAAGTATTGTTAATAGCAAGACCTTAAACAGCATTGATGTACAGAGAGATCTTGGGATCTACGTCCATAACTCTCCAAAAGTGGCAACACAAGTAGATAGAGTGGCAAAGGTGGCATATGGTATGCTTTGGTTTAGGCCTCATTTGGAGTATTGCAGGCAGTTCAGGTTGCTGCATGAGAGGGACGATGTGGGGTCTTTGGAAAGAGTGCAGAAGAGGTTTACCAGAATGATGTTTGGATTAAAGGGTGCTAGCTATAAACTTGGATTGTTTTTGCTGGACCATTGAGGCTGAGGGGAATCATGAGAGGAATAGATAGGCGTAAACAGCCAGAACCTTTTTACCAGAGTGGAAACGTCAAACACAACCGGGTGCGAGGAGCAAAGTTTAAAGGTGCTTTTTAAAAACACAGGGAGTGTTGCATGCCTGGGGCCAGTGCCAGGGGAGGTGGTGGAAGCAGATAGTTACGGCATTTAAAACACTTTCAGGTAGGCACGTGCAGATAAGGAATGGAGGGATATGGCTCACATGCAGATGGAGGAGTTTAGTTTACTTAACTTCATATTCAGCAGATATATTGTGGGCCACAGTGCCCTTTTCCTGTACTCCATTGCTTTCTGCTCTGATAGGGTGAGTGACAAAGTTAATTTCCACATTGTGGAGTTCTTGATGTTAAATTTAATTGCTGGAATAGTATAAAATGGGAATAAAACATAAACCCATTATTGCAATATTGAAGCGATCCTTTGCATGAAAACCCTGCGCACACACCCCTGGAGAACATTGACAACTGTTTTGAAGTAGGCAGCTCAGTTGCAAACTTCAGGCTTCAAAGACATAAAGTAGCAGCGGGAAATGGGGTGAGGAGTGAACTGCAGAAGTAAAAATCTGGCAATTGTGTAAAATATTGGCATTGTAAAATATAATCAATGCATGTCAGTGAAAGGTATATTTTATGAAAAGAATATCCATGGGAGGTTTTCAAAATGTGTTAGCTGGAAGAGTAGTGGGGGTGTGCGAAAAGTACAAAAGGAAACTTGACAGGTGATATGGATGGCAGTAAATAGTGGGTAAATGCACCATGCTGTGATCACAACCGCTCGTTATTAGAATGGCAAATAGTATGTTCACCTAAATTATAGGCGATTTGGAGTGTTTGTGTGGTGAAATATTGCTACAGTTGTACAGTGGGATTGACAAGACACACTAAGAGTACCCTGCATGACTTTGTTCTTGTTACTTAGGGAAAGTTGTACCTATTTTGGATGACGGTGACCAGAATCATGTTTTCTGTAAAAGATCTGATTTGTGACCAAACCCTTGAGTTCAGAAACAATGAGGTAATCTTGTTTGAAGTACATACAGTTTTTAAAAGTGTGTAATCGGAGTAGATGCTAGAAGGTGCCTCCTCTGATTTCTCCTGAGTTATGCATCATTGTCTCAAAAGAGATTGACCATTTAACAAGGTGACATTCTTTCATTCAAAGCATCAACGATCTCTGTATTCCTCCACTAAAAATGCTGGTCAACGGGTCAGGCAGCATCTCTGGAGGAACTGGCCAGGCAATGTTTCTGGTTAGGTCCCTTGTTTAGACTAATTTCTCTACCATGGAAGTGCTCAGTTGAAGAGTAAATTTAAGAAAGGTTAAATGTTTTATGAGGTAGAGGACAATGACAGCATTCATGTAAAAGTCATACATAATCTTGTTATTTCCAGAGTTCGAGCAAGAGCTTATGTTGCTGACGCATTGAATTTATAATGAGAGATACATGATAGACTTTGTAGCCCCTTCAAAAAAGAGAGAAATGTCAAATTTCTTTGTCTTGTCTCTTGTAACCTGTGCATTTTCTGTTTTTCATTTCACTGATCCAAGTCTCTTCTTTGTGAGAAGTCTACATTATATTCAAATTAACCCAAGGATTTGCCTTGGTTCCACGGTATGACCTGGGGCTGTGCTGCATTGAGTGAAAAGGATGAGTATATGGTGAAACTAGACCCAAGAAAGAGATAGCTCAGAATATCACTGGTAAAGTGAGCAGCTTTGCAATAACATTATTGTGGATTTACATTTAATAATCTCTCCAAAGAGAGAAAGAAACAACAGTGTATTTGCCGCAATGTTTATTTTCCTGTGGTAATCTCTCTTGAACAGTGCATATGAAAAAAGGATAGAAATACTGACGAGTATATATTCAAATCAAAAGCTGGTTCCCATGGGCTTATTGCTCCGTGTGCACTGAAATACCCTGATGTGCTCTCTGTTGATATGCTAATGTGTTACTAGGGTGATTGTGAAGTGATTCTGAATTACTTTTCTTTGGAATAACTGAAGAGAAAACACTACAACCAGTCAGTAAACATATTCACAGTGGTTGCTTCTCTCGGACTATAGCCTCTGTTATCTTGCTGTTTTTGAGTTGTCAAAAGACTCAATAGCAGCATGTAAATACTTTCGACAATAAAGAACTGGATACAAACTTAACGGATGCTTTACTTAAAACTCAAGTTCATTGCTGTAAATACCATGCAGCATAAATAATGGTTTTGGTATGAAGCATTTTTTGATTAGTTTGCAATAGTAATTGGAATTCAGGTTTTATGATCTGATACTAATGGTAACCCATTTATTGTCATGGGCAATTGAAAATTATTGCTGTAATTCAGCAAGTTAAGTTTGTGGCGACCAGTGTCCTTCAATATTGACTTTGCTTTCTCTGATGATGAATAACCAGACTAATGGAACTGACCATGACTGAAAGAACTATAAAAATATAAAATCTCAAGCACGATAGTTGTTATGTGTGGAGCAATTCAGATTATACGCAGAGGGATTATACTCAGTTGTTGGTAATGAGAGACAATGGAGAATGTTTATGTAGAAGTGCACAATTACTATAATAATAACCTACTTTTGAAACAGTAATAGCCATGTTACTTAAAATTAACAAGTAATGATGCACATGTTTAAACTTGGAGAATCCAATAAATGAAGAAACATATGTTTTTTCTCTGAAGAAGGGTTTCGACCCGAAACGTTGCCTATTTCCTTCGCTCCATAGATGCTGCCTCACCCGCTGCGTTTCTCCAGCATTTTTGTCTATTTTTGTGTGGCTCATTGGTTTCGTACCATGTGCCTTTAGAAATGTCTGAAATAATTTTTTTTGCAGATACTCTATTAGGTTCAACCTATCTGAAATGATGTGTGGACAACGGCATAAAGAATATGAAGTATTTATTTTCAATAATTTATAATTGAAGCATTTATTTTCAATAATTTAACAATATTAATTTGTCCGTCTACACTTCACACATGCCTCGGCAAGGCCACCAGCATAATCATGGACGTCTCATCCTGGACACTCCCCCTCACTCCCATCAGGCAAGAGGTACAGAAGTGTGAAAACGCACACCTCCAAACTCAGGGACAGTTTCTTCCCAGTTGTTATCAGGCAACTGAACCATCCTATCACCAACTAGAGAGAAGTCCTGACCTGTCATCAACCTTATTGGAGACCTTCAGGCTATTTTTAATCGAACTGGACTTTCTCTTGCACTAAATGTCATTTCCTTTATCTCGTGTCTGCACACTGTGTGTGGCCTGATTGTAATCATGTATAGCTTTTCCGTGACGGGATAGCACGAAACAAACAGCTTTTCACTATATCTTAGTACATGTGACAATAAGAGTGGATAGAGTTTATAGCACAGGTCCAGGAGGGTGCTGGCATTAAACAGTGATTACCATGCCCTCATGAAGAAATGAAAGAGGCAAAAATCAATAAACAATAGACCAGTGAGATTGATGTCTGTTAGTGTTTTAATGCTGGAGTCTTGTCATTTATCAAATCTTAATGCAAACAAAGTCATCAAGGTTTGGGAAGTTTATTGAAATCATGTTTGTCCCTTTTGCTAGAGATCTTTAAAGATTCATCAAGCACGTTGATGAATCTACAGGGCACCTGTGGATGTAATGTGTTTGGATTCCTGGAAGGCAATCAAGCGATGCCGTAATATATGGGAAGTGTAGAAGACTTTATAGGATTGTGGGAAGTGCGTTAACTTGGATGAAAACTGGTTATCACATTGATGCAAGAGAGATGGAATGAATGAATCTTTTTCAGACTTGAAAATGCAATTAGTTGTATCAATCATTGCTCCCCCCCCCACCAATTAGTTGCCATATCAATGACTTGGTCAAGGGGGTAGAACATAAGGTACCTACGTTTGCTGATGACACAAAAGCAGGAGGGAAAGCGTTGCCAAAGGGATATTTAGACTCCACAGCAGTGCAGAGAGGTTAAGTGAGTGGTGAAACTATGGTGCAGTGAGCTGACAGAGCTACAGCCTTCTTCTTCTTCTTTCGTGTGGCGTGCACAGCCTAAAGTTGTTGGACAACTTGTTCTATTTGATCTTCCGTTTGTGCACGTCGAATTGATTATATTAATCGAAACAGGGTGGACCACGCGAAGGTTGCAATCTTCCACCCCAGAGGTACAGCCTCACAGTGCCAGAGACCTGGATTTAATCCCGACCTTGGGTTCTGTTTGTGTGGTATTTGCATGTTCTCCCTGCAACGTCATGGGTTTCCTCTAGCTTCTCTGGTTACCCCGGAGATCCTAATGACATTTTGATTTGTAGATTAGTTGCCCTTTGTAAAACATTGTACCTGGTGTACAGGGAAAGAGATGTGAATGTGAGACAACATATAACTAGCATTAACGGAAGTTGAATGGTCGGTAGCCCAGAGGTCTGCTTCCATGCTATTTCTTTTAATTAATCAAATCAAACACAGCAGATCAATGTTGGAAAGTGTGAGGTCATGCACTTTGTTGGGAAGAATCAATAGACATTCTGTTATCTGAATGGATAGAATGTAAAGAAGTATCTCAATGTTTTCATGAGTGAAACACAAAAGGTTTACTTGCAGATGCAGCAAAAAACACAACATCTGGACAGGTACATGGATAGGATAGGTTTAGCAGGATATGGCCCAAATGCAGGCAGGTGTAATTGGTGTAGATGGGGCATGTTGGTCAACATGGGCAAGCTGGTCCCAAGGGCCTGTTTACACACTGTAGGACTCTCGGTAATAAAGAAATGTCATAGTTCAAGTTCACCTTTATTGTTATATTGGCCATTATTGATGTACATTGTAGTTTAAAATACAAAACTATTATTCTTATTGTACATGATGTTGGTGAGACTTTACCTGGAGTATTTGGTACAGTTTGGTCTCTCTTATTTAAGAAATAATATATTAGATTTAAAGGGTGTCCTGCGATGTTTTTGAAGAATGATTAAAAACTGACCTGTACTGTTTGGAGTCTGCAGTTTCAGCTAAACTTCCTTCCCTTGTATCTTGCACTTATTAAATAAAATATCATATTTGCCTTTTCAACCACTGTGTTGCCTTGTTCTACTAAGTCCATCAAGGACCAGACCTTCAAAACCAAGAACAAACGTTCCCTTTGCTCCAACACATGAATGAAAATCCTTCAATTTCTTTGTATTAACCATATAACCATATAACAATTACAGCACGGAAACAGGCCGTACATCTCGGCCCTACAAGTCCGTGCCAAACAATTATTTTCCCTTAGTCCCACCTGCCTGCACTCATACCATAACCCTCCATTCTCTTCTCATCCATATGCCTATCCAATTTATTTTTAAATGATACCAACGAACCTGCCTCCACCACTACCACTGGAAGCTCATTCCACACCGCTACCACTCTCTGAGTAAAGAAGTTTCCCCCTCATGTTACCCCTAAACTTCTGTCCCTTCATTCTGAAGTCATGTCCTCTTGTTTGAATCTTCCCTATTCTCAAAGGGAAAAGCTTGTCCACATCAACTCTGTCTATCCCTCTCATTATTTTAAAGACCTCTATCAAGTCCCCCCTTAACCTTCTGCGCTCCAGAGAATAAAGACCTAACTTATTCAACCTTTCTCTGTAACTTAGTTGTTGAAACCCAGGCAACATTCTAGTAAATCTCCTCTGTATTCTCTCTATTTTGTTGACATCATTCCTATAATTGGGCGACCAAAATTGTACACCATACTCCAGATTAGGTCTCACCAATGCCTTGTACATTTTAACATTACATCGCAGCTTCTATACTCAATGCTCTGATTTATAAAGCCTAGCATACCAAAAGCTTTCTTTACCACCCTATCTATATGAGATTCCACCTTCAAGGAACTATGCACGGTTATTCCCAGATCCCTCTGTTCAACTGCATTCTTCAATTCCCTACCATTTACCATGTACGTCCTATTTTGATTTGCCCTGCCAAGGTGTAGCACCTCACATTTATCAGCATTAAACTCCATCTGCCATCTTTCAGCCCATTCTTCCAAATGGCCTAAATCACTCTGTAGACTTTGGAAATCCTCTTCATTATCTACAACATCCCCTATCTTCGTATCATCTACATACTTACTAATCCAATTTACCACACCTTCATCCAGATCATTGATGTAATGACAAACAACAAAGGACCCAACACAGATCCCTGAGGCACCCCACTAGTCACCTGCCTCCAACCCGATAAACAGCCATCCACCATTACCCTCTGGCTTCTCCCATTCAGCCACTGTTGAATCCATCTTGCTATTCCTGCATTTATACCCAACAGTTGAACCTTCTTAACCAACCTTCCATGAGGAACCTTGTCAAAGGCCTTACTAAAGTCCATATAGACAACATCCACTGCTTTACCCTCGTCAATTTCCCTAGTAACCTCTTCAAAAAATTCAAGAAGATTAGTCAAACATGACCTTCCAGGCCCAAATCCATGTTGACTGTTCCTTATCAGACCCTGTTTATCCAGATGCTTATATATATTATCTCTAAGTATCTTTTCCATTAATTTGCCCACCACTGAAGTCAAACTAACAGGTCGATAATTGCTAGGTTTACTCTTAGAACCCTTTTTAAACAATGGAACAACATGCGCAGTACGCCAATCCTCGGGGACTATTCCCGTTTCTAATGACATTTGAAATATTCATAGTCACATGACACAGAAACAGGTGCTTCAACCCAATGAGCCCATGCCAAACATGAAATACAATTTATGTTAATCCCATTCTAGTCTTGCAACATCTTCATCAACTCCTCCTAGCTTCTACCACTTGCAAGCAACTGGAATGCTTTATAAATGCCAATTAGCCTACTAACTTTCTTGTTTTGGGGTTTGAGAGGAAACTACAACAGCCAGAGGAAACATACATGATGAAAAAGAATATCCAAAGTCAGTGCCTGATGAGACAGCATCTATGCTATATGTGCCACTGCTGCCCACTCCCTTGCCTCGTTGCCCCATTACTAATTCATGAATTCCCACTTCTCCGGATCACATTTCATTTATTTAGTTAGCCCACTGAATCCATGCTGACGGTCTTTCACTCATGCACACTAACTCACTTCTCATTCACTTCCTGAACATTCGGTCCCACCCTTCTTTACAGCTCAGTTTACCAAACCATACATACCTTCCCCTATCTAAAATTTCCTACAGGTATGATAATTTTGTATATTATTGGCAAGCCTATTCATTTTGATACCCACATTTAAGTCTAAATGATGGCCCAAGGGACCAGGAAATGTGTACTTTGGAATAGTCTAATCATAAAATACCCTTCATGTTGTTGCTTTCTGCCACTGAACTAACTTTGGATCCAATTTGCAAATCTTCTTTGGAACCCGTGAGTTTTTAAATTGTTGGCCAGCTTTCTATGAGGGACCCTGATAAAAAAAGA
This sequence comes from Leucoraja erinaceus, assembly GCF_028641065.1. Classification (NCBI taxonomy): domain Eukaryota; kingdom Metazoa; phylum Chordata; class Chondrichthyes; order Rajiformes; family Rajidae; genus Leucoraja; species Leucoraja erinaceus. The sequence continues at coordinate 12,959,304 of NC_073392.1, read as the reverse complement.
CTTGCTAAAATCCATGTGGACTCCTTCAAATGCACTGTCTTTATCAAATCTCCTGTGTACCTTCTAAAAAAAATCAATCTACTTCAGTCAGGCCTAGCCTCCCTTAACAAGCCCATATTGATGGTACTTGATTAATCTATAGTTTAATAAATGAAAGCTTGTCCTATTCCCCAACAATTGATTCCAATGACATGCCTACCGCTTTAGTTAAAGTAATTGTCTCGTAATTACTCAATGTATTTTTTTTCCTTCCTTTTTAAGCAGTTGTCCAATGTCCACAGTCCATCAATTCTCTGGCATAATGACTCCTATGGCTGAAGAGATTTAAAAATAATATGGTCAGAATCTCTGGAATTTGTTTTCCCCTTCATTTAACTTAATCTGGGCCTGGTATTTTATCCATCCTCAGCAAAGCACAACCCCTTAATAATTAGAAACATAGAAACATAGAAAATAGATGCAGGAATAGGCCATTCGGTCCTTCGAGCCGGCACAACCATTCAGTACCCCATTTCTGCTTTCCCCCCATATCCCTTGATTCCGTTAGCCCGACGAGCTATATCTAATACGTCCAGTGAATTTGCCTTCTGTGACAGATAATTCCATAGATTCACAACTGGGTGAAAATGTTTTTCCTCATCTCAGTCTTAAATGTCCTCCCCCTTATTCTTAAACTGTGACCCCTGTTTCTGGACTCCCCCAACATAGGGAAAATGTTCCTGCATCCAACCTGTCCAATAATTTAAGAATTTTATACAACTATACAATTCCCCATCCTATTATGTTTTACCTGCACAAGATTTCACATGTTTTCTAATTGGACCTTCCTTAGTTTTCTTTCTGTTACTACTGCTGTGCTGAGAAAACATCTTTAATTTTGTTTTATATTTTAAATGTCAGTTTTTATGTTTGCTCTTAACTTTTCTGATGTCTCTTTTAATTGCACTCCACTGTTTTTATATTCTCACTGTGTTCTGCAATATTAAGCTCTGTGTCTGGCATATTCCTCTTTTTATGACATTTTCTTTCTGTATCTTACAGAGAATATTATAGATTAGGAACTCTCGCACTTTTTCTTTGTGGGAACGCGTTTAACATTACCGCCTTGTTCCTCTTTGCTCTGAGACTGATTTATCTTCTAATAGCTATTTCCAGTCTATTTTACCAAAAGTCACTTCACAGTTAAATGAAATTAGCTTTACCCCGAAATGGAACCTTGACTCTTTTATTACCTTTGATCTTTTCCAGAATGATAGAAAATCTAATTTAATTTTTATTACAATGCCAAAAACGTTAACTGATTGGAAATAACATCCACCAATTAACCTGCAGGTTTGATGTCATGCAGATATAATGGATCAGTGTTCAGAAGCTTCCTGGTAAAACATGTCTACACAGTCTATAAAGTTGACATGACTAATGGCTTTGATTTTAAGTTACAGTCCTTTAACTCAGAGGCTGATAATACTCATTCAGCTTTGTTTTAATGACATTAGTTACAAATTAAGGGTTCCACTGAAAGGAAGGCCCATAAGATGGCTGTCATCATCCACCCTGTTGACACGAGTGTGTTAAAAAGGGACAGAGATATCAGATGAAGTTTATATAAGAAGTCATTTTTATATTGATAATTTAAATTATAAGGTGCCATGTTGTGCAATAATTCATTATGTTCTGTAGGAATACTGTCATTCCTATTAATTTATTTTGGCTGATGTACAGGAAAGGGAAATGAAAAATATATATAACTGTATTGCTCATTTTCACCCAGAGTTGTGAATCTGTGGAATTCTCTGCCACACAAGACACACGTGCACTTGCATTTGCTTTATATATTTGCACATTTCAATTTTATATTAACTGACAGTTTGTTTTCCAATTGGGTAATACATATTCATAAATGATTGCTGAGAGTTGTTATCAGTAGGAAATGTTTGCAGTTTTATACAAAACATAAAGAGGAATCAAATTAGAATTAAAAATCATATTTGTTAAAACATTATATTATAACATTAAAAATGAAAGTTAATATTCCTTTGTAAATCCTTCGGCTTATATCCTTTCCAACTTCTTTATGTCCTGTCCTGAAGTTTATTGTTTCTGTTTGTTCAGAGTACCAGCGCATCGAATGCATACTTGGATGATTGAGAATCCACAATATTATCTTGTTGAAGGGAAAAAACACAAGGGGCTGTCCCACTTGGGTGTCCTAATCCGCTAGTTCTGGCGAGTTTTCCCTCGACTCATACTCGCAGCATGGTCGACACAAGGTCGTAGGAGGTCTTTGTAACTCTCCTCCATGCTCGAGACTAGTCCCCGTGTACCCGAGGCCTCAGCTAGGTTGGGGTGTATTTTTCAACTTGTTGAAAAATGCCCGTGAGTAAATAACGGTCGCAATGGAAAAAAATCAAAACGTTTTTTACTCGTAGGTTTAGTCGTAGTAGGTCGTAGTAGGTCGGCATGTTAGTCATAGGTAATCGAGGGTCGTCACAGGGAGGTTGGAGGAGATCGAAGGAGGTTGTCTTCACTCTCCACTAATCGGTGTCCAATTTTCCCGAAGTTAGTCGTAGCTAGTCGACGCTAGTCTTCAACGAGGTCGAAGGAGGTCTTCTACATAGTCGAAGGAGGTCTTCAACATGACATTTTTTCAAACTCTCCTAAACTCTTCTAAACTCCCCAATTAGGTCGCCCAAGTGGGACCGCTCCTTCCGTCTTTTGTATTTCAATTAGTTGGTGTCAATTGGCTCAAGGTTGGCAAAGGTTTTGTTTCTAATTATCTCCCATCAAAAAAGACTTCTGAAAGTCTTGCAACAGTAAATATGACAAGCCAAATGATATGTGAACAATGTTTAATGACAAAAAAATGAAAAGAAAAACAGTTATGGTAAAAATGCTCTTGATTTGGTAAGAAAATGTAAAATAACCACAGCTATTATTTGATCTCACTTGAGTTCCCCAATGTCATCAAAGTTAGCCTCAGTGCCTCTTAATTATGAAAACGAGTAATTGATCTATGAGTTGCTGACAAGAAAGCTTAACTGATTCCTACTCCACATATACTGCTTGACTAATTAAGTTCTTCCAGCATTCCTGTTTACATTTCAGTTCCCATGATCATTAGATTTACTCATTTTCTGATTTGTTGTTTTGGGTGTTTGCTTTTACCTGATAACTCTTGTTAGAAATGTCACATCTTTCTATGTTGTTATGCACAAATCAGTTTAGTCTGTGGTAAGTTACTTAGCTGACATAAGCCTTAATTATGTCTGTTTACCTGTTATGACAAAGAAGGATCCCCTTTGGCCCACTGGGTTGAAGGCACTTGCAAACAGAACGATCACACAAACAGCATACCCCTCTCCTAATTGTCTGGTAGTCCAGTAATTTACTCTCTCCGACATATACATCAAATCGCTCTTAATTACCCCAAAATGTAACTACATGATGAAAGGAATTTACAGTGCTATTTAGATAACTTGTCTGTCTTTGGGATGTGAAAGCAAATTGGCCAGCTACAAACGGGACGTGTAAACACTACTTGAAGGTGATGCCCAAAATCAGGATTGGACTCGAGTTCCTGCAGCTTTACCATGCTACCCAGATTTCATTGTTAGTTGCAAACAAGCAGCATTGGCCAGTCGTTTAACTCAGAGCTGTTCACATGACCATTTTGTGAACTTTTACAGTGTAACAGTGCAGCACACAGTTTATACATTGTTTATAAGATATTCGGCGGAATATATTGGGAGAATGGCCACAACCATCCTACCAGGGTAGGGGAATCTAAAACAAGGTAAAGTTCAAAGTGAGGGTGTAATAATGCAAAAGGATTACGAGGAACAACATTTTCACATAACAGGGAATTAGCTACCAGTGGAAATTGTAGAGGTGAGTACAGCTACGACATTTAAAAGACATTTGGACAGGTACATGAATTGGAAAGGCTTGGAGGTGTATTGTCCAAGTGCAGGCAAATGCGATTAGCTTGGTTAGACAACTTGGCCAGCATGGATGCATCACTTTGAAGGGTCTGTGTCTGTGCGTAGCTCTATGATTCTATGACTCAGATCTCCAAATAATCAGTGGACAAGATGTTTGCATTAAATGCACTCATTTTCAATTGTTTCAGTCGCTTACAGTTCTTCTTAGAGACTCCTCCAAATTCCAACGATATGATCAAAATTCCCTCTTTAATTAAATACTGTCATGAAACCATGAAGTGACAAAATAAAATATACAGTCTTTTTCTTGCGTATGGCGTGCACAGCCTAAAGTTGTGGGGCAACTTGTTCTATTTGATTTTATTTGATTGTGCATGCCAGATAGATTGCATTTGTTGAAACATAGCAGACCATGTGAAGGTTGCAATCACCCACTCCAAAATATACAGTGACTGTAATTAACTACTTTTAAAAAATCCTTTGCAATTGCATATGTTAATATGATATTAATGCTTCCAATTCAAGCTATTTTGTAAGTGTTCTGTGCTTATTGGGTGCTGCAGCTCCTTACCTTTAAGCTTCAACTCTGCGTGTATTGGATGATGAAAGACGCGTCTCGATGTGCATATGTGAAACCATGCTTCATTAGCGGTGATTTGTTTAAAAGCTGAGGAGAATTGACACTGTACCACCCTACTGCCTTCTATAACCAAACTAAATTGAACATTGGTCAGATAATTTCCTGGTCTATTTAGCTGTAACAACTACAGGAAAATATATTTGAGATGAAAACCAAGACATCTTCTTTTGGAGTTAGCAATTTATAGTTCAGGTTTGGTCATTTGAGACCACAATGATATTTTGTGAGCGAACAGCATTATTAGTTGTCTGAGAGGGTGGTATCAACCTCATAATTGAAATTTCACTGTACCTTAATTGGTACACATGACAATAAACCGACCTTGAAATGAAATTGCCTGTTTCAGTGCAATCCTCTAAATCAGTGGTTCCCAACCTTTTTTAGCTCATGGCCCCCTTGGGATCTTTTAATTTTTCTGTGGCCCCCCCTGACATTATTAGCGGAAGAAAAGTACTTCAATATTACAATACCTTCCATAAAAATATCAGTGTATATTAATTGCACATATATTCTCTTTTATTATATTCCACAAACATCAAAAATATTTCAACTACATAGATTTGAATTTATTAGAACTGAAATTTAGGAGGCAACAGGGTGATAGCTCTGTGGCCCCCTAAATCCCAAACATTTTCTGTGGATCCCCTGAAATTTGTCATAGGGCACCAGGTTGGGAATCACTGCTCTAAATCATCACCTTTTTTTTGCTCCCGGGTGTTATTTTGTTAACTGTTAACATTTGTACATTTCACAATTGTTAAACTTTTGCCCACCATGCACGTCAAGAAGATCATGTTTACAATACAAACAGAACTGCCTGCTCTTTCTCTTACACCGGCTTGGAAAGTGTGCTTTTGATTATTCAATGTGTTTTGTTAATTGCATGATTTATTAATCAGCAGATCAATTGTATTTAGCTGGATCAGCCAAGCAAGTGCCAATTTCATTGGTGCATTCTGAGATTGGGCAGAGGACCAAATGCTTGTTTTTAATTCTCTTCTTTTCAAATTGTCTTCTCTCACAGATTAGAGGTTGTACCTTGAAAAGGAAGTCTTCTATTAACTGGTGACTGCACGAGAGGCTTATTTGCCCTTGGCAACTAAAGATGATGTTGCTATGGAAACTGCTGTTACTGCTATCATTCATTGGCTGCCTAGCAGGTAAAATACCATTAATACCTGATTTGTATGTGCGGCAATTTTTAATATTTTTGTTAGGCATAATGTTGTCTTCATTTATTAAAATGCAACATGAAATCACTTGCATGTACATTAGAGTTTGATTTGACAACGACTATTTTTTGGGAAATGATCAGGAGTTGACAAAATGCAAATATATTTGATGTGGTAATGACCTGTTAAATAGCTCAAAAGGTAGGCTGGCTTGCAGCTGTGATGTCCCACACTGACGAGGACATTTCTTGATCTGCAAATCATTCTCGCGTACTTTGCAATGTTCAATCATTTACACCGTATAATGTGAAATGAAACAATCAATTATGATGATTCAAAAGCAGGATATGAATTTAAGTGTGTTATGAATGTTTCACAAGTAATTGCCATTGTATCCTAATAATTATATCTAATGCAGCCAATGGTGAATTTAAAGATGTTGTTTTGACACTCCTAAGATGTGCATTCATCTTCTCAGCTCAAATATGAATTATCTATTTTTATAATTTTAGAAAGAATGCATTTTAAATGCACAATGTTAGAGTAAAACGCCAATCGTTTATAAATTATAGATGTGTATGGATTACTTTATTCCTGATTAATTTAGATTTAGTCATGGCTCCAATCCATAATTTACATGGAGTAATGATTAAATCTGCACTTGCATTGAAGAAGGTTCCAATGAGCACCGTTACTCTTTTGCGGAGTCCAAGGAGACAGTACATTTTATAACAAAAGAGAAGAACAGCTTGCTATGAAAATTGTGATGTGGATACATGCTATTGCTTGTTGCCAAAGTTCACACCACAACAGATGTGAAATCCACTGCTGTACAAACAAATATGATGCATTTTTTTCTGGAGGCCGTGCTAATTATTTTTGAAGTCTCATTTAAGGTTTTGTTTTGGTCAAGGATGCAAGGGTAAATGATGTGTTGATGTTGTGCAAACACCAAAGGAAAGATCCAGTGGAAACGTCAGGTTTTTTGAGGTTAGGTTATCTTTTCTTGATAAATGTCACCCTTTTGGCAGCAAGTGAACTGAAACATTCAGCTTTTTTTTCATCTGTAGTTTTTCATCCCTGCTGTCAGCTTTGTAAAACCAGCTGCATCATCTTGCACTGAAATAAACAGCGAGGGGAAATGATATGTACAACAGCAAATGTATACCGAATATCCAAATCAGAAATAAATGACAGTATGTTTTATTGTATTCCACACAATTGTTAATAATTTAAGGTTGAGTTGTATTTTTCCCTTCTCTTTTTTTTAAGCAACTGAAAGTGTAAGACTTTGAGTTGCACATTCCATTTTCCTTCTGTTCACGTAAACACATTTGACTTAATCTCTGACAAAGAGCTTTGATTGATCTTCCTCTGCTGTATACTTCTAAATGTATTGTGTTTGGTCTGGAACCTGTTGTGTCATATATTCACCATAACTCCTGCTGACAATGAGCTCCAGACATTTGAACCTCACTTTCTTGAACTCTGAGAAACATTATGTGGTATATATAATGTGTCAACTGGGCATTTGGTCACCTGCAAGCAGTTTTTCCGTGCGGGCAAGAGGACAGGCGACAATGCTCTCAGCTGCTACACTATTCGCAATGTCTTTGCTGCTGCAAGCTTGAGAACTAGTTAAATATCAATCTCAGAACAATAGTTTACTGAGGTTGAAAAGATGGCGTCCAGGCCAGGTGATTCATTGTGTGTCAGTCACATGAGTGTATCTGCAATCACGCATTGCAATTGCTTCACTCTTAAATTTCTACTCCAACAGCAGCATTTCTTACATTGTATGTGTACACTGTGAATGGCTCGATTGTAATCATGTATTATCTTTCCGTTGACTGATTAGCGTGCAACAAAAGCTTTTCACTCCCTCGGTGCACATGACAATAAACTAAATGTGTAGGAAGGAACTGCAGATGCTGGTTTAAACCAAAGATAGACACAAAATGCTGGAGTAAGTGCCTCGATCCGAAACGTCTTTCTCTCCAGAGATGCTGCCTGTCCCGCTGTGTTACTGCAGGATTTTGTGTCTATCTTTCACAATAAACTAAACTCGAACTCAACTCAGATGTTTGTCATATCATGGTGATATTGTGTAACCAAATTCTGGGGTGTACACTCAGTTCGCTTTTGGCAAATATTCTCCGTTCAAATCCATTCAGAGGTTTGTTTGATATCCTATCACATTGATTGGGTAGTTTTAAGCAAAGCTGTTCCCCCCCCCCCCCCCCCCCCCCCCCCCCCCCCCCCCCCCCCCCCCCCCCCCTTTATTTATTTATTTTTTTATGAACACTGGTTCAAGATTCAATCCCCTCAGTTTAAAGAAGTCACAAAAGCTGACCAAGTTAAAATGCCTAATTTCAATTTGCTGGAGAAACTCAAGTCGGTCAGGCACTATCTGTGGAAGGAAAGGAATAGATGATGCTTTTGGCAGAGACTGTATTAGGCCTGTGAGTATGGAGGGGACATAACCAGTATAAAAGTTGAGAGGAAGGTGTAAGGCAGCAACTGGCAAGCAATTAATGGAGCTAGATAAGATGCAGATAATGGGCAGATGGAGCCTGGAGAGGGAGGGCTGAAGTTGGGAGATAGTGGCTGATGGATAACATGCAGAGGCAGAAAGATGGTGGCCTTTTACCCACATGTTACATCTTCTGGTTCTCCTCCCCAACTGGTTCCACCTCTCCATTAGCTGGTTTCACATCACCTTTCTTTCTTAACAGATTCCAGCATCTGCAGTCTCTTGTGATTCCATTTACCACTTTCCAGCCTTGGTCTCTCCAGCCTTGGTCTCTCCATCCAACCTCCCCTCTCCCCATCTGATTCCATCTGCCCTCATCTGTCTCTTCCTATCATCCACCAACCCCTGTCTCCCAAATTCACTCTACCCTTCCCCACCTGGCTCCATTTGTCCATCATCTCCATCCTTACCTGGTTCCTCTGGTCACCTGCCTGCCCGTGATTTGCTGCTCCATCTCACCTCTTTATATCAGCCATCTCTCCCGTTCATGTTCAGTCCTCAAGCAGGACCCAAAATGTCTACTACCTCTTTGCCTCCGCCGATGCTCTTTGACCCACAGAATTTCTTCAGCAGATATTTTCTTTTAACCAGATCCCAGTATCTTTAGACACTCTTGTGTTTGAAATTACTAATTACACTGGATCAGGAAAATAATGTGCTTTTTTTTTCTCTTTCTCTCTCCTCTGTGAAACCAATGCTTTAATTGAGGAAGCAGGAACTGACATTGATATGTGTACAATTGGAAAATGCAGAATAATTCTTTTAAGTCAATTTGAGTGATTTTTAAATCAGGTGCCACTTCACCGAGAATTAGACATCATTATTTTTGAAAAAAAGATTTTCAGTGGTAAATCCATTAGTCCATACATCCAAGAACACTTTGTAACAAAGTTGATTAAAATATAATAACACTGCCCAATTATACCGGATAATGGAAGATTTTGCAATAGTGATTATGGAAATGGTTTTCTGATTTTAGCAAAACCGAACTAATTCAATTTCAAGCAGATTTTGTGCACAGATATCTTGATTATGCTAAAATCAGAAATTCTGTTCCTGTGTATTTTTTGAAAGTTGTAGGAACTAAACTAAGGCACTTAACATCTCTTGTCTCTTTGTCATCCAATTAAATCTGAACTGATATGTGGCAAAATGCATTTTCCAGTTTAAGGCTCCAATTAGGAGAAGAATGAACGGGGTACTGATTGGGGATGATCAACCACGATCACATTGAATGGCAGTGCTGGCTCGAAGGGTCAGATGGCCTACTCCTGTACCTATTGTCTATTGTCTACCTTGATAATATCACCCAGCATAAATATTTTGAACTACATCTTGAAAATGGCAATCTTTGCAGCAATTTGTTTGGTGGGACAAACTCCACAGGTAGAAGAATTCTTCCTGATTTCACTTGTACACCATGGTTCTTGACTTATAGAGCATAGAAAACATACAAAATAGGTGCAGGAGTAAGCTATTTGGCCCTTCGAGCCAGCACAGCCATTCAATGCAATCATGGCGGATCATCCAAAATTAGTACCCCATTCTGTCTTTGCCCCCCCATATCCCTTGATTCCCTAAGAGCTAATTAAGATCCCTTGTTCTATCATCCCAAAATTTACTCCATTGAATTGTATAATTGTTTTGAAGACCTGACAAATCATCCAAGATGAACAGAAGGAAATTATGAAACATGTCTGGAGCATTTTGCCTTTTGCATGCTGCTGAATTGTACTAAGAAAGTAGTGCTTAAATCCTGAGATTCATGGTTAAATGTAAGTATTGTAATAACTCTCACATGACCTATTTGAGCTTTTTTTGAGCATTTTATGTATGACCTACAGTGGCTTTGAGTGACGTCCATATAGAGCCTTAAATGTCTGTGGTTCCCGGTCACTCAGCAGTTTGAAAATAAGGAATTTGCTGATTCAATCTGGTAAAGTCTTCCTCTGTCTCATTTTACTCTATTAACCATCATTATCTCCTGAGTTTCTGGCTAAGATGCTTCCTAACTTAGTATTTAGTTAGACAGTTAAACATATTGTTCTTGCCGTACAGAGAAGGTTCACCAGACTGATTCCTGGGAGTCAGGACTTTAATATGAAGAAAGACTGGATAGACTCGGCTTGTACTCGTAGAATTTAGAAGATTGAGGGGGGATCTTACAGAAACTTACAAAATTCTTAAGGGGTTGGACAGGCTAGATGTCGGAAGATTGTTCCCGATGTTGGGGAAGTCCAGAACAAGGGGTCACAGTTTAAGGATAAGGGGGAAATCTTTTAGGACTGAGATGAGGAAAACATTTTTCACACAGAGTGGTGAATCTCTGGAATTCTCTGCCACAGAAGGTAGTTGAGGCCAGTTCATTGGCTATATTTAAGAGGGTTAGATGTGGCCCTTGTGGCTAAAGGGATCAGGGGGTATGGAGAGAAGGCAGGTACAGGATACCGAGTTGGATGATCAGCCATGATCATATTGAATGGCGGTGCAGGCTCGAAGGGCCGAAAGGCCTACTCCTGCACCTATTTTCTATGTTTTTATGTTTCTATCATCATCATCCAGGAATTAAACAAATAATTTTTATCACTTAAGATATTCTGTTTTAATGGGGCGGAATTATAACACATGGAAGGAGGGAATGAGTTAAATGAATCTGCTTTGTTTCCTCCAGTGAACGGCCATTAGGTCTTACTCCATCACATTCTTCTCCATGAAAGATTTATCCAATTATTTTACTGCTATCATATTCATATTCACAACTCAATTCCAAATCCATTCTATTGTGTGACATTCTATCCTCACTAGTATTCTTTTTAGAAATCTCTTTACATCAGTAGCCCCCTGCTGCACAACTCATTATATGTTATCAGAACCATTTACATTTCTATAATATCTGCAAATGTTTTCCCTTCTATAGTATGAAGATCATACAATCCTAAAACCTCATCGGTGATATTATTCTTGTCAAATTCTTCTCTGCCTTTCCCAACTACTTACACCCTGTCCAAATTGGGGAATTAAACGTGTTGAACCAGCTGGGCATGTCCTGCATTTTGTACATTTTAATCCCAACGTTTAAGAAACAGTTAGACAGGTACGTGGATAGGACAAGTTTAGAGTGATATGGGCCAAACACGGGTTGATAGGACTAGTGTAGCTGGGACACATTGGCCGGTGTGGGCAAGTTGAGCTGAAGGGCCCGTTTCCACACTATATCACTCTAACCTCGATGACTCTAATACTGCATCCTGGATTTTGAATGATAATGCTCTATTTATAACATCCAAAACCTTGTCTGAACATAGAAAAACAAGAACATGCATTGGTCATTTTTCCCTTTGAGCATGCTCTATCGAGCTCCTTCTAAAATATATTCAGTGATAGATATCCACCTCAATTCTGTAGGTTCATCAATAACTAAGTGAAGACATTTCTCCTGAATTTTGGACCTGACTGTCCATATCCAGAGACTTGGTTCAAGAGCATCCCATAATTCCATTCAATTTCATGCCATCAGCAAGTTTTGAAATATTCCATTCAGTTCTCCTATGCAAATCATTGATATATATTGTTTACAGTTGGGTCCAAGAACCATTCCAATGATACCCGACCATTCACTGTCTACCAAACTAAAGTCCTATATTCCCCCTCTGTTCCTTATCATCAAACAGCTTTCATTCCATGCCAGTATATATCCCAATTTTATTGTGTTCTACTTTTGCACATTAAACTCTCCAATCTGTTTATAAAGCTTACATATGATATTTTATGAAAAACCTTTTGTAAATGTATATTAAAAAATGCATATTTTCGTAAATGACATTCTCCGGTGACTCGTTAAAAAAATTCAGTCAAATTAGTTAGACATATTTTGTCCTCAGTTTTGCTGCCTCCACTACATTTTTCTACTGTATCCATCCAAGCATTTTTAAATGTCTTTTAATTTATTCCAAGATTATTACTTCTTTTGTCCTTTGTCATTACTCGCATGTTGAAGGACAATTGGGAAAAAAATACAAAATGAATCATGACAACCTCTGATCTTTCCTGCAACAATTAGATAAGAACAGAAAATGCTATAAACGCAGTTAATGTTTCAGATCTGGGTTATTTCCTCAACACCTTCATTGGCACACCAGTCTATTGACATTCCCGACAAGCACATCCAGTCCTCTTTACTGTTAACCTCATCTAATGGTGCAGCAACCTCGTTGATTAACACAATCTACTTCCATGGTAAAGACATCAGTCAACCTCAGGCATGCAGTTTGCCTCCACCAACAGATCACTGCTTTCACTCATAATTGACCCCTTCACTTCTCCAAAGATTCTTTAACTGGTACTATGCTTTAAAAAAAAAAGTACTGTCCTGTTCATTTACAATCTACTCTGGACTTGTGAGTCTTTATTCCTACTTTTTATTTATTTCACCATCAAATTGAATGGGCAGTGCTGGCTTGAAGGGCTGAATGGCCTACTCCTGCACCTATTGTCTAAGTTTGTACTTGCTTCTTGGAATGTATCCAGATTATACACAATCTTTGCCCACATTAAAGGCTACCAATCGTTCCATTGTATTTACTTGGTTATTCACAGGATGCAGTAGTTGTTAACAAAGCTGAAAGTTATCATTGTCTATAGCTTACTGGATTCTGGATGTAGAGCCCTACCAGGCCACTTCAGAAAGCAGATTTCCTGGCTGAAGAATATGTAAACAAAATGAGATTTTGTTTTGTTTTCAGTCAGCATTAAAGATACCAACATTTTGCTCGAGATTTATAAATTAAATAAAGGAGTGTCATGGCCTTGTTGTCAATTCCAACTAAATAAGTTTGTCTTTGATTCTGTGCAAGTGATCACCCTTTCGATTAAAGTAGTTTTTCTTGAACAGGTTGCATATTATTTAATTACTTGGATTTTTATAAACCATTAACTCTAAACTATGAACTATAAACAATACAATACAATACGGGTTTATTCGTCACATTGCACATAAAGTGCAAGTGAAATGAATATGTCAGCAGCGATACAATGAGAAAGAACACACAATACACAATAAAAATTTAACACAAACATCCACCACAGCATTCATCACTGTGGTGGAAGGCACAAAAATTGGCCAGTCCTCGTCCATTTCCCCCCGTGGTCAGGACCAGAGTCCAGAGCCAGTCCATAGTCGGCTCTTCCCCACCGGAGACCGCGGCTTCAGGATGGTGTAGGCCGCAGGCCGGCGGTCGAAGATTTAAAGTCCCCGCCGCGCCGCAGACGGAAGCACCACAGACTACAGGGCCGACAGATGAAGCTCCCCTCCAGGGGTGATGGTAAGTCCACGCCGGGTCCGCGGTAGAAGTTGGCCGCGGGCCGGCGGTGGGAGCTTCTTCTTCCCCCGGGTCCCCCACGAGGGATCCCGGGCTGCAGACGCCGCGCCAGCTGGAACTCTGCAGACCGCGGCTTCAGGCTACCGGCTGCCGCGGGCCAGCGAAACGGAGCGCTCCCCTCTGGCGAGCCCCAGCGAGGGCTCGCCCGCTCCACGCCGAGAGTCCACGCTGCGCCCGCCACTGAAGCCCCGGGCGCGTCTCCGGGAAAGGCCGCGCCTTGTTGTTAGGCCACGGGGGCGACCTGGAAAAATTGCCTCTCCGTGGAGGAGGTGACCGAAGCGGTTTCCCCCTTACCCCCCCCACACCACCCCCACACAAGACACACAAAAAACATACTTTAAAACATACTAAAAAAACAAAAAAAGTTGAAAAAAACAGACACGCTGTTGACAGGGCGCCGGTTTGCAGCGCCCCCACCCCACCGACCCCACCGACAATAAAATAAACACAAACTATAAACTAAATTATAAACTAAACCATAGTCAAGTTGTGACTTCTTCACTTTAGTCTTCATGAACCTCCATCATATCCTCAACTACATCATCAACTTTCCACGTTGCTCAATCTTCATTTGGCCTCATTCCCATCCCACCATCATCCAACCCCATTTTATTTATGCCCCTGCTCCTTTCTTCAGCAACCCTCTGCATTCTCTTGTTCCCTGGCATCTCAACTCTTATCATCTTCTCATTCCACTATCTCCCCAGCACCTCCATTGTCTCCTCAACCTACAGTATTACACTCTCCCTTATTGAATATCCTCATTGATTAATTAGTCCTATAATCAGCTCCTGAACTCTTCAGTTCTTTAATCACCCATCACGTCTTTGGCAAACTCAAAACATATGTTCACCTCTGTCGGCTTCTCAGCCTTAAGGCGTAAATGCTGGGGGGGGGGGGGGGGGGTAGTGTATTCAGAAAATAGTCATAGCCCTTAATTTTTTCAGTTAAACAGCCTTATTCATGGATTAAATACATTTTTTTCTATTATCAGTCTATGCACAATGCCCCATAATAAAAAAGCAAAAACATTGTTTAGAAATTTTTGTAAAGTAATTAAAAAGAAATAACTGAAATATCACATTTACATAAGTCTTCTTGGGTATAACGCTACGTGTATTTGGGTTATTTCTCCCATTCTTCTCTGCAGATCCTCTCAAGCTCTGTCAGGTTTGATGGGGAGCATCAGTGCACAGCTATTTTCAGGTCCCTCCAGAGATGTTCGATTGGGTTCAACTCCAGGCTCTGGCTGAGCCACTCAAGGACATTCACAGACTTGTCACGAAGCCACTCCTGCGTTGTCTTGGCTGTGTGCTTAGGGTCGTTGGCTATGGACCAGGTTTCCATCAAGGATCTCTCTGTACTTTGCTCTGTTCATCTTTCCCTCGATCCTGACTAGTCTCCCAGTTCCTGCCACTGAAAAACATCCCCACAGCATGATGCTGCTACCACCATGCTTCACCGTAGGTATGGTATTGACCAGGTGATGAGCGGTGCCTGATTTCCTCCAGACGTGACGCTTGGCATTCAGGACAAAGAGTTCAATCTTGGTTTTATCAGGAAATCTTGTTTCTCATGGTCTGAGAGTCTGTTAGGCAAAGCGGGCTGTCATGTGCCTTTTACTGAGGTGGCTTCCATCTGGCCACTCTACCATAAAGGCCTGATTGGTAGTGCTGCAGATATATTTGTCTTTCTGGAATATTCGCCCATCTCCACAGAGGAACTCTGGAGCTGTCAGTGATCATCGGGTTCTTGGTCAACTCCCTGACCAAGGCACTTCTCCCCCGATTGCTCAGTTTGGCTGGGTGGCCAGCTCTATGAAGAGTCCTGGTGGTTCCAAAGTTATTCCATTTAAGAATGATGGACACCACTGTGCTCTCCAAGGCCAGCATGCTGCAGAAATTGTTTTATACCCTTCCCCAGATCTGTGTCTCAACACAATCCTGTCTCGGAGGTCTACAGACAATTCCTTTGTCTTCATGGCTTGGTTTTTGCTCTGACATGCACTGTTAACTGTGGGACTTTATATAGACAGGAATGTGCTTTTCCAAATCATGTCCAATCAATTTAATTTACCACTAGTGGACTCCAATCAAGTTGTAGAAACATCTCAAGGATAATCAATGGAAACTGGATGAATCAAAGCTCAATTTTGAGTGTCGTAGCATAGGGTCTGAATACCTGTGTAAATGTGATATTTCAGTTTTTTTTAATTACTTTGCAAAAATTTCTAAACACCTGTTTTTGCTTCTTCATTCTGGGGTATTGTGTGTAGATTGATGATTAAAAAAAAAAGAATGTAATCCATTTTCAAATAGGACTGTAACATAACAAAATGTGAAAAAAAGTGAAGGGGTCTGAATACTTTCTGAATGCACTGTAATCCCACATGGTTAATAGCAATCTGATTATATTCTATAGTTGTATAGCAAAGGTGCTTGGACTACAAAATATGCTGTGTATACTTCATGCAGTCATCTTTACATTCAAGAGTTGTCATACTGAGCAACTTGTATCCTGTCAATTGTAAACCAGTGGCGTCTCAACTAATATTTATCCAAATGGAGACAGTCACACAGGACAAAGAGTCAATTTCTCAGGTAATACATAACTTTATAGCTCTTTGTTTTGAGTAACTACATTCCATAATGAACTTGATCAAATGCTTAAATCAAAAATAGTAGCCAAACTTAATGAAGAGGTAGGGAGTGAGGGAGGTGTGCAAAAATGCAAGTTGTTGTGAGGTACAATATTAAATATGAATTGCATATAATATGTTTGCTTGATTAATTTGGAACGCCTAATTTATATTGGCCCCTATCTCTGAATAAAGCTCAATTAAGCCTCCCTTTGATCTGGTATTTTGTTGGTTCACATGCTTGATCAATGGTGTTTTATCATTAACGTTTTATTATTATTAATGTTTAGTGTTTTCTGAGTCATTCATACCTGTCACTGTATGTCATGTTGTTATTTGTGGGCGGAGCACCAAGGCAAATTCCTTGTATGTGAATACTTGGCCAATAAACTTACTTAATGGAATTTGAAATAAGTAAATATTTCAAAATTGGTGGGGTAACTCAGCAGGTCAGATAGCATCTCTGAAGAACGTGGATAGGTAATGTTTCTTCAGGCAATTGAAAAAGATGAATGTTATAGATAAAATTTTTGCAACCACTAAAGCAGGTTTTTTCAGTAATTGGACCATCCGCAGAAAGATATCTACATAAAAAAATGTTTTTATTGTGTTTAATCACTCCAGCTGTTAGAAACTGTGCTTCGTACAGAAAAGTGACTTATCGTATTGAGATGAAAATTAACGGAAACATTTTGTTTAAGTCTACATAATCAAGCATCAACCTTCAGGAAAAAAGATGGATTAAAAATTCATGATGTCCGGTATTTCATAGATCTTCCTGATAAATGTGTGTTCCATTGCTCAGAAACCTGGAACAAAAATATGAAGATCCCCTGTCAGTATTCAGTACTCAAATTACACTGAATAATTAATCCAATTAATTGATCTACAAAGTTGACGAGTAAAATGGAAAGAATAGTTGACAAAGTCCTTAGCTATTCTGCGTAAATCTAATTGTTGCTGAATCCACAGACAAGTGAATGAAGGTGGGTATATCAGCCATGGGAAGACAACATAGTTGTTAATGCTGGCATACTAGCCTTATTCGGGAGACAACTTGTATCAATGCGGGTAATACCCAGTGTTGCCCTTCCCAGTTTCCATGAGTGACTTGGGAAATTGGAGGAATAGGAAACCCTTGTGAAAATCAATTCTGAGTTTCTTGTTAACTGAAGTATATGAAGCACAAATATATCTGATTTGAAATTATGTTAAACAACTCCTGTATACTACCAATCTGAATTAATTCTGCAACCTAATTAATGCGATTGAATAGTGTTTGATGAAAGAATCAGCTGACCACTGAGCAGCAGTAGTCTCGTTCCTAGTCACCATTTAAATCAACGTCACACTGACTTATTATTTTAAATTGTATATTTAGAGATTATTTCTCATTTCCAGTGTTCATTATGGCGGTAACTGATACTTGGGAAGTCATTTATTTTGTTACAACGGGTGACAGTGCTCCATAATCTTCTGTCAGATATTGGCCCATGATTAAGCTGCAATTACGTTAGATTGTTTCAGTAGCAAAGGCAAGCCACTTCCTCAAATTCACACTGGGGAATTTTCATTATTTGTGTGATGCCTTGTCAATCTTGAGGATGATTCGTATAAACAGTAAAAATTAGGTAAAGCCAATTTATTGGAACTACTTAACATTTATGGCAAAATAATGTTATTCCTTTTCACATGCAAGGGAACAAAGTTAAATCCCAGTAAACAAATTTTGAAGATTCATTACCGCTGAACAATTTGTAACTACATCTCCATTCAAATTTTTATACATTATATAATATAATCCAAACGTGCCTTAATCTAGTATTGTGACACTCGTATATTTGGCACAGTGAGAGTGGCACAATGATGCAGTGGTGGAGTTGCTGCCTTACAGCGCCAGAGACCCGGGATTGATCCTGACTACGGGTGCTGTCTGTATGGAGTTTGTACGTTCTCCCTGTGACATCATGGCTTTTCTGCAGGTTCCCCGGTTTCCTCCCACACTCCAAAGGCGTGCAGGTTTGTAACTTAATTGGTTTCTGTAAATTGTCCCTAGTGTGTAGGATAAAATTAGTGTATGGATGATCGCCAACGGGCCCACTAGTGTATGAGTCAGTGGGCCAACGAGCCTGTTTCCACGCTGTAACTCTAAACTAAACTAAATTCAAATAAATTATCACTGAAGAGAGTTTCTTTGTTTGAATGTTGAATACAATAATATGCTTGCTCCAGTGAAGCACATTGCTGTGTTTTTTTCCAAATTGGGGTACTTTGAACTTTGATTTTCCCATGAAGTCATGTCACATCTTTTGGGGGCAAATCAATTAAAAGATGAGTCCAAATATCGAAAACAAAGTATGAGGTCTTTAAGTTTGTTCCAGCTTTTAATCTTAAGCCACTGGCATCAAAGGGTCATTGTTATACAAGATCCTACTGCTAGTATTTAGTCCTCAGTGGCTAAAATGCTCATGCTGAAGACTTGTTTTTAAACCACTTTTCTTCCCTTGTGGACCTGTTATTTTGTTTATATTCCTCTGTAGATTCACGATTTCCCCGACTGGCAGCGAACTGATCCTCATAATTATAAAGCCTCTTCCAAATAAACCTTTCATCTCGAGTACTTTAATTTCCCAAGTGTTGTTTTGTTCATTTCATTACCGTAATTTTTGCATGTATTACACAGCAACATTTCCATGTAAAACCGCACTCTCCCTGCTGAATCTATACGACCTTTTAATTGCAGCTGTATATTTCAGAAACTTCTCTTTAATTCTTAATGTTCTTCTTTCCTTTCCAACTTTCTTCAAAGTGAGACATGTTTCTACTTCAATCCGCAATGTCACATGCCTTTCTGCAATTCATCTCTCTTCTCCAAATTCTCAGGGTTCTAAACAACACTTCTCAGCTATGTGTAGGAAGGAACTGCAGATGCTGATTTTAACCAAAGATAGACACACAATGCTGGAGTAACTCAGCGGGTCAGGCAACATCTCCGGTGAGAAGGAATGGGTGATGTTTGGGTCAAGACCCATCTCAGCTATTCTTTTCCATGTTTCTTATTGTCAAGATCCTCCAAATGTTTTGTGATGAACTACGGTATTCGTCAGCATCCCTTTAAAAAATTAACATGAAGCCGTTTGTTCAGTATCTTTCAGCTTTATTGCTGAAGTAAGCCCATGCATTTTTTTTGTCTTGTAATTCACATAAAATGCGACCTTTTCTATATCTTAAATCTTTGAAGTCCTAAGCCAGTCCCTTCCATGATGTGTAAATTAAAATATTAATCACTGAGAATGTTGGCTTCAAACTCAAAATGTGAAAGCTATTTACTATACCCCATTTTACAATCTTGGTCATGATCTTCTTTTGCAGCAAATAGGAAAGTGTCACTAGCGTTCACTGTCATAGGTGCACTAAATACAGTGTAGTCTTGACATTCCTGCCAACATTGCACATTTTCACCACATATTTCATGACTACCAGTGCATGATTCCCATGGAAGCTTAAAAAAAAACCATATAACTTAAAACAGTGTGGTTCTCCAGTTTTTCCTGATCGCTCTAATTTATTTCTGGTATTACGCCTAAATCTCATCATGCTCTTAGGAGCTTCTGAATCACGTATAATCCAAGAGAAAAAATGAAAAAAAGTCAATCTCTATGATTTATAGTTAAATTGCAGAAGATGGTGGCCAGACAAAATCGGAACACTTTACCTTAAGAAAAATGACCTTTTTTTACTTTAGGCAGAGATACAGTGCACATGCAGGCCCTTCGGCCCACTGAGTCTGTGCTGACCAACAATCACCCCATACACTAGCACTATCCTACACACTAGGGACAGTTTACGATTTTTACTGAAGCCAATTAACCTACAAATCTGTACGCCTTTGGTGTGTGGGAGAAAATTGGAGAAAGCCGACGTGGTCACAGGGAGAATGAACAAACTCCGAACAGACAGCACCCGCAGTCAGGATTGAACCCAGGTTTCTGGTGCTGTAAGGCAGAAACTCTACCGCCGCACAACTGTGCTGCCCATGCACCACTGTGCTGGCCCCTTGTCCTTTCCTGGTCATTTACCAACAAATGGGAAGTTGCCCGGGCACTGCCAGTGTGGTTTCCATTTAGTTCAGCTGCCACTTGCTCAGCATCAGACAAGTATTTAGTGACATCATCCAGTGTGCAGCAGGGGGATTGTGTGACAGAAACTGGCTATTGAAGATGTGACATATGACCTACTTTTATAAGTCAAAGGGAGCAGATTCTGCAATAGATTTGCAAGAAGATGTAATTAAAGGATGCTCCTTAGATGTAAATCTCACTGCATCTGCTGGCCTCAGATTTTTCATTATTCAGTATATCTCTAACAGACTTGCTTGGGGTCCTAATGCTTTATGTAACCATTGTAGACAATGCAGGGCAGAAAGGCATGCTGCCATCTCTGCCAATATAATCATTTGCACTGGAGAGGCCCCCTGTGGTACCAGTCCGGATGTAGATTGATTGAGGCAGTGGGGCAGAGAGAGGGTACTCACTCACATTTTACCCCTCATCTGCATGGCAGCTGCGACTTGGCTGCACGGTGATAGTTTTATATGGCTCCTTGTAATGCATTGCAGCATCAATGTGGCAGCACGTGGGTCTGGTGAAAACCACTACAATCATTTTCTTAGAGGCAAGGAACTGCAGATGATTGCTCACAAAAAAAGACACAAAGTGCTGGAGTAACTGAAGTGGTTCAGGCAGCATCTCTGGAGAACGGGGTTAGATGATTATTTGTGTCAGGAACTGGGATTTTCAACACTTCATAAAGGATAGCAGTAAAATTAAGCCATTTGGCCCATCAAGTCTACTCTGCCATTCGATCATGGCTGATCTATTTCACCCTCCTATCCCCATTCTCCTGCCTTCTCCCCCAAATTTTCCACATCATTTGTGAGTCACCTGAGTGAACACTAGTGCTTCACAAAGTATGAATCCAATTTCTCGGCACCAATGTGTAATGAGTTCTTTGAAACGTCTATCATTTCTGCCGGGATTACCTCGCTCAAAAGGCTGGGGAAATCTTTGCATATATGATTAAGCAGGTTTCTGTTGTTGTTCAGGTGAAGCAGTGGCAAATGAACTGAAGCAAATCTATGGAATTCCCTCATGAGTGTGACTAAAATTACAACTTTACGTGCTGAGGTAACCTTTGAAGGCAATTCTGTACAGTTCATGCTCCACCAATGTTAGTAGCGGCTGTTAACAATTATGTCAAATATCGCATAAATGTAAAGCCGGGTGGAGGCATGCAAATTAATCCCAGTTGCTGCACAAGGCATTTAACCCTTTTCACCTGCACAGAGACATGGGAGACAGGCAAGCACTCAGTTGCAGAGAGTAAACCGAGATTCACAGTTCCCTCCGGACCAGTAATCGACTCAGAAAACCACATAGTACCAGAGTGCACTGGTTCACATACTATGTACACCAGATTCTGAGGGTTTTTTTAAATCAACAATACATGTGCACATGAACAATAAATATTATTTTCTGAGGGGAATAGACCATGTTGCAAACAGTATTTACACCTGCAATATATAAACATAGAATAGTTATGGTCCAGTACAAGGCCATTTATTCTATCATGTCCTTGCCAGCTCTCCATCCAAGCAATTCTTCCTTTCCACTCCCAAGCCCATTCTCTGCATTCTTAGAAATGCTTTCTCCACTATATTTCCATCTGCAATGCGTTCCAGATTCCACACATGTGAATGTTTTTTGCATTGTTGTGTCACTGTAAATTGTTTTCTCCTTTGTTTTATACCTGTGACCTCTTGCCTTCAACCCCCCACCAAAGGGAGCTTTCCACTCTCTCCGGACCCTCATCATTTTATATCTGTACAACAAATCTCTCCTCGGCCTTCTCTTCAATATAAACATTCACTCCCACCCAATCCATCCATGAAACTGTAGTTCCTCAACCTAAGAACAATTCTCATCACTCTTTCCTGGACCCTCTGTCAAGCCTTTTTCTCCTACGCATAATATGGTAACAAGAGTTGAACACAATGCTCCCAAGTGCGGCTGGATCCATGTTTTACAACGGTTTAGCATACCTTTCCTGCTTTATTGATAAAGTGCAGAACTGTGTACATTATTGACAAATTTCTCAACTCCTTGACTCCACTCTCTGCTCTCTATCTGTGAAGCTTTGGATGCCTACTGCTTCTTCGACAGTTTCACATTCCCTGGTCCTGATTCTGTTCACCATGGATGTTTTATCCCTTTACCTCTCCATCCCACCCAACAGGTTCTAAGAGGGAACTTCCTTAAAAGAACGATCCAATTATTTCCTCTTGACTAGCACACTCAGTTACCGGGCTCAACTGGTCCTTGTATTGAACACTTCTTCAACTCTTCCCGAGGTATAATAATGGGTGAAACGCATGGACTCGAGCTGTGCCTGCCTTTTTGTGAGATATGTGGAGCAGTTTTAGTTTCAGTCCTACTCAGACTGTTTCCCCAGCTCTTTTTTTTGCCATATCAATGAATGCATTGGTACTGTTTTCAACATTGTGCAGAAATCAACATTTCCATCACTTAGCTGGCAAATTGCACCGTGCTCTTGCCTTTACATGGTCTGTACCTGATTTGGCCCTTCTCTTTATGAATCTTTCCACATCATCTCGGCCACATTTATCCAAACTTGCCTTCTGTAAGGATTTTATCCAATGATGAAACATTTGACTTCAAAATGTATTTCTTCATTCTGTGTGTCATCCTCTCTTCCAAAGTGGGCAGAGCCCTTGAGTACATCTCAACTATTTCCCTCTGAGTACCCCTCTGCTTCTCACTGCAAAAAATATCATGGTTTATTTTCGTGTTGGCAGTAATGAAGACTTGTATGGTTACGTGAAAAGTATGATTTATGACAGTACAAAATAGTGCTGGGAGTACAATTTGTCAGAGCCTGAAGATGTAAGGTTTACTAATCAAAGGTTTTGACAAGAAAAAAAATATAGATAAATTGGATGAGGTCCTGTGATGCAAATATGAAAACGTAAGGAACTTCGAGATATCTGATGTTAAATATCCTATTTGCCATGCTATTTTCTATCTTTCTGTATATCCAAAGAGTGACCATACTGCTTTCTAAATTAGATCGAATGCTGTCTTCACAATATTTGTGAAACATCTGTCACTGGTGGAACTATGTTTAACACTGATGGCAATAAGCTTGAATGCTTGTGTAGCAATGATCATCAGAAGCGAACAGATGATTTAAACAGAAGCAAGGGGTTTAGGGTGATCTGATAAGTAGAGTTGTGGGTCAATCTCTTAATAGTGTTAGTGTTATTTCTCTGCAGTATGACATCCAATGGCATAATCTTAATTAATGTTCGATTCAAAGGCTGGATTTCAATGGAAAATAAACAGAGGAATTTAAGGATGTTTTTTTCCAGAGCATGTATCGAGAAAACTGAAACTGCTATTAATATTATTGAATCTAACTGAAGAGAGGCAGATTATACCAAAGGTGAGGAATAACATTTATGGACAATGCAATAGTGGTTGGTGAATTTGTTGATGCAATTGGAGCTGTGCTTAGACGGGCTTGCAAACTGAGGTACCGAGATACAGCTTTTGGAATTTGCTGAGGAGCTTCGAATAAATGATAGTATTGAACGTCAAGCTGCAGATGATGAACTGCAGCTTTCTTTATGTGATCCTATTATCTGGATGGCCCAGAGTAGAGTGGAGAGCCAATGAAACGACATCCGCTCTTGACCTGTTGTGCCAATGAACAAATTGAAGCGGATCCAAGTCCGTGCTGATACAAAAATTGACACACCATAACCAATCTTTTTGAATCATTTCATTATGTTTTATATGTGCTACTGGATGGTAGCCATTGAGGCTTCTATTGTTCCATATGCTGCTTATGGAACTGTTACAATAGATGCCCTTTTGAAGCTGGTGGAAACCTCAGCCTTTAGAAGTAAGAGGTTGAAGATGTCCTTGAGCACTCCAGCCAGAAGACAAATAAAGAAGGTGATAATGAAAATTATTAAGGGGGAACATAAGTGAAAGATGGAACCAGATGGGGGAGGGATGCTGAAGTATGTATGGGTGGTAGCTGAATGGAAGCAGAATGTTGAATGGTATGGAGATGGCTGATGGTTGGTGAGAGGGTAGGATACAATTGTTTTTATTTACTCAACAATGTTGTTGGTCATCTTCTTGCTTTGACAGGGGAAATGTAAGTGTCCAGCATCCACTTATGTCAGTCGGCATCTTTTAAAGAAAGGTGCTTTGCTTTGTGGTAGCTTCCAGGGAGGCCATCCTTGATCAAGCAAAGGAGGAGATGATTGGTAGCAGACAGTAGGAATAAATACGCCGCAGATGACAATGTTTTGAAATGAGAGTCTACCCACCACAATCCACATGTGAAGCACTAATGGAAAGTCATTCACCTATGATTCAGTTAGGCTCCAACTGTTCACTAACTTGGTATGTAGTTACCAGTGCACACCCCTTTCTTTGCCCTCCCCTCCCATCTGCATTACATCTGACTTGCCTTCCCCATTACACCCCACCCATTTGTCAAAACACCTTTCTACCATGATCCACCTGTAAACTTCAGGTTTTATTTAGTAATCCCTGTAGCATTCTGTTAATTTATTTTCATTGTTGTTTCGTCTAAGCCATTTACCAGGCACTGATAGAAAACTGTGCAAGATAATCGAGTGGTTTTTAAAAAAAAAACAAATACAGCTTATGAATCAAAGTAACATATTTATAGTACTCTAAATTTAAACGTTAGTGTACTACTAGACTAAGTGGGACCCGTTGGGTCCCAGCATCACACGGGAGGGCTGGTCACCCAACACAATATTCCACCTCACCACCAATTCCAATATCGCTGGCCAGTGGGGGTGGGCTTTCTGTAGCACGAGTATGGGTGTTGTGGGCTGAAGGGACTGATTGTGGGCTGAATGGATTATTGGGCTGGCAGCTCAGTCACTGAGGCCTGGCAGTACAGTCACTCAGAACTGGCAGGCTGGCAGCTGAGAAACTGCCAGAAATTATGTGCAAAACAGGTGACAAACTTTGTGTGAGAGAGAAGGAGGCGAGGGTGGATTGAATTGATTTTTGGGCTTGCAGTTCAGTGAGTCATGGCTCGTGGGCTGGCAGTTCACTTATGCAGTCAGTCGCAGTTGGTACAATGGTAGTTCACTCAGTCACCCTCCTCCCTTCACCCCCCACTCTGCTCCTTGCCATTCCCCTTCCCCTCATGCATTCAGTCCATCTCCCAACAACCTCACCCCTTTGCACTCTTAGTGGCTCTCCCACACACACACACACACACACACACACACACACACACACACACACACACACACACACACACACACACACACACACACACACACACACACACACACACACACACACACACACACACTCACACACACACTCTCACACACACACACACTCACAAGCACCAATACTAAAATGCCAAGTAACTTCAGAACGTGGTAAGTGTACTGAACCCTATTGCTAACCATATACTCTATGTAAGAAGTTTGAAAATAAGAACACAGGTGTATCTAAACCGAATGATTCAAACGTTTAATGCCATTTTAATTCTGAAATGCTCCTCTACAGCTGCTGCTACAGCAAAAACGTGCTTTAAATAACTTTCAACAAACACACCCCCCATATACATGGCAGTAAACTCGCTTGAATTACTCAAACGGTTCAGGTTGGCGTCTCCACTTTGGGTCTTCCGCACTCAGCGCCACCTCTCCACTTATCGGAAATGATGCAATCAGCGCCACCTCTCCACATCGGAAATGACACACTCAGCGCCACTTCTCCATTAAGCGGAAGTCACAGAATCAGCGGCAATTTTGAAATAAGCCCAATCCTGATCTAATAAAAAGTTTATTCACGGTTTTTCCTTCCCAAAACCGTTGCACACTTTTCAATAAGGCACAGTTAAAAGGCACATTTTCAAAACAAACATTTGGCAAGGCAACTTTAATTTAGCAAGGCAACTTTAATTAGTCAAGGCAACTTTAATTAGGCAAGACAAATTTGGCATTCTCAAACCAACTTTTCAATTAGGCAAGGCAACTGTAGCATTCTCAAACCAAAGGCAACTTTTGCACTCACAGTTTAGTAGACATGTGTTCAGTGTTATTCACAGCTTAGACTGAGAGATGTGACACTCTCGCTCCCCCATCTTGCAGAGACTGACTGAGGCACCCAACACATTCGGGTTTTATAGTCCCTCTGGAAGGGGCGTGGCCTTCAGGAGAGAGAATCTCAACATTTTTAAAACATTACGTCTTTTGTTTTTCATCAAAAAATCTTCTTGTCCTGCTCATCAGAGGGGGACTCAGAGTAAGATGGAAAAAAATCACAGCCGTAAGTGGCAGCGTTTTTTCTAAAATCAATATACAATGCAACAGAAAGTGGTCAAGATGAAACTTTTAGTAATATAGATATCACTAATTCAATGTAACATTCATTCTGTGAACTCTATTAGAGAGGCAATTATTCTTGTGATTTTGTCAACTTTCAAGCAGTCCCTTCTCAAACATTCCTCCTCTTGGACTCCTCTGTTGGCCTTTTACCATCTCTTGACCTTTTCATCTCCAAGTGCCACTGCAACATCATCCATCTTAACTTCTCATTCTCCTTACCTGCTCCAATCTTATCTCCTCCAAACATAGCCCTCTGCTCACTCAGTACTAATCGCAACATTGTCATCAAATCCGCTGACAAGGGAGGTGCTGTTATGGCAGGATAACCTGTGGCCTGGTATTAACTCTTAGACACCTCCTTATACCTACCACTTGATCATGACCCCACTGTCAAACAACAGCCCACCATCACCCAAATCATCACCAATGTTGTTGACCCCACCAACCTCCTCTCCAGAACCTCCAACCTTATAATTTCCCAACCCCGCACAGCCAGCTTCCCCAAATCCACAAAAGGACTGTCCTGGCAGACATTGTTTCTGCCAGCTCCTGCTCCACCAAATTCATTTCCAAATAACTCGATTCTCCCTCACCCCCCCTTGTCCAGGATCATTCGATTTCATCCACAACAGCACACAGATTTTTCACCACCAACAACTTTCAATTCCTTGGCCCTTATCGCCTCATCTTTATCATGGATGTCCAGCCCCTTGTCTCCATTTCCTCAAACAGTCGCAAATAGATCGCTTCTCTGCTGACAGGCGGAAATTGTCCTCATATATAACGACTTCCCTTTTGCCTCCTCTCACTTTGTTCAAGTCAAGGATGTCACCACAAGCACTAGCATGGATCTCAGTTATGCCTGTCTCTTTATTGGTTATGTTGAACACTCCTAGTTCCAACTTTACCACTAACCTGCGTCCTGTCCTCAAATCTGTTTGGTCTATTTCCAACACCTCTATACCTTTCTCGATCTCTCTGTGTCTATCAAAGGGGAAAGACTGCAGACCCACTGACCCACAGCTACCTTGACGCCATCTTCTCCCACCCTACCTCCAATGAGGATGACGTCCCTTGACATGTATTCACCAATCACCTGCCAGGCTTTGTCCCACCCTGCCCCTCTTTTCCAGCTTCCTTATTCCTACTCCAGCAGACTGAAGAAGTGTTCTGACCCGAAACGTTGAATATCCCTTCCCTCCACAGATGCTCCCTGTCCTGCTGAATTCCCCCAGCACTTTGTGCTCAAAATTCCAGCATCTGCTGTTTTCTATGTTTTTATTTATCTACTGTGTTTGCATGACATAGTATTTCATGGACAAAGAAAACCCCACCTGAGACGTGATGCTGTTTGAGTTAAAGATGGACTTTAGTTTAGTTTAGAGATACAGCATGGAAACAGGCTCATCGGCCTACCAGGTCCGTGTCAACTAGTGATCTCTGCACCCGAACGCAATCCTGCACGCACACTAGGGACAATTTTACCGAAGCTAATTAACCTACAAACCTGTACATCTTTGGAGTGTGGGAAGAAACCAAAGCACGTGGAGAAAACCCGTGCAGGTCACGGGGAGAATGTACAAACTGTACAAACAGTACCATTAATCAGGATTGAATCCGTATTTCTGGTACCGTCATGCAGTAACACTCCCGCTGTGCCACTGTGCTGCCCTAGTCTTGCATTCTTTCGAAGTGTGGCTAGGATGCCTGGCATTACATCAGATTCTGCTGCTCCTCCAGAAGTGGTTCTGTTCATCATTGTGTCTCAAGGTGCACTTTCTGTGTTTAGCTGAGTACAGCTTGAACACCCATTGTTCCGTGGGCTTCCCGTGGCTTTCCCTGATTATAACATTTGCTCTTTTTCATTGGTGAATGCATGAGCCACCAGCTGAAATATCAACCATCTTTCAACCATTGATCAGCCATGATCATATTGAATGGCGATGCAGGCTCGAAGGGCCGAATGGCCTACTCCTGCACCTAATTTCTATGTTTCTATGTTTCTAAGATGGCTGGACCCACCTCCTGCTTAGTGTTTTGTTCTGGTGTTCTGTGCTCCTTCCTGAAGGGAAAGATAAGAGAGAACTGTGTAAATGGGCAGATAGTTATGCATGGTGATGATGAAGCAATAACATGGCATACAACAAAGATAAGATAAGGTTAAATGTTTCTATAACTTGCTTTTAATAACCATCTGGGTATTATCTCAGGTTCACAATGATATAGTGCACAAGAATGTCATGTATATATCACCAAAATTAAGAATGAATTCATCTTAAATCATTAATATTTCTGATATGTTCAGACAATTTTCTGTGTTCTTCATTGTAAAATGTCTGTGACCATAATATATTTTATCTTTATTGCCAAAGTGTTCTGTGCACTTAAGCGAAAGAAAGTCACTTGACTTTTTCTACCATATTTCAGTTCACTGATTTTCATTTTTTCCTGCATCTCATTTACTGTAATGTTAATTAACTTTAAAGGACTGTGAAACGTGGAGGTTGTCTGCATCATTAATATCATTAAACCTGAGCTATACAAAGGAGGAAAATACATGCTTCATGATTTCACTAGAACTGCTTTGAAATAAACAAGATAATTTTCACTCTTTTAACCCTACTAACAATGCGCCGCATTGTGTGAAGATCTTGCTGACATGTAGTTCTGGGTGGCAGTATCAGGCAGACCTCCGAGACGTTACTGGTGAAGTATTTGGTCAAGCTTGGTTAACCATATGTATTTTTCCACCTTTACTAATGGCTGTGACATGTAAAATTTTCTATAACTCTACATGCTTAATATTTGACCCATCAGTTGGAATAAAGTCACCACAGGTCCACCACACTATATACATAAGGGCATCTTTTAAAATCATATTCCAACAATATAATTTCCATAGCAATTGAATTTGTGTCAGAAACATAGAAACATAGAAAATATGTGCAGGAGTAGGCCATTTGGTCCTTCGTGCCAGCACCGTCATTCAATATGATCATGGCTGATCATCCAAATTCAGTACCCCGTTCTGGCTTTTTCCCCCCATCCCTTGATTCACTTAGCCCTAAGAGGTAAATTTAATTGCCTTTTGAAAACATCCAGCAAATTGGCCTCCACAGATTCCACAGATTCACAACTCTCCGGGTGAAAATGTTTTTCCACATCTCAGTCCTAAATGGCCTACCCCTTATTCTTAAACTGTGACCACTGGTTCTGGACTCCCCCAACATTGGGAGCATGTTTCCTGCATCTACCCTGTCCAATCCTCGAAGGATTTTATATGTTTCTATAAGATCCCCTCTCATTCTTCTAAATTCCAGCAAATACAAGCCCAGTCGACCCATTCTTTCATTATACATCAGTCCCACCAACTCGGGAATTAACCTGGTGAACCTGTGCTGCACTTCCTTAATAGCAATAATGTCTTTCCTCAAATTAGGAGACCAAAATTGCACACAATGCGCCAGGTACGGTCTCATTAGGGCCCTGTACAACTGCCATAGAACCTCCTTGCACCTACGCTCAAATCCGCTCGCAATGAAGGCCAACATGCCACTGGCTTTCTTCACTGTCTGCTTTACCTGCATGCTTACTTTCAGTAACAATCACCAGGACTACTGGCTCTACTGCCTGCATGGTCACATTTGAACTCCGCTTCCTTTTGAACATTGTTCCTTTGTTACAAGAGCACCCACAAAGAACTGACATCCAGAAGCCAGAATTCTCAACATCAAATGCATCAATAAATTTGCTGCGGGGATGGTGGGTGCTTTATTTAGATTGCACATCAGCAGAAACTCTGCATCATCGTTTGTGAGACTCCTGTAACCATCCAAATGTAACATCAGCAGTCAACAGAGTGCATGCCCATGACAGAATTTATTCGCTAGATAGAACACTGAAATGAATCTCACCACTTCTCATCAACTGCAGAAGATTGTACTGGGAGTGCAAAATGATGGATTGTTCCCCAAGTCGGATTTTGGAATTTGCTGATATCCCAATCACTCGCTCATACAATTTTAATTTCACAAGAGGACAATTTAGTCTCTGAGGATTGTCATGGACTGGGCATTCCTGTGATCTCGTAGATAGTAGAATGATTGCAAAAGTCAAATAAGAAGCTAAGGAATGAAATTGGAAAGGACTTGTGTATTCTGGAATTTATAGTATTTTTCCTCTGCTGATGAGCTCCTTCACATGTGGTATCATAGCAACATGATGGGGAGGTTTTTGTTCATTGCTTGACCACAACTAGCTTTGAAAATATGGTATAGGACCCGTACAGCCCTTGTGGTGAAGATACCCCTCAGTTGATGCGTTGAGGGTGTGCTGGGACTTTGATCCAACCATGTTGAAACATAGAAACATAGAAATTAGGTGCAGGAGTAGGCCATTCAGCCCTTCGAGCCTGCACCGCCATTCAATATGATCATGGCTGATCATCCAACTCAGTATTCCGTACCTGCCTTCTCTCCATACCCCCTGATCCCTTTAGCCACAAGGGCCACATCTAACTCCCTCTTAAATATAGCTAATGAACTCGCCTCAACTACCTTCTGTTCCTTTGAAGGAATGGTAACATGTTTACTGACCAGATTGTTGCTCTTATTATTTCTAGTAGTAGACCTCATAATTTGGATGATGTTCGAGAAGGCGTTTAGTTTAGAGATACACCGTTGAAGCATGCTCTGTGGTCCACTGAGTCTGTGCCGACCAGCAATTAGGCATATTTTAAATCTACCCTACACACGATGGATAATTTACAGAAGTGAATTAACCTACAAACCTGCATGCCTTTGGAATATGGGAGGAAACTGAGCACCAGGAGAAAACCTATGCAGTCACAGGGAGAATGTGCATACTCCGTACAGACAACACCCATAGTCAGGATCAAATCCTGGTCTCTGGTATTGTAAGGCAGCATCTCTACTGTTGTGCCACTATGCCGCTCTTTTTGTTGATGTAGCTGCCGCAAGTTACACTTGTGGTGCACTGTTAGTGAAGAGGATCAAGGTTTCGGATGACGTATGTGGTTCCCATTGATTGTTCAAGTCAAGTTCAAGTTTTCAAGTGAGTTTATTGTCATGTGTCCCTGATAGGACAATGACATTCTTGCTTTGCTTCAGCACACAGAACATAGTAGGCATTTACTACTGTACAGTCCAGTGAGCTGATGTATCATAGAATGCAGAGCGTGGAGTTCTTTAGTAAAGCTGCTGAAGATGGTTTAGTTCAGGACACATACAGAGGAACTCGTGATGGTGTTGTGAGACTGGAGTGATTGAGTTCCTAAAAACAGCAATGAAAACAAATAAAACATAGAAACATCGAAAATAGGTGCAGGTGTAGGCCAGTCCCCTCTTCGAGCCAACACCCCCATTCAATATGATTATGGCTGATCATCCAAAATCAGTACCCAGTCCTCCCCATATCCCTTGATTCCATTAGCCCTAAGTGCGATATCTAACCCTCTCTTGAAAACCTCCAGTGAACTGGCCTCCACTGCCCTGTGGCAGAGAATTCCACAGATTCACACCTCTCTGGGTGAAAAAGTTTTTCCTCATCTTTGTCCAAAATGGCCCACCCCTTAATCTTAAATAGTGATCCCTGGTTCTGGACTCCCCCAGCATCGTGAACATTTTTCGTACAACTAGCCTGTCCAATTCTTTAAGAATTTTATATGTTACTATGAGATCTGATAAAATAGGATAAAACTGGTGGAGTTGCTGCTTTGACTTTCATGTAATTAAATTTTCCTTGGGTTCTTTGTCGCTAATCTTGGTCAAATACTAACCAGCTGCCAAGATCAGACACTCCCACCTGTGCTCAATTTCCAGCACTTCATGCAGATTTAAACGAAGGC
Source organism: Leucoraja erinaceus (assembly GCF_028641065.1). Classification (NCBI taxonomy): domain Eukaryota; kingdom Metazoa; phylum Chordata; class Chondrichthyes; order Rajiformes; family Rajidae; genus Leucoraja; species Leucoraja erinaceus. The sequence goes on along the minus strand of NC_073392.1, from coordinate 12,926,659 downwards.
TGTATTGATCGCTGGGGGTCTGTGTCTCATTTGTATGCTATTGGTTAACGCCGGTGCCAAAGTGGTACTTTGATACAACTCACTGGACACGGAGGATAGTTTGTCAAGTGACAAACTGAACCAAAGACAGGGAGAGATTACAATTCCAAGGATTGCTTTGCAAGAACAAACAGTGTGCTGGAGTTTTTGTGTTGATCCAGCGGACCTCTCCTGTTCCACTCCTGTTCCACCTATAATATTGGTTAAGCATATCTTTCAATATATTTGCTGAAGTATTCTTTCACAATCTTTTTAAGGATCACTAAAGCTAGTGTTAATGGCTAAAATTTGACAGCACGTTCTTGCCCATTTGGATCTCCACAAGTGCATTAAGATTAGTTATTTCTAACATATAAAAGGCACACTACTCCCATGTCTCATTGCAGAATAATTTCAAATGTAGATGCTCGAGGGTACATCTCAACAAAGCATTAACTGATCCAATATCAGTTTTGGGCCATGATCAATCTTTTCCATAAGGCAGTCACACTTGATGACAAGCCCGCCATTCTCATTATACACTGCCAGTTAAGTCCACTAAGACATAAGCCAGCTTGACAAATCATACTTAACAAATCAAAGGTTTAGTTTAGAGGTATTGTGTGGAAACAGACCTTACAACCTAATGAGTCCATGCCAACCAATGATCACCTATAAACTGGTTCTATCCCACACACTGGGGACAATTTACAGTGGCCAGTTAACCTATCAACTTCTTTGGAAGAAACCAGAGCAGCCGGTGAAAACTCACGCGGTCATAGGGAGAATATGCAAACTTGTACAGTTGGTGTCGGTAGTCAGTATCGAACCGGGTCTCTGGTGCTGCAAGGCAGCAACTGTACCACTGTGCCACCCTGTCTCATTGTCAATTTCTGGTCTTGATGCAGCCATCTGATCATGTCAGGTGTGAGGACTGATCACAGTGAAGAGGGAAACAATCAGCCAGTGGCTTCCACAGATGGTAGATACAAGGAACTGCAGATGCTGGTTTACAAAGCAAAACACAAAGTGCTGAAGTATCTCAGTAGGCCAGGCAGCATCTCTGGAGAACATGGATAGGTTATGTTTTGGGTCAGGGCCCATCTTTAGACTGACTGCTGTCTGATGAAGGGTCTTGACCTGAAACGTTTCCTATACATATTCTCCAGAAATGCTGCCTTACCCATTGAGTTACTCTAGCACTTTGTTTCTTTCTTTGTAAACTAGCATCTGCAATTCCTTGTATCTCCAGTAAAATGTTTACTTGCCTACTCACTATTGGCTCATACTCTGTCAACAAAGTGATAATGTTCAAGTGACAATGTTTAAAAAAAAAAAACGTAATTGTGCGTTAACACAGCATGTGCATGAATATATTATGATTTACTATATGGTTTCTGATAATGTTTGTTGAATATAATCTACAGCAACATGTTTTAAAAATTACCGAGGGAATTTCTGATTATATGGAGGCAGGTTATAGCAGTACCATCAAAAATGTCCATAGCAAACCATTCATTGTTGCAAGTATCATGAGGATTATTTGGAGAATAACTTTTTTTTAATCTCCAAATTGATCTATCTGATCTACAGCTACAGATAAAATAATGCTCTGTGAAGTAAATACTTGGTGCCAACAGTTCAATTTATTGCGATTCATCGACTTAACTTGTCAAGAGTGGATGAGGGGACAAAGCAATGTGGTTCAATGATCTCAATTCAAACTCAAAAGATTGGTTTAGTTACCTTTTAATTTGATGTTCAATGTGTATATGTGTGTGCATATACACATATATGTGCCTTGTTCATTTTATGTATTGTCTGGCATTTTATATTTGGGATTTGTCTTTTATTTTAAAACAATAACGACATATCTCATAATTTCATATTTAAGTTAAATCCCCAGAGGCAAATTCCCAGCAGGGCAAGCTGCTCATGAGAGGTGTTGTTTGGAAAATTGTGGGCCCAATGATCCTTAGTTTCCATTTGTTCACGTACACCCAAGTCTACAAGGCAAACAACTTTCCAACTGCAGGTCCCTGTGAGCATCTGATCACAGACACAGCTGCAGTGTTATGACAGAGAGTTTTTTTGTACTTGAGACCAAATAAATCTGAAGAAGTGTTTGAAGAAGGGTTTTGGCCCAAAACGTTGCCTATTTCCTTCGCTTCATAGATGCTGCCACACCCGCTAAGTTTCTCCAGCAATTTTGTCTACCTTCGATTCTCCACCATCTGCAGTTTCTTCTTGAACAACAAATAAATCAAACTGTGCCCCAGAGTTACTTAATACTTGTGATCAGTTTGAACAAAAGAAGCAGTAGGCTTTTGTGACCTGCCATCATAGAATCATAGTCAAACATGCCTTTCAGCCCAACTGCTCAGGCCAACCAACATGCCCAGGCTACCCACCTGCCTCTGTTTGGTCCATATCCCTCAAAACCTGTCCAGTCCATGTACCTGTCTAATTGTTTCTTAAATGTTGTAAGAATCCGTGCCCCAATACCTCCTCTGGCAGCTCGTTCCATACATGCACCACACTTTGTGTGGAAAAAGTTATCCATCAGATTCCTATTAAATCTTCCCCCCTTCTTCACCTTAAACCTATGTCGTTTGATTCTCGATTCCCCTACTCTGGGCAAGAGACTCTGTATGTCTACCTGATCTATTCCTCTCATGATTTTTATACACCTCTATAAGATCATCCCTCATCCTCCTGCAATCCAAGGAATAAAGTCCCCAGCCTGCTCAAACTCTCCCTATATTTCCGACCCTCCAGTCTTGAGAAATTGGGGTGCTATGGATTTAATCCATTGCATAATGACTTTAATACAGAAACATTCCAATTTTAAATGAAAATTGCGTGCAGTGTTAGAGTGATACTGCACAGAACCAAGCCTTTCGGCC